>NW_017729022.1:30506475-30510602 GCF_001723915.1 Gavialis gangeticus | reverse complement strand
GGGGGGGGGGGGCAAGACAGAAGTTCAATAAACCAATTTAACTTAAATCAGTTAGGTCTGATATCCATCCAGGTTTATCTTAAAGCAGTTTCAGCGATTTTGAAAACAGTTTATGTGCACTGAACTTCTGTTGTGTAGCAGATTTGAACTGGTTTTTGATCACCTACACCAGTTTATATGTAATTTCTGTCCCTATCTGTGCTTCAGAAAAGTTCACCTCATCTGTCCCACCAACAGAAATCTATGCTCCCTATTCACCTCTTTCTCCCTCTTCCTTACCTTGGTATTATTTATCTAATCTTGGTTGAGGCCATCCCTCCCTTTACCCTGCACTTCTCACATTTGCCTCTGCCACTACTTCTGCTTCTCTTGCATCATCATTCCTTATCTATATTTTTCTTCCTCCAACCACCTTCCCTTCTCTTGCAGTCTCATCACCTCTCTACAAAGAACACAACCATTCATGACCTCTTCAGATCTTGTTTACTTAATCCCTTCTTTTGGTATGTCATCTGCAGCTGCCTTTTCTTATGGAAACCCCTCTTTTTCTCACAATCCCCATCCTGAATCACACCATGCCAGGGGAGCTGGGTTTCTTCGCTCCCATTTCTGCTGCTATGAACTCTTCCTGTTTCCCACTTACCCACTTAGGGCACATCCAGACAAGCCTGCACATGCCTCTTGCAGTGTCTCAAACCCCTTTGAGATGCTGTAAGAGGCACGTGCAGGAATACGAAAAGGTTCCCACCACTGCAAGTTTGCAGCATGGGGGCAAAATTAGACCCCTAGATATCCAGGGGTCAAAAAAAAAAATGGAGCTAAAAAAAATGGGGCAGGGCACAGTCCTGGACCATGCCTTGAGGCAACCAGAGGCTGCTTCCTCCACAGAGACACTCTGGCTGCCAGAGAATCTCTGTGGTTGGCCCTCACCCTGGTGCTGAAGCACACTGCCTGCCCTGCAGGGAAGGCAGCAGCAGCCAACACTGCCCAGCATGGCAAGTGGGGGTCCCACAGCTGCTGCCGCCACGTGCAGCTCTGATGGGCAGCCTGGCTCCACAGACCCCTGCCAGTCTGTGCCCCACTTTGGGCCACACCAGTGCTGAAATCTATACTCCCTATTCATCTCTTCCTCCCTCTTCCTTACCTTGGTATTGTTGGTCCCAAGATGGTGACCAGGGGTCGGGGCACCTGTCAAGGGGCGAGGCTACCCATGTGGTCCCTGGCAGTCTGCCAAAATTGGGTAAGCGACCCTCCGCCTGAAATAATTGCCTGCCCCTGGGGTAAAGGGTGCAGGGAACTCTCAGAGCTGCTTCAGCAGTCCAGCTGGCACAAGGGGTAGTGTCCCTAGGTACCAATTGGCTGGGCCTCAGAAGCTCCTCAAGAGCTAGTAGCCTTGAGCTACTTGCCAGGGCAGCTTTTCGTACTGCTGGGGCCAGGACACGGTAGCTTTATATACTGCTGGGGACAGCACAGGTGCTGACCCTGGGCTATAGCTCCCCCTGGCAGCAGATCTGGGAGGAGCCAGGCAGGGTTATTTTACTCAAGTGGCACAATTGGCTCCACAACAAAGTGCATGTCTGAGCATGTTTGCTGAGGGAAAAAGCCCGGCTCAAATTTGCACCACTTCTATTTCTCTAATTACTTCTAATTTGTTGTCTCTCAACCAACTGCCACATTTTCATGTGAGTCCCAAAGGGCTTTGCTTTAATCCCCTTCTTCCCTCCCTCTAAACTTTTTTTCTGGGTAGTATCCTCCACAAACATCACCATGCCAACACCTTTTGACTGTCTTCTTGGGCAGAATCCTATTTCCCTTTATATTTCACAATGGCATATACCCAGACAGATTTTTGGTTGTTGTCTTTTGCCTTCCACTAAACTCTTTGACATAGTGATTGTCTTTTTGTTCTGTTTGTATGCTATCTAGCATAATGGGGTCTTGGTCCAGGACTAGAGATCTTGGGAAGAATGATGATGATAATGACAATAAATTTCTTATATTGCCTATCTTTGTGAGTAGAAGTAAGTGGTGATAGGTCACTCTTCACACTTCATTAACTGCTAAATTAGAAAACAGGGCAGATAACACAACACAATAATATAATATGACATAGATCAATCACTGGGATCCCCAAAGTTTAAAAAATCCTTTTTTATTCAGGGTATAAAGTACAAATTTATAGATGTCTGTATGATTACAGTATTGCTCCACTGATAGGATCTGTTTTAATCCTCTAAGATGTATATGTCAATATAAAAGTCACAAAATCTTACTGATTCAATATAGAGTCCTTACATGTTGTTCATTGGGCTTGAATCAATTCCATTAATTATTTCTGTTCTTCAGGTGCTAGAAAATGTCCTCAATTTCTCTGCTGTCACTCAGCCAGTACTCAGTGATCCAAACTAGCCTGATAGATTTGTACTAAAGTTTTAGCACAATGTAATCTGACAAAGGGGCTCAATTTCTAACGGTATTCTACTGGCAAATACAGGTCTATACACATCTCTGATTCTTGAAACATAAATGGAACAAAATTTGCCCTCATTACAGTTACGTAGCTTCACTGTCTTCAAGTGAGTGAGTGGTGCTTCATGAGTATACATAAAGAAAGACTTTTGAGCCTGTTGCACACAACTATTTTACTTATAGCTAGTCAGAATCTTCAAAATCTTCAATCATAAGCCCAAAATGGAAAGAGCTTTCTATTTCCTTTATTAGTGCAAAGGAAAAAAAATCTTTCACTGAGAGTTTTATTTGAATCCTTACCCATAATTCGGCAAGTGATATTTGAGTATTCACCATAAGAAGCTTAGCTTGATATATGAGAGTAGAAGTTCCCTCAAAGATTTCATTTTTTAATAGAAATTTAGATTCTGTTTCCAGGCCATGAATGTTCTTAGCTATCATCCTAGACAGAAGCAACTGCAAAGCCGAGTGGACTCTAAAAATGCCTCTGGAGTAGCAAGGTGGGGTCCATGGTTGTACATTCAGGTGTGACCAGGTCAATAACCAGAATCAGACTTCCAAAGAGACACTCAGACTGCTCCTATTTGCTAATATTAACTGTGCTTGAAGTTTGATGGCTGGCTGGTATGAAGTGTCAGAAGATGTTACATGTAAGATAGTCTCCCTGATGATTATGAAGGCCTTTAGATGGACTATTTTCAAGTTTCTGAAGGGGAATGGAATTTTACACTTTACATTACTTGAATACTTTTGGTTGTGGTGTTTTCTCAGGTTTATAACTGTGTTCTCTTTCCTCTCCTTGTTTGTACACACCTTTGGAGGACTTGTGAATAGGAAAGTTCTGACTTGTTAATGGCACCTAATGTATTTATTTCCCAGATTTCAGGGTGTGAACTCCAGAAGGTATCCTTGTTATACTGCAATTTGCCCTTTTTACAGATGTTAATCAGCTAACAAAAGGATTACCTTAGGATCTAATCCATGATCCTCTGAGATAGTATCCCTTGCACACATCCTAAATCACTCAGAGAAAGCAAATATTTTTAAGGATCTGTATCTCACTTGCATAGTTTTAGAGGATTGATAAATAGGGGCATACATTTAACTTCAAGAGAGACCTTTTGGTAGCAGGGATATCTGCTATACAGTATGAGTAAAACTACAAAAATTACAGGAGTTTCCATTGGGACATATATACCACTCCACTACAGTGCCAAGCTACATCTAACTGGTGCTAGTTTTTACAGGCCACAAAAATAATATTAGTCACCAATACCAGATGGAAAATAATGAAAACATCTCTTAGATTAGAAAGTCTCAGGGGCTTGTCTTTATATATGATTATACCCTGAAAATCCACAATCACATGTTATGTAAAAGACAAAGAAAAGGTACCAATAATGTTTAGTGATGTACTCATCATTATTCTGAATGTTAAAAAAGATGACCTGTGTAATTTCCATGAGACAAGATCAGAGGATAGACCTATTTGAGAAAGAGACCATTATAAAACACCAATGTGAGGCCTCAGTTTTGCTAGTTGATCCTACAAATGAATTAGGGAATTTCATCAGAGCACAGAAACAAGCAGCTC
Source organism: Gavialis gangeticus (assembly GCF_001723915.1). Classification (NCBI taxonomy): domain Eukaryota; kingdom Metazoa; phylum Chordata; order Crocodylia; family Gavialidae; genus Gavialis; species Gavialis gangeticus. The sequence goes on along the minus strand of NW_017729022.1, from coordinate 30,506,539 downwards.
TAAAAGACCCATGATCTTTTCTGACTTGAGCCATACAACCTGTATGTCCCCATGGTGGAGGCTC
>NW_017729022.1:30491194-30501475 GCF_001723915.1 Gavialis gangeticus | reverse complement strand
CAGAGGATAGACCTATTTGAGAAAGAGACCATTATAAAACACCAATGTGAGGCCTCAGTTTTGCTAGTTGATCCTACAAATGAATTAGGGAATTTCATCAGAGCACAGAAACAAGCAGCACTAAAAGACCCATGATCTTTTCTGACTTGAGCCATACAACCTGCATGTCCCCATGGTAGAGGCTCAAAAGGAAAATTTAAAGATAATAACATTTATAGACCACTGGATCTTAAATAGACACAGTGTGATTGGTCAGTATACCATTCCTCATCTACAAGGTGATTTTAGCTGCTTGCTAGAGAACCAATGTGTTTCAGTTTTGAACACTGTAGGTAAATATTACCAAATTGTCTGAGGAAAAATGATGAAGAGAGGACAGTATTCATTTACCCCTTGGGCTCTTACCAATTTAAGTTCAGGCTTCAAGGAATATCTAGAGTATCAACAATAATTCAGGTTTTAATGGAGAATGTTGTAAGAGAAATGAATGTGCCAAAGATATTAATCAACTTGGATGATCTAATCGTATTTTGAAGAAGTCTAAAGGAAGTAGAAAGAAGAAAACATTGGACAAGAGAAAAGAGTATGAACTCAAGCTATTAATTTATAAATGGCAGTTCTGTGGAATATCAGTCAAGTATGTCAGACACACAGTATTGCAAGAAATTATAAATATAATCCTAATACAATACAGATGGTCCTACCATAAAATTATAGAAAGCTCAAGGCTTCTGTAAAATTTTCTGGCTATTACTACAGATTTGTGAAGAATTACACTATAGCCTTAAGGTCATTGGATGACCTCACCAGGAGAGGCTATACCAGTAAGGAGAAGAGGAAATGTAAGACAGGAAGCAAGAGTAGGTACAGATGTTACACTTATTGCATGTTAAGTGTGCAGAAAGTGCTTCACAGCTGTAACAGAACAGATGCTCATGGCACATAGAGTGGGATCTGTCAGGTCTTGGGGAGGATGGCTAGGTCCATGCAGCAGGGGGGCTTCCTTCTCCACCACCACAGCCTCTTGACAGCTGCAGCCAGCAGCTTCAGAACAAGCCTGCACAGCTCAGCTTTAGCCTGTGCCAGGAACTGGGGATGACCAGTGAAGGGAGTCCTGATTCTGCATGCCGCCCCCCACCACGAGATTGCTGTGGCATGTCTTGAGGGGGTCAGGTGGGGTTTGTGTGTCAAGGGGGCTCCATCCTTCTTCTCCGAATTTCTACATAGACCCAGCCTGCTCCCCTCCCCCTGCCAAGACCTGACACAGCAAATCAAGGAGAGGGGAGGCATGTGGCGGGGTGTTTCCTAATCCTGTGCAAAGCAGCCAGTATTCGCTTCAGATTTGGCCAATTCGGGGGACAGTGATTCGATCCAGTGATTCGAATCACTGTCCTGAATCGATTTGGCCGAATCTGTTTCGGAGATACAGCTGCTACTGAATCAGCCAAATCTCTGAATCACACAGGGCCCATCCCCCACCTGCTCTCAATGGTTGCCTCATCTGCCCTAGCTCCTGGCTCTTTGAAAAAAAAGCCCCAATTCACTGGCTGCTGCCAAGCAGGGGTGTGATCCCCCTGCCCCCTGCTGCCCCACGCTGCATGGGGAGCTCTTCACAAGATCCCAGAAGCACTGAGACCACTGCAGCAGCCAATGAGTCTGGGGGGGTTGTATTTCTTTCTCAAACGGCCAAAAGCTGGGTGGGCGGGGCAGCCATGGGGGGCACTGGGAGAGCAGGTAGAGGGGTCAGGGGGCTCCTAGCAGAGCCTCCCATGTAGCATGGGGCAGTCTGGGGCAGCAGGGATCACCCCCACATCTGGCAGCACCCACTGAGTGGGGGCTTTATTTTAAAGGGCGAGGAGTTAGAGTGGACAGGGCAGCCATTAGGAGGTCTGTGGAAGCAGACAGGGGATGGGGCCTGGCACAGGTCTCCCCATGACCCCCTCCTCCACCCCCTACTTACCAGCTTGGAGTCCAGGTCCAGCTCCCTGCTGCAGCCAGCAGGGACTGCCCAAATCATCAAAGTTCTCTGAATCTTTTCCAAATTGATTCAGAGAGCTTCAAATTGTCCTCTGACTGTCTATCCTCTCTTCTCTGTGGGTCCACACTGTTAAGCCCCTCCATAGATCACCCACTCTCTCTGAACTCACCTGAAGCTCTCCATAGGTCTTCACTAACACAGATCCTTCCTTCTCTGGGCTCATTGGGACCCTTCAGTAGCCCCCCACACTCTGCCCCACTCACTGGATTCACCCAGACCTTTCAAGGATCTCCTCAGCCCCTCTCTTGGGGCTCACCTGGCCCCTCAATAGGCACACAGACTCCCAGCTGCTCAGGGTTCACCTGGCCTCTTAATAGGCTTCTATACACTCAGCCCCTCTTGCTGGGCTCATCTGGCCTCTCACTAGGCCCCTATATACTTAACCCCCTTCTCAGGGTCCTGGACCCCACACTGCATCCCCAGGAATATCCTCCATCCCTTCAGTTACTACCCAAACCTCCAGACTGCTTCAGTTGTTATTTGCCTTGCTGACATTCAGGAGCTGCAGCCTTCATGCTTGGCAATGTTCCTTCACCAGCTCCCAAGATGTTACTACCAACCCTACTCTGAGGGTCTGCACTTATACCCTGCCTAAGTCCACCCCTCCTCAATCCAGTGACTCCCTTCATCAGGCCTAGCCTCACCTGCCAGCTCCCTGGGTTAGCTGACTCCACAATTAGCTCCTCAAGTTTCCTGATCTCTTGAAGTGGCAGGCAAATGTCCTGCTACATGAACTTCCATTCAGTTTTCTCCCACTCTAACTTATAGCGCTTTAAATAAAGCATGATAATTAGAGCACTTCCACCAGTGCACCAGTGGCTTTTTTAACTTGTGTACTCAGCCTAAGTCTACAAAGACTTCTGAATAGAAGCAGTTTGATGCTTTAGAACTCTTCAGGAATTGGTGGAATGAGAGGTGCCATCAGGTCTCTAAGCCTTTTGAGAAATCATTAAATTCAAAATTGATGCCCCACTTTTATTTTTTGTTCACCCGAGGAAGGGAGGATTTTGTTTGGTTTGTTATTTCTGGTTCAGAAGATTCAGGAATAGTGTTATAGCAAAAAGTTGAAAGGAAACAGAAATCTGTTGTGTTTGTCATTTGAGGACCCTCAGAAAGTGAGACAAAACACTTCATATAGAAATTGGAATTATTTAATATGAAATGGAACAGCTTCAACAAACTAAATAGTTATTAGACCCAAGAGCATAACTATGACTTCATAGTCTGGAGATTAGGGCATTCCCATGTCCCTGCTGCAATGAATACTGCATATTTTATTAGAAATCAAAAAGCTGCAACAGGAGAGACTGAGAAAATCACATTTCAGAATACCCTAGGGTGCAGACAGAAGTGCAGCTCCCAGCTGTAAATGAGAACAATTTTTTCAAAGTGTTCTGAGTTACAATGTTACCCCAGATCAAACAGAAGTTCATTGTTGGTTCCACAGGAGAGGGGAATCTAGATGGGGCTGGGAGTCTGCAGCCAGGTTCTCAGCAACAACCAGGGCTCTCTGCCAGTGCTGGCTATTTTCAGAATGGGAGTGGGGGAAGACAGTGGAGGAAGCTCATTCTTGGGGCTCCCCAGCTGGTACTGAAGGGTGGGGTGGGTGAATTGGAGCCCCCCCCCCACCTCAGGTGGGCTTCAATAGACCTGCCTCACCCTCCAGGTAAAGCTGAAACCCCCCCGACAGCTCCCTTTGCTGGCTTTCCCCCCCCTCCCATTCTAAAGACAGCAACAGGCGAAGAGCTCTGTGGATACAAGTTATAGAAGACACTACATTTTGTAATATCTTTATCTGATACCTCATGCAATGAGGGGCCAGATTTTCACCCAATCAGCCATTTTTTAAGCTGTTTGCTGCTGTGCGCTTGTATTTGGTCACAGCTATAAAGTGCTTTCAGTGGCCAGATCAGGCAAAAATTGTCACTTCTCTGCATCCCTAGAGCCCAGTGGGTAGGGTGCTCTCCTGGAAGGTGAGCAAATTTCAAACTCTTGTTCCAAAATCAAGCAGGGGGACCCAAATCTTTTACCTTCCCATGCTGTGAACACTGTTTATTAGCTATCAGCAGGCTATAGCTCCTGATCGCTATGTTTTGTGTGAGACACACTTGCATAGGCATGTTCTAAGAATGCCTGTGAAACAGAGCGCCACAGACAAGATAATCAAGGGAATATTGGTTTTGCAAATTCCATGGGGACTGAGGCACCCAGCAGCTCAGCACCGTTAGCTGGGCTACTATGCATGTTGAATTCATGCACTTCTGAGGTGTATGCTGTACACTAGGGCTGTGTGAACCAGCACCATTCCACTTCAACTTCTGTTTCAGTGGAACAATGTTTAGTTTCAAGTTTCATTTAGTTTCAAAAGTACCATTCCATTTCATTTTGGCAAAATTGTTTCATTGTTTCAACGCTGTTTTGACATTTCACCCATTGGCTATAATCCGGAAGCACAAAAGTGCCTATAACTTTGTCATTACTTGCCTGATTCAAATGAAACTTGAAGGGGTATTAGCCCCTTCTGAGGGCATGAAGCCTGCCAAGGTTCAAGGAGATAGGTGCAGAGATTTGTGGGAAACTGCACCTCAAGCTGTTAACAAGCAAAACTCCTGTCACTTGCCAGCAGTGACAGCCTCCTGTCATCTGGCAGGCAGATCCAAAGGCCCACACCCCCGGGAGGACTGTGGGGCTGTGCTGGACTCCTCCCAGGGGGTACAGGCCCCCAGTCAGCCTGCTGGATCATAGGAGGCTGCTGCTGCCACCTGGGACTAGTGCTGGGCACGGCCTGCACCCAGCTCTGGGAAGATTGGTGCTGCCTCTAGCCCCAGGTGGCAGAATCAGCCTCCTGTCACCTGGCAGGCAGATCAGAGGCCCACACCCCCAGGAGGGGTCTGGCACAGCTCTGCAGCCCTCCTGGGGGTGCAGGTGGGCCCCCAATCTGCCTGCCAGATGACAGGAAGATGTTGCTACCACCTGGAACCAGTGCTGGGAAGATTGGTGCTGCCGCTGGCCCCAGACAGCAGCAACAGCATGCTGTCATCCAGTGTGCAGATCTGGGTGTCCGTACCCCCAGGAGGGCTGGGGGCTGTGCCACAATCCTTCTGGGGCACACGGCCTCCGGATCTGTGCTGGATGACAGGAGGCTGCTGCTGCTGCTGGCTGGGACCAGCACTGAAGCCAAGTAAGCCCAGCTTCAAAACTCAAAACTTTTCAAAACTTTTGAAACTTTTTGAGTGCCCTTCTTCTGTTTTGAAGCTGTTTTACAGGCTTTGTTTCATTTCAATTTCACTGTTTTGAGCTCAAAACAGATCAAAATAGCTTTGATACGAAACACCCAGCAAAATTTCACACAGCCCTACTGTACACTGCTGCTATAACCAGTCATTGTACCTGGGTTTTTAATGTTTTGAAACCAGTCCTAGGACAACATCCAAACAGCTAACAAAGACTCTTCATAGTAGAAACTATCATTACTATAGGTGAATCAGAATTGTACCTAATTGGGCTAATTTTGCAGATAAGTGTGCATTCTTTAGTGAATTTATTGCAAACCTGTTTCATAAAGTTAATGTAAAAGAAAAAAAGTGCCGTAGTGTAATGAAATATTACCACCTAATAAATACATAATAAATCTTTCAGTTTAACTAACTGTTACAAAAGGTATAACTGTTGTTATGCTAATACCCATATTGTTACAATGAAGTATCCTAGTTAAATGAATGGGAAGGTAGAACCATTCAATTAAACAAGATTTAGTATTACTGCTTTCAAAGCACTGTGTGAAATTTACTGCATGACGTTTTTATTAATGGTTAGAATTTTTCAGCTAAAGACTGACCATTTTCTGAAAGTTTAAAGATCAAAGAATTTACAAAACCAAATTCAACAGCATTCAAATAAGAGTTAGCATAATCTTAGAATTCCGCCACAAACATCTGTGGCAAGGAAATAGAAAATTCAGGAGGTCATATCATTGTCTCATGTGGCATAAATATTGTACAAATTATGAGTTTAATATGTTGCATATTGTGTTCTCTAGACAAAAAATTAAAAATCCTTAAGAATATGCAGCTACAATCCTATCTTTATTAATCAAAGTTACTACATCTGGGCCTATCATGTCCAGAATACATACAGTAGTTAACTTGTTACTTATTTTAAAATATTGATTATATCATTATTTTACACTGGTCTCAAATATAGTAGGTGGGATAAAAAATATGCATTTGAGCTGGCAGAAAATATATTGATTTTATTTTCAAATGGAGAATTTAAAGGAAAATGTAATAAACATATATTGGGCAATGTTAACTTTTCATCAAAAAATAAAATCTGAAAACATAGTTTTCTACAAATAGCAAATTGCCTTTATGAAAGATAGGATTTTGTTGAAAACCACATTTTCCACTGAAAAACACTTTCACTGGACATTTTTCAATCAGCTCTAATAAATGTAGTAGAGAGGTAGAATAATAATACCTTGATAAGTTTTTTTAACTGGATTATATGACATGACTAGCCATGATAACAGGGGTCTAGACCCAGTGATTCAGAAGATCCCTCTTGTTTTATTTTCCTGTGTTCATGTTTATAGTATCAAAACATACCTTTTAGGCCTACACATCTGAGCCAGTTGAAATTAGGAGGGGAACAAAGCAGCCAGAAACAAGTGAGGAGGATGATAAAGGGATTGGAATCCAAGCCATATGAAGAAGGCTGGAAGGGGCTTGATCTACAAGACCCTTAAGATCCACTCCAAATTGTGAATTGGAGGCTGGATAGGTAGCAGGTGCCTTGGAGTATATCTCTAAGTGTGTCTACACTATACAGCAAGGCTATGATCTCATCAGCACTTCTGGAAGTGCCATGCAAGTAGTATAGACATGCCCTACATGTTGTGTAGTCCAGTGGTTCTCAATCTTTTTTGTTCCAGGACCCATTTACCAAGATCGACGGCTTGTCCTGTTCCACACCCCCCTGGCCCTGCCACTGCCCAATCCACAATGCCCTGCTGGTGCCCCTCATCTTCAAGCCACAGCCCCTTGTCCCCCCAGGCCTTGCTTTTGCCCCTCACTTCCCATCCACAGATGCCAGCTGCCCCCATCCCACTTGCATCAGAGCAAGAGCAGCAAGTGTGGGCCTCTGACTCCTTCCCCTGCTCAAGAGCCAGATGCCTTCTCTCCCCTTCTCCCCTTGCCCTGCCAGAGCCCTGCACCTGGCCACTGTCTCCAGTGTGTGTACATGCACATACACACACACACACACACACACACACACACACAGCATGCTCCCCTCCCCTCCAACCCTCTGGACAGTCCCCTGGACTTCCATCCCCTGCTCCCCATACACTTACTCCCACAACCCACCCTCACTGTATACTGGTAACATGCATCTGTACACGCAGATACACATGTGCCCACTTGCCTCCAATTGTCCCAAGCAGTGTACCAGAGGGCACTAAGGTGCCTGCTCCTTTAAGAGCAAAAACTGCCTAGGGAGAGGGCCCTAGGTGCCAGACAGAAACCCCACAGCTACAGGTTACTATGGCAGCAGGCTAAGGAGGGAATTAGCCTGCACCTGCACCCAATCTGCTGACTGGAAGAAGGCAGGGCCCTAGGCACACATAAACCCTAGTGCTGAGGCCAACAGGAGTTAGTTCTCTGACAGCAGCCAAGAGAAGGAGCCTGCAGAGGAGAATTGCCCAGAGATGCTATGGCTGCCTGATATACTGCATATAGGGCTAGTGGGGCTCCAGGAGCTCACCAGGTTCCCTGGCCTACAAGGCACTTAATGCTGGGGGTGGCGGTTGACTTCTTTAAAGGGACAGAGAGCACCTGAACTGGTTGTATTATTTTATAGCCTAGGGGCTCATGTTTTGGTTGCTGTTTTTAAACTGGTGTACTGGGATGAGGTTACTGGGGAGGAGGAGGCCTCACTGGGGCCCAGTACAGTGTGGAGAGTCCAGTGCCAGGGGGCACAGTGATGACAGGGCTGTGGAGAGCCCAGTGATGACAGGAGGCAAAGCTAGACTAAGGCCTCAGAGGTACAACATTTGAATGCCATTTGTGAGGCTTGGGGAGTGGTAAAGGGGTGGTTTTTGAGCCACTCATCTAGCCCATAAGGCTGAGGGTGTCCTGTGAGGCATCCATTTTGAGTGGGACCCAATAGGGGTCCAAGAATCTACAGAGTTAAGTGGGTTCCATTGGGACCATGTCCAAACATAAACTCAAGGGCAACCTCCCTATTATAATTACCAGCAAGACGTGGCAGAAAAGGAAAAGGGTGCTCATTGGGCAAGACTGGCACAGTCATGGAGCCGTTGGAGCATCACAGTCACCCCTGGGGGCCCCACGCTATGACACAGTGTTTGCAGGCTGGAATGCTGCCAGCCTGCAAGGAGAAATCCATGCTTCTGCGGGTGTTTCTGGGACTTGCTCGTGACCCTTTCAAATATTCTTGCACCCCACTTTTGGGTTTCATCCCACTGATTGAGAAATGCTGCTTTAGATCACTCTGCCCAGCAGCCACTTAACTTGAAGTGTCTTATTTTTTCCATCAGTGGGAGACGCCGCCTGGCGGAAATAAAAGCCAGCTCTGAGAATGAGCGAGCGGGGATGCTGGGAGCAGGAGAGGCTGTGAGCATCCACCAAGCCAGCTGCACCCAGCACTGGCAGAATCAATGTGATCTGACACAAAGGTAGGTATTGGTGGCAGCACAGCCTTCAAGAGCATCCTGCATCAGCTACAGGTGGCACCGGTGCACGGGACCAGAGGTGGTTCAGGGAGGAGCCGAAGAGGACCCCGGCTGGGGCAAGAGCACAGAACCGTGTGAGGGACACATGCTGGGCTCAGGCTAGAGCTCAGTGGGAAGAAGGGCTGTTTAGCCCACCAACCTCTCTCCTTCTTCAGTCTTTTTTCTTTTGCCTGTGTTTCTAGTTTACTGAAGCAGTTCCTTTCTTTTCCTTCTTCTCTTTCCTTTTTTTCTTACTTTGGCATTGGTTCTCATTTATTACTTTGTTATCTATTGTTTTTGAGACTTTGGCAGGGGGACACAGGTAGTGCCAAGAGACGATGGTAGCGTACGGAGCAAACCAGAATCACCAGCCTACCAGAGAGATGTCTCCGAGAGTGGAACATCCAGAGGCCCTGGTGTACAATCAGAACAAAAGTAGAACCAATGGAAGAGAAAGGAGCACAAAGGTCTGGAACTGACATCACTGGAGCGCAAGCCGCATAAAGTTCTTGAGGCTCATCTGGAGGGCTGGCATATGGGCGGGGTGTAGAGGAGGTGGAGCCCCATATACATTCTCCGGGGGATGTGACAACTCCAGAGGTACCCTCAACGGGAGACCCTACCACTGAAGATCCACCCAAAGTCATGGCAGAAAAATTTTGGGATTCTCCCTGAAGTGATTGAGGGCCTTTCCAGAGATTGCACGAATCCCCATCGCGTCTGACACCATGCGCATGCACCGAAGTGGTGCAGGAGCAGATAATCAAACTGAGATGGGCACATAGTGACTAAAGGAGATACCAGTTAAAAACAGCTCTTGCCATACAGCCTCTCATTTAGTAATTTTTGTTTATATTCTTCAAGGTAGTTCATGTCAGTGAATTAATTTAATTTTAATGGTTCACATGGCTCATTAATAGGTTGAATCTTTCAAATTCTCTGAAAGATTTTTTTTCTCTTAAAAAGTTAATGTATGCCATTTATACTAGATATGATTGAACTGACATCAAGATAGAGGAGGAGGCAAAGGATAAAAATTTAGAATAAAGCTTAATAATCTATCATTAACTTGACTTGTTTTTCACAATGGCATTATTTTATGGAAACAAGGATAAAAAAATCAATACAGTGAACAAAAATATGAATTAGATAAGCAAATTCAGGGCCAAATTAAAATGATATTTTACAAATTCATCCAGGAAGTTATACCAATGAGTTAAATGAGCAAAATGCTTGTGTATTAATCTATTTGTTCCATATACTAGCTAATGCTTTGATCCTGTATCCTGAATCTGAAGTAGAAGCAGGAGCAAAATCTAAGTTTATATTGTAAAGTTAAATAAAAAAATTAACAAATATAAAAATTATTAAATTTATTTGGTTTAACTCTGAAACAGCTTTGTTTTTCTTTATTTCCTGAAGAATTTTTTTCATCAGAGAATTTAAAATATTTTGGATTTCATTCCAGATTGGAAGAGAACCAATTTTTGAAGTCTTAATTGTTGACAAA
>NW_017729022.1:30484493-30486194 GCF_001723915.1 Gavialis gangeticus | reverse complement strand
GTTTAACTCTGAAACAGCTTTGTTTTTCTTTATTTCCTGAAGAATTTTTTTCATCAGAGAATTTAAAATATTTTGGATTTCATTCCAGATTGGAAGAGAACCAATTTTTGAAGTCTTAATTCTTGACAAAATTATATTCCTGTACAGCAAAGGTGGGCAATTATTTGAGATGGTAGGCCACTTAACACATTTTGGTGAGCTGTTGAGGGCTGCATATATACAATCTTTCAGAAGATATAATTTCAACAAACTATACATAAAAAACTCAACTCATACCAAAATCAAACCTCCTATTTTTCTGTTGATTTATGGTTTTTTGAGTAGTGGGAGCTGGGGCCCCACATGTTGAGGCAGAAACCATGTAGCTGCAGTTTCCTCCCCACCTGGCTGGATATGTCATGTCCAGCATGCATCCCCACAGCTGCTGCCATTTCACCATACTACCTGCAGCCTGGAGTGGTTTACCAAGGGCACAAGGAGGAGGAAGAGGAGCTGCAAGTAGTGGGGGGAGATGAACAGTACCCAAGTGGCTCACAGAAGCAAGAGCAGCCCCATCAGGAACCTGTGCAAGCTGGTTGGAGCCAGGGCCGGGGCCGGGGCCGGGGCCAGGGCTGGGGCTGGGGTGGTGCTGTCAGCAGGCATGAGATGGGTGCAGGAAGGAGCACAGCATGGGCTGCCCTGGGTGAGACAAGCAGGGCTTGGCCATATGTGGAGGGCCTGATACAATCAATTGGCAGGCTGGATCCAGCCCACAAGCCATATTTTGCCCACCCCTGCTGTACAGTGTACCATCCACCATTAAGCTTGGCCTTGTCTCAAAAAACTACTTCTTGCCATAAGGTGAGAGATGGGACCCAGAGATTAAGAGCTCCTGTTGGATGGCAGAAGGAGAAAAGAATCATAGCTTCAAAGTGGTGAGGCTTGTATGGGAAACAATGATTACAAACAAACACCCCTTTGAGAGGAGATGGAAAAGCTAAGTGTTCTTCTTGGGAAAGAAATGGTGAAAGTTAGATTCTCCCAGCATTAAGCATCCATAGCAACTTTACTTCAGATCTATGTGGAGAAACTGCTATAGTGGTCTATCCAGACCAACTCAGCAGTAGGCCTGTGTGAAGCAGCTAGTATTTGGTTCAGATTCGGATTCAGCTGATTTGGGGGACAGCAATTTGATTCAGTGATTCAAATCACTGTCCGGATTTGATTTCGCCAAATCTGATTTGGAGATTCAGCAGCAGCCGAATCTCTGAATCAGCCAGGCCAGATCCATCCCCTGCCCCTCTCCCAGCCCAGCAATGGCCGCCCCACCTGCGCCAACTCCCAGTACTTGGGGAAAGAGAAGTCCTGGCTCAGCAGGTGCTGCCAGGTGGGCGGTGATCTCTGCTGCCCCATGCTGCATGGGGGGGCTCTGCATGAGCCCCCCCCACTCCTCCAGCCTTCTCATGGGTGACCCACATGGGCCAGCTCCAGCCCTTTAAGAAAAAAAAACCTGAAGAAACCCCAGGACTCACTGCTGCTGTGGGCAGGGGGTGATTCCTGCTGCCCCCCACCATGTGTGGGGCTCTGCACAAGGTCCCAAAGCCCTGAGGCTGCACTAGCAGTGGTGAGTCCTGGGGCTTTTCTCTGCTTTTTTTTTCTTAAAGGGCTAGAGCCCTGGCAGGTGGGGCAGCCGTGGGTGGGCATGGGGAGCGGGGGGGGGGT
>NW_017729022.1:30476036-30484221 GCF_001723915.1 Gavialis gangeticus | reverse complement strand
GTACCAGAGATTTCAAACCCTTCCCCATCACCCTTCCCCCACCCCTAGTACTTACCAGCTCAGAGTGGATGCAGCTCCCTACTGCAGTGCCTGGGGACTGCCCAAATCATCAAATCTCTCCGAATCTTTGCTGAAGATTTAGAGAGCTTTGAATGGATTCAGACCTTTAAATTGGTCCCCTGATTCGATTCGGATTCGGAGATTCAGCCACCGAATCGAGCCGATTCTCCTCCGAATCTTCACATAGCCCTACTCAGCAGGCTCCCTGATCTATCTAAGAAATGGGCAGAAGAATAATTTCTGTGATGTGGCTACAGGGTTCACTGTTTTGCAATAGCTCTTGAGGACAAACTTGCAAGTGCTCCTGTTTATATCTCTACAGCATACCAGTATCATATACCAAACCTACAGTATTACTGCTATCTCAGATAATCTTCATTTTAATTCCAAAGTCACATATATTCCACACTGACTGAGCCCTCAGTTACATTGTTAAACATTGTAAAATTATTGCTACACAAAAATGGTGTTAGTTATTTACACTGCAGGAAATAATCTCAGTGTTATATTCCTTGAATGAATAATTTTTATTTTTCTCTATCATTTTGGGGATGCTGTCATACATCATATCCCACTTGGGGCATTGGCAGATTGAGAGAAATGCTTGCCATAACTTCAGTATTTCTCTTTAGTAAATATGCCAAATACCCTCATTCTGCAGAGTGAGTTGTATGTATATTTTGTTGTACCAATTTATGACCCATGTTTAGGATGCAGGCCCTTAAAAAATTTCTGCTTCTCAATCTATTTTTTAAGTAGGAACATTGGCATGATTTCAGGATAGCAGGTTGCTTATATGCTTTACAGACCTGTTTGGTTTCCTATCTTGCCCAGGAGACTCACAATTGTGTCCATTCGCTGCTGTTTTTCTAAATGGGTTGCTTAATCACTTCAGGAAACAGGGACATTGGACATAGAGTTAGATATTCTACCCATAGAATCACCCTAGTCTTTGAAATGTCAGGGAGGTTGAAATAGTGGTGCCCACTGACTGAGCACCTGGGATAGGGGCCATTCTGCTTCCCCAACTCACCCCACTCCTACCAGGTATACCCAGATACACTGCTTGATGTAGCTCTATTCTTCCGGGCTCCTATGGGTGGGAAGTAGCTGCTCCTATGGCTAGGAAGCAGCTGCACAGAGCTTCCCCTGATGCAGCAAAGACTCCTAGCAGGGAGGGATCCTTGTGCCCCACTGCTCTATAGTCAGCACCCAGCATGTGTGCCCGCTCCCCCCTTGCCCCGCCTTATCATGCTACTGGGTTGAAATCAGCAACTTGCATCAGTAACCCTGATATCAGTTAGGGTCTTTTAGTCTAGTTGTTAGTCATAATAGACAATGCTGAAAAATCCTAATATTTTTAAAAAGTCTATCTCTATTAGAAATAATAGTTAGATCGTTTGGTTCTATCTATCTATCTATCTATCTATCTATCTCTAACATTAAATGCAGTTGGGAATATATAAGTGTAGGGGGATACATTGCATGGTAAATCAAAAGTAATCAGCCAGAAAAAAGTGACATGATGAACAAATGCAAATCTGAAGTGAATTTAAGCTAAAGTACTTTAGGTGCAAATTAAGTTCCAGTGCAAATATCTTTACTGTTACATCAGGCTTTAATAAGGTCTGTAACTGGCATTCAGAAACAAACATATGGGTCAGAGAGACACACACAAATAGATTAGGTGTGATTCAGGCTGCTACATTGTGAGTGTAATGTGTTGTATTTTGCTGTTGGCATTTAACAAGAGGTAGAAGAGGAAAAGTCATTAGGGTTAATGTGGATTAACTCTAATGCTATATCAGATGTTATAACATTATGTTTTATAACATTATCAGTGTTATTTCAAATGTTATCAGATTTGAAATAAAAAGGGCTGCTGTCATGGTGCAGATGTGTCCTAAAGCATCTTCCACCATCCAGCAGATGACAGACAGTGCATGTAGCTCCACCCATGTCTTCTGTTATCTTTTCAGGAGCAAGTGTCTTTGCCTGGTGCACTTCATATTCCAGCACCATAGCTGCTATACTTGAGGTATATGTAGATGTCAAAAGCACACTGATATACATGCTTTTCGGTAGTGTGGTGGTGGCAGCTGCTATTTGCTGCAGGAAATTGCATCACAGAAGGCAAGTAAGTGTAGGCAAGGCCGAAGGTTAGAGTGGGATGGAATTTGAGGAAAGTCCTGTGCTCAGTGTTTTCTTGTTGGCTAGTTTAGAGGTTTTGACCATCCATCATACAACTGTTTTCTTTGTTTGGGAATGTGTGTGTGTATTCCATTCTTGAAATCTTAATTCTTCCAATATGTTGTATAAATTGCAGGGTGCTGTGGACAGACAAAGAAGAGGAACACCTAGGACAAGCTGGACCACCAACATCAAAGATTGGAGGGCTGTGTCCACACAAGCATAGATGTTTGGTTCCCCAAAGACAACTAGCAGTGGGATATCTTGTGCCACCACTTGATTTCCCCAGGGAACACCTGTGCCATGCTCCCTTTGACACATGGCAAGTTACCCCAGGTGGGGTAGCGAAGGCTGGAGCTAGCACTGGGCTAGGTCCAGCAGCCTTACCTAGGGCTGCAGCAGTGGTGATTCTGAAGCTCACAGCCTGGCCAGCAGATGGGGTGTAGCTCTAGTCAGCCAGGTTCTGGTTTTGAGCAGCGTGCGCTCTTCCTGTATCCACTATGCTGCTTTTTTTTTTTTTTTTGCATGGGCTTTTTGAACCCTGGATATCCAGGGATTAAAAAAAATAAATCCTGTGCTGCTTCCTTGCAGTGTGGAGAACACCTGAATCTGTGGTATGTGGTGCCACAGCTGTGTCTCTGGCACCACACATGGCATAGCTGTGCTTGTCTGGATGTGGCTGATAGGATGAAAACTGACTACTTGTACCAGGATTGCAAAAGACCAGGAAGAATGAAGGATAGTTATTGCTACATCAAAGGTGCCCCCAATGGTCAGTGTAGCCTCAGAACTGACTTGATTGATGTTGTAGAGACATCGCAGGTACCTCACACAAGGATATGGATTTCAGTCACGTGGCAAGCTCCTAAAAGTTAGGAGTGACTACTGCAGCATCTAAGTGCTTTTGTGGATTTAGTCAAAAAATAAAAAGGGATTTTATAATTGTCAACAAACAAACTGAAGAACTGGACCTAAGGAATATTGAAAACATTTTGTCAGAAGAGATGAAGGTATTTGATAGTAGCATTTGGCTGGAGGCAGAGCAGTTAATATGGATTTAAGGGGAAGGCGATTGGCAATCTCATATTGCTTGATGGGTGCAAGTGAATCCAGGATAAACTTCACTTTTCAGGAAAGACCACGGGAAAATATCAGTAAATGGGAATGATAACCAAATATTTCCTTCTAGATTTAAAAATATGCAGAAGACCAAGTATATAGGACCTGTCCATTCTGAAATGTAGTTTATATGAGTTTTGAAGTACACTAGGAACCTAAGCAAAATTTAAATGTCTATTTATTTCTAATAAAATTGTAATGATATGGATTAAACCTGAAGGAGTGGCAATGATGTCACACCCCTTAACCACTGGTACTATAAATTGAATTAAAGAAGGAAGATCAAAGTAAATATGAAAGCTTATATAAAAAGAGTTCTATGTCGGTGATTTGCAGTAAGCACCCAGCTTTTATTCTGTGCTAGGATGCCCAAGTGGCACTTACACAGCTTTTAGCAAAGGCAAAACTGGCCAGTAATTCACCCTGTGCAATACTGTGCCTCACAAGGGAGGTCAGAGCAGTGATGGCAGTGCAAAAGCAGTGCCTGAAGGTTTGCTGCTGCTGGAGAAGGTGTCGTCTGTTCTTTCTTGCCACTGACATGTCAAGCAATGAAAATGGCAGTGATTTTGCCAGTGATTTTAGATGGTATAAAAAGGTGGTGACATCTCTCCCAGCAGCAGTATCCCTCCAGCCACTGCTCCTCCATCATGTGTTACCATCACTTCTCTGCTGTCCCTACTGTCACAGCCAGAGATATGGGGTAAGGGAACAGGAGGGAGAGGCATTCCCTTAGCTCCATCTGGCATCCCTGTCTTAAATAGAGCCCAGGCCTGATGCCCCACTTGCTCACCCATCATTACACTACTGGTTTCAGGTGTCAACGTCACTAAATACAATTCTATTCCATTCTGCACTGCAAATACAAAACCACTGGAACACCTTTACATCCCTATTTTGGCTTGAAAATATCCCTAGGTGATTAAATTTAGCTTTATGTCATAAGCTTAAGGTGATTCAGAATGAACACTAAGACAGTTAACTAAGACATCTAACTCCAGTTGCTCTTCAATTTCACCCGGGAAAGCACAATAACTCTGTAGGTTCTCACTGTCACCAAATAACTGGGATGCATTCATTATGCATGTATCTCCATGTTTGTGTTCTGAGCATGCTCAGAAGAACTCCACTCTGGTATCTACCTACCATTAAATACCTAAGTGCTACTTAGGCAGCTAATGGGTGGACTGGAATTTGGGCCTACCTATGTGTATGTATAAGGATTCCAGCATAGAAAAGAAACTGAAGATGTCAAGATGTTAAAAGAGTTCATGGAACAAAATTTATTGGCCTGAAAATTACAATAAGCATGGGAAAATATTACCAGCTATGTAGAAGTCAATATATCTAATACAGGAAAATTTGGAAAATGATATATGCTATAATGTAAAAGTATAGCACGTGTAGCACTGAAGATATAATAAATAAAAACAGGACTTAAAGAGAAAAGGAAGACATAATCTCTACTATTAGGAGCTTAATCCTAAAACTCTTCTCAGTTGAGTAAACTTCATGCAAATACCCCACAAATATTTGTGCAAGGACTGCTCATGTGAGCAAGGATTTAATGATTGGCATTGGATGTGAGGCCTTATCTAAAGCTCCCTGAAATCAATATGAGTCTGTCTATCAACTTCAATGGGTTTTGGATTAGGTCTTTAGTGCATACCATTTGCTTCATAGTAATCTAATAAATAGACAGGAAATAAGTGTCAGTTCACTAAGAATACAGTGTAGAATACCATCGCTTTTCTGTATAATGTAAGTGACATGGTGCTTCACAATAACCAACAATGAAGACAAGAATAGAGATGATTAGGCAGTAATAAACTTGATATAATACTGAGAAGAAAAATCTATTGTTCTGATTGGCCTATTATCCTTCCTTATCTTTCAGATAAAGGCCGAATAATGTAAGTAGCAAAACCTCAACTCATCTTGTAAATATTAATGGGCCATAACCACCCCGAACCAAGAATAATAAAGATACAATTAAACAGCAAGCAGCTGAAGAAATTAACTCCAAGAAATCGGAAGGAAATAACATAACTAAAAGTTTTCAGTTTTTTGTAGAAATCTCTCAGCTTTTGAAGTATGTCTATAACTCATCTCTTTACATGATACAGATCTACTGCTAGCAACCATTTCTTTACATGATCTGCTATAGAGAAATAGGAGTGAAAGCCTGAGGTCTTGATTTGTGATCTCATTTGTACAACTTTCACGTTTTCACTCTTTCAAAATTACTTCAGTGGAATTAATACTATGGACTTAAAGCCTAATCCAAAACCTAGTAAGTCAAAAGGAGGTTTTTCACTTACTTCATTGGGGTTTGAATCTAGCTTTTCATGAATGTATTTTTGACTTTGTATGATAAAACTGAAGTACCTGTTAAAAGTTTGTGGGTGGTGTTGTTTTCATATATATATTTTCTCCAAGGGAATTTTTTCTTGTATCTTTTATGGTTCTCCAGGAACTACAGCAATGAGACCCAAACTCCTGCCCACAGATCCCCTTGTACTCCAACCCATGGAGCTCCCCATAGGTTGAAACATTTGGTGGTGGCTGCATTCATCACTGTAGCTCTAGAAGCTGCAGGGATTTAATACTGCCATAGCTCTCCTACTACAAAATTTCTGGACCCATGGGAATCTCTGCAGCCTGTATGACAGCCCCATGTGCCGGATTGTGCCAGCATGCAGGGTTCTTCTGTGGCTGGATCCAGCATGCTGTTTTTCTAGAATAAAAATAATACTTTCAAGCATAAATAGAAATACATTGAAAAACCTTTGGAAGAAAATTACTAAAGCATTTAGAGCAAACAGCACAAAGAAATGTATCAAACTATTTAAAGCTGAGATACAGAAGTATGAGGAAAAACAATAGAAGAACATTATCTGCAAAAGTGACGTGAGGACTCAGAAGACTGGTGGTACTTAAGGTTGTATCATTTTAAATTGGTGGTATGCAATCTGTCAGAGATCAGGAACCACTGAGTTAGTAAATGGCCCAGTTTTCTGTTGCACCATATAGTATATGATGTGCAAGTAAAACTGAGGTTCCTAAGCAAGAGCTGTAGACAGAAGTGGTACTAAAACAACAGAGAAATTTATGGATTTTCCTAGTTAAAAAAAAATAAACCTTAAAATAAGGAAGGTTAGGAAAATAAAAGGTCATGGAGAGTAAAATACAAGTGGAGTTACAAAATCCAATATAAGCGTAACATTTTCATTGTATTCTTAATTTCAGTGAATATAACTGCTAGGTGTAAACATTTCCCTGAAGCACTAGCGTTTCAGCCCTGTGTGCATGCATGAGAACACTAAACATGCAGCAGTGCTACATGGCCCTTAGGGAACAGGAGCTAAACTCTAGCTCAGCTGTTTCTCCTCCCTTGGCAAAGGTGCTGTGGAGAAGATATATGAGAGGAACTTCTTAGGAGACATAAAGTGGTATGCCTTCAAAATTAAAAAGCTTCAAACCTGATGTTTGTAGACTGGTTATCTGAACTGCAACGTAAGACCTTGGGGGGTGAGGGGGGCGGGTTATGTTGCAAACATACTTTCAAAAATAATTTTCAAGGAAGGATCTTAGCTAGATTTTTTCCCTCTGAAACTATTTATTTTTTTAAATAAAAGGTTATGTTCATTAAATGCAACAGTAAGGAAAGTTGATTAAGCTATTCTAGTACAGTCCAAACAGAAAGGATTACTGATTCCCAGAGTGATTTTCATTCAACTGCCCAAAAGCAGAGGGCAAAATAAAATTTGTCAGTCCTGCTCAGTTACAAATGAGCTGGATATATGTTTTTTTGCCGTGTAAAAACCAAAATAAAACAGCTAACTCAGCATTAACAATATCTTCATAAACTACTTTAATATCTCCCTAACAAGCTTATCTTCCCCCATTGAACTTAAACGTCTGAAGATAGTACTTTCTAAAGAAATCATAGGTTTATGTTCACAGTCTAGCTAATTATCATCCAGTCCTTGTAAGAAAGAGATGAGGTAGGATTTAGTGGGCAAGCTCCAGAAGTGTTTAGCTTCTGTCTATGTTTTGGATGTAACCCAATAGGCCAGCTTTAAACTGACCCTATCTTGGGAGCTGAGTTTATTTTGGTGGTCAGAATTGCATGTATAACATTCTGCACTCATAAGGGTGAAGGGAACCAGATATAGTCCGTACTCCGATTACTATTTGAGAAAATACTGTATTTACTTTAATATAAGATGAGGTTTTTTTCCCCCAACCAGCATGGGGGGAAAAGGCCCTTATATTATATTTGAGTATGAAACAGAGGGAGGAGCAAAAGGCTGCTGCAGCTCTGATTCTGGTCCTCAGCACAGTTTGGGACCAAAGTCAGACCCACAGCAGCTTCTTGCCCCCCCCTCCACTCTGCAGCTGCTATCCACCCACCCAACCACCCTCTTCCTTCCTCCTTACTGTTCAGCTCTTGCTGGAGTCTCTCCCACATGGAGCACATAGAAATTCCTTCCCCTGCCCAGAAAATCAGCAGTATCAAAACTGCTGCATGGTCCAGTAATGGCTGAGCTCCCATGTGCGAGTAAGTGGGGGGTGGGGAAGAGGATAAGGCAGAGACTGGGGAGTTGGAGGGGGAAGGTGCAGAGACTGAGGGGAGTTTTGGCAGAAGAGGCAGAGACTGGGTATTGGGATGGAAGAGGCAGAGGCTGTGGGAAGCTGGAGGTTAGGGGCTAGGAAGCAGGAGGGAGAAGTGAAAGGGGCAGAGGGAAATGCAGCCACATCACCCCTCTCCCCAACCATTGCTTGCCCTGCTACAGCGGGGGGGGGGGGGGTTAAA
>NW_017729022.1:30468355-30475999 GCF_001723915.1 Gavialis gangeticus | reverse complement strand
GGGGGGGGGGGGGGGATTCAAGACAACCCTCCAATACTAAGGTTGTATACCTGGAAAATTGTAACAAATGTATATGTTTTATATAGATGGAATCTAACTGTTGCAGGGGGGGTGGTCACGTTATATTCAAGGCAGTCCTATTTTCAAGTAAATAAAGTAGCAATAAAACAGAACTTATGGGCTGACAATTCCTTCATGCTACTATTTTTTAACATTAACATTACTAATTTTAACATTATTTTGCAAACAAATGGGTTAGCCTAGTGTCCATGAAACTTATCTCACACAATCAAATTAGCTGGAAATGTTTTATTTTTTTTCTTTTTGTTTTTGTTGCGGGGGAGAAGGTGGGTAGAGAACATATGTTGTTGCTCACTGTGTAGCGCTGTAGGAGATAGTAATTAAGGAAACTGAAAAACATTAGCAACATTAACTACCATAATGGTTCTTGTCTTTTACCATAATGTAACCCAGTGCTACAGTAAGGGAAAAAAATGCACTCAACTAGCTATATGGATAGGTGGGGTGGCCACAGCCCTCACCCTCATAGCAGGCCTTTATTCAAACCCTTTCCTTTCTTGAGAGTTATGACTCCCATGTGAAGAACCTGTAAACTATTCTAAAGCAACACCTTCAGTTATAGGTCCCTAGCAACATACAATAGAAAAGTACATTCTTTACATGTTAAGTAAAAAGGTCTGCACATCAGCAACCCTCGTTTTGGGTGATAGGCTTGGCTAACAGCCAAATACGTTGAACCATGTGCTGAACCACAGAGATGCACTGCTGTAGAGAGGTAACCCTGCATCCTTACCATTAGAGGCACTGCAAGATTTCCTTGGATCAAGATTAAAAGAGTAGGTGGTCTTTCACATACAGAATATACTGCAACATGTTTTACCTCATGCTTTCCCTATCATTTCAAATGTATTTTTTCAATGTAGTTCACACAATCCAGTGGATGACCTGAGTATGTGCTTTGGATATTATAAATCTTAGGGCTGCCACACACAACTTTTAGACACCCATCCTTCTAGTAGAAGAATCCACAGCCCAGAGTTAGGCATCCAGGCTCCCTATGCAATGCAAGAGGAAAGCTTGACTGCAGAATGGGATCAACAAAAGCCAGCGTGTTGAAATGAGAGCTTCTTTAACTAGCCAATCCAAAATGTTGCTAAGATGTAAGTAATTCTTTATGTGCACAACATCAGACGTGGGCATATAAAAGACTTTAGCATGGAAAAGTTAATTGCCTGAGACTTAGGCACCTACAGTTTTGGGGGCAGCTGAGAAGGATTTTTGGCTATTTAAATGATACACAAAGGGCTTACTTTGACAATTCAACACCTAAGTTCTTATTGTTGATTTAGCCTTATAGTCCAATCTACCTGGTGCATGATTTACCCTAATAGCAACTATTTGGGTATGTTGGAGTTAAAGAATAATTATAGCTGGTCAAAACAATTCTAAGAAATACTTTTCTGTAGGAACTGCAGATTCATTCAAATGTAAATGTCTTTAATATAAATTAAAATATCAATTTATGTGAAAATTTCAACAAAGCATCAAAATGTTTTCTTTAGATAAGCCTGATATATTTCATTTTAATAAGGTCAAAATACTGCATTTTGACTTTATTGCTTCAACTTTTGTATCATGCATAATTAATATGGTATGAGTCAGAATGATAAAGTTAAAATGAAGTAGTTTAGCCTTACAGAAATAAAGCGCTGTTATCTTATCCAAATGAAGCATTCCATTAGGATTTTTCTGGTATTTCCAGACTTCATTTTTGGGGGAAATTTTGCTTTCTAGGCAATCTTAAAATGTCAGCTTTCTCTTCCAGTGTGGATAAAAGGATATTTCAAAACACTGGAATTTCTTATGGGACAGACATTTTCTGACCAGTGCTAATAACAATAGAGATTATAGTACCTTTGAATTATTTTTCATGGGTGTTGTGCATAATACAGTATTAACCGGCTTTTGTTCTTTCTTTTTTGTTCTTGGCATTTCCTCTACTGCTTTTGTCCATGCTGTAAGGACTCTCTTTCTGTGGGAATTGCATATTGGATTTTAAGTTTCATTGTACACCACTAATCCCAGGAAAGCAAGTTCCTGCACAAGCAATAGGTTGAACTGATACTTTCTTTTATCTGAAGAGAAAGGATTCCATACTAATGATGCTTTTTGATTCAGGGTATAAAAGAAAAATGCCCAGGTGTGCATGGATACATAATACCCATTCCAGAACTGTTTTCAGACATTTTCTTTGAGATTTTTTTTTAATTATGCATATACTAGACTTTGTGAGGTTTTCCTTCCTCTGAAGTAATAGATTTTATAGCCAACATCAGATTTACTTAAGGATTTAGTAGAGCTTGACCAGGAGTTCACCAGGGAATTGGCTGAAGCCGCACACTCCCGGTGCATGGTTGTCATGGGAGACTTCAACTACCCAGACATCTTGCAGGAAGAGTGCTTGGCCAAATCCAAGTGGTCACAAAGCTTTCTCTCATGCATGGATGAGCTCTATTTGATGCAGGAAGTCTACAGGCCAATGAGAGGTAAAGCGCTGCTTGACCTGGTCCTGGCAAAGAGTGACAAACGAATCAGTGACCTAATGATCAAAGGGAAGCTGGGTGACAGTGACCATGAGCTGATCACCTTCACCATCCGCCATAAAGCTGGCAATTCAGTCAGCAATACAGAAGTCCTTGACTTCAGGAAAACTGACTTTGACAAGCTCAGGAGGCTTGTCAGTGAGGCCCTAAAGGGCCACAACCCAAAGGGGAGGAGAGTTCAGGATGAGTGGTTGCTCCTCAAAGGAGCAATCCTGGATGCACAAGCAAAGTCTATTCCATCTCAGAGGGAAGGCAGCAAAAGGACACAGCAGCTCCCTAGGCTCTCCAGGGAACTACCGGACCTCCTGAGAATAAAAAGAAAGACCTACAAAGGATGGAGGACTGAATCCACCTCCAAGGAGGAATACTCTGCTCTGGTCCAGACCTGCAGAGAGTGAACCAGGAAAGGCTACGATGGAACTCCAACTAGCTACAGGTATCAAGGACAATAAAAAGTCCTTTTTCAGATATCTGGGGAGCCAGAGGAAAAGCAAGGGCAATATTAGACCTCCGCTAAACCAGATGGGACAACAGACAACTGATGCCCAGGAAAGAGCCAACTTGCTAAATGGGTACTTTGTGTCAGTATTTCACCAGTCCCATGAGATGCCCCTGCCCATTACGGGACAAGAAGGCCTGGGTAAGAGAGATTCCTTACGCTCCATCAGTGCTGACCTTGTGAAGTAACACCTTGAGAAGCTGGATACCTTCAACTCAGCCGGCCCTGACAGTTTACACCCCACAGTACTCAAGGAGCTGGCTAGCATCATAGCTCAACCCCCGGCACAGATCTTCGAGAACTCCTAGCGCTCTGGTGAAGTGCCCGAATATTGGAAGAAGGCCAATGTGGTGCCTATCTTCAAGAAAGGGAGGAAAGTGAATCCAGCAAACTACAGGCCCATCAGCCTGACTTCTATCCTAGGGAAGGTCTTAGAAAAGATTATCTATCAAAGAGGCCATTCTTAACAGACTGGCCAATGGCAACATCCTGAGGGATAGCCAGGATGGGTTTGTTGCAGGAAGGTCTTGCTTGACCAATCTTATTTCCTTTTACTACCAGGTGACCTATCACCTGGAGAAGGGGGAAGAGATTGATGTCGTATATCTTGACTTTAAAAAAGCTTTCGATCTGGTATCCCATGATCACCTCTTGGCAAAACTGGCTAACTGTAGCCTCAGCCTCACCTTGATCTGCTGTCTGGGGAGTTGGCTCTGGGGCAGGACCCAGAAGGTGGTGGTTGACGGAAGTCAATCATCGTGGTGCACTGTGACCAGTGGGGTCCCTCAAGGCTCTGTCCTTGGGCCTACACTATTCAACATCTTCATTAATCATGTGGACATTGATATCAGAAGCGGACTGCCCCAGTTTGCCAATGACACCAAACTCTGGGGTAAAGCATCCACACCTGAGGACAGGAGGGGAATCCAGGCTGACCTTGACAGGTTCAGGAAATGGGCTGATAAGAACCTGATGGTGTTTTATACCAAAAAATGCAAGGTTCTCCACCTTGGGAAGAAAAACCTGCAGCATGCTTGTAGGCTTGGCAGTGCTACAATAGCTAGCACTATGGATGAAAGGGACTTGGGGGTCATGAATGACCACAAGATAAAGATGAGCCTTCAGTGTGATGCTGCAGCTAGTAAAGTGAACAAAACGCTGGCTTGCGTCTATAGATGCTTCTCATGCAAATCCAAGGGCGTCATTCTCCCCTTGTACTCGGCTTTAGTGAGGCCACAGCTGGCGTACTGCATCCAGTTTTGAGCTCCACAATTCAAAAAGGATGTGGAGAAGCTTCAGAAAGTGCAGAGGAGAGCCACACACATGATCAGAGGTCAGGAAAAGAGACCTTATGAAGACAGGCTGAGAGCCATGGGACTCTTCAGCCTGGAAAAGCACAAGCTCATGGGTGACCTGGTGGCCACCGATAAGTTTATTAGGTGGGCTCACCAGAATCTGGGAGAACATCTGTTCACCAGAGTGCCCCAAGGGATGACAAGGTCAAATGGTCACAAACTCCTCCATGAACATTTCAGGCTGTACATAAGGATGGACTTCTTTACTGTATAAACCCCTAAGGTTTGGAATAGACTGCCACTGGAGGTGGTTCAAGCACCTACTTTGAACGCCTTCAAGAGACATTTGGATGTCTATCTTGCTGGGATCCTATGATCCCTGCTGACTTCCTGCTCCTGGGGCTGGGGGCTGGAATAAATGATCTTCCAAGGCCCCTTCCAGTCCTAATGTCTATGAATATATGAATCTATGAATTTTTCCACACTGGAAGCCTTACAAAATTGTGAGGCAACATCCCAAGCTAAGTACAGGCAGTCAAAAAGCCTGAGACTGAATTGATTCTATCTTTGCAGGTTAGTCTAAGTTGTGTAGATTGAACCAATAAGAAAGTGAACAGACATTCACTTTTGATTCCAGAAATGCAGCCACATGCCTGTATGCCCAGGCCAGAAGCTGGAGGGTACTAGAGCATGCCTCCGAGCTGGATCAGACAACTTAGGCCATGGCTAGCCCATCCACCCTGAAAGGGAGTCAGGGGTTGTGGGGGAGGTGCAAAGTATCCTGGGAGTAAACTTGAATCTGGAGGAGAACTGAGACAGAAGTTCAATAAACCAATTTAACCTAAATCAGTTAAGTCTGATACTTCATACACCCAGGTTTATCTTAAATAAGTTTCAGCCATTTGGAAAGTGGTTTATGTGCACTGAACTTCTGTTGTGTTACAGATTTGAACCAGTTTCTGATCACTTATACTGATTTATGTGTAATTTATGTCCCTAACCTCAGTTGTTAGTGCAAAGGCCTGTAAGTAGGGAGACCTGGATTCAGTTAATAACTCTATGGCCCCTGGTACACATTCATGTAATCGTGTGAAGGGATCTGTCCTCTGATCATGGCAAATATTACACTTAAGCTGATAGTGGGCCAGTCCCAGACCCTGCACTGGCCTGCACTGGGCCAGTCCCTGAGCCCCAGCATCAGATTGTATAGTGGGAACCTGCCACATATTAAATTTAAAAAGTGCAGTGGAAACCAACCACATATTTTGTGGCTGTTTTCCATCATACCTTAAATTTTAAATTATTACATATATTTTGTGGAATAGTTTTCTGGTTTATTCCCGATTTTATTGCACCATTAATTCTCTGAACATATGGTCAGGTTACTATTTAAGATGTGATTAACTGATTAATTGTTTCTTAAGTGTAATGCTTGCCAGAGGCCTATGATATCTTTTGTTCATCATTTGTACAATTAGTTTAATGAGTGCAAAAAAAATAACAAGGTCCAAGGAAGGGCATGTCATACCTGAAAGCTTGTCTACATCTATCCCAACCACTAAGTTAGTCAAATAAGAGATATCACTCACAAAAAATCTTGGCTATTTCTCTCCTGCCACCCTCTCAATATCTATATTGCTGAATTAATTCATGTATCTCCTGAGCATCATCTTAGGGATGGTAAACCAGAACAGGCTTCTATCCCTTGTGTGTGTGGGGGGGGGGAGGGCATTGAGAAATTAAATGGGATATGGAAAGGAAATGGAGGTGAAGAAAGGAAGAAAGGGTGATGAAACAAAGAAAGGCAGCCATGGAAGGATAAAATAAAAAGTAAAAATAAAAAATAAAAAAAATTAAGAAGCAAGTTAAAGGGGGTCTTGTGTTTCAATAAATTGGGATTTGGGATTGGGGTGGGGGGTGCCACTTATGCTTCCAGGGTGGCTTGGGGGTGGGAGCAGTGAGGGAAGGCACTTTGGGGGAGCTACTCCCCCTGTCCTGGGAAAAAATCCCCAGCTCATGGAGACCAGATCCAGCCCCCTACCTTCTTCCCCCCACACCCCTATGAGACCCCACTTCTGAACCCATCCATGCCCTGTAACCTGGATAGTTGGCCTGTGCTCTACCAGCTGTTTGCATTGGGGTGCTTCCCTGGGGATAGGAAGGTCAGACCCTCGGGGTGGCAGGGAGAGTTGGCTTGCTACCCGGACACAAGTCCAGCTGTGGCTGCCTCTGCTCCCTCCCCCCGATTTGTGGCACTGAGCAGCTCTAATATGCTGGAACCCTGTCCATGCCATTGCCCCCTCATTACCAAGCCATAGGCCCATATCCCTGCTGGTGCTCCTCACTTCCCACCCACAGCCCCCTGAGTCCACAGCTACCAGCCTGCATCCATCCCCACCAGTGCCCCTCACTCCCCACCCACAACTCTCTGGCCCTGCCGGTGCCCCTCACTCCCCACCCACAGTCCCCTATCTCTGGCAGTGTCCCTCAGTCCCAACCTACATCTGCCTGGGCCCTGCTGGTGCCCCTCTCCCATGGGCAGCACAGCTGGAGCGAAGCCCATGAAAGGGGTGAATGCGGGCTGCCCACTATGGGCTTGGGACTCCCCAAACTGCTGCCCTTCCCCTGTGGCTTCCACAGCACAGCAAGCAGCATCTGACATGCCAGGGCAGAGCAGGAAGGCTCAGTGTCAAGAACCCCATACCACCATGGTGAGGTGCACCCTGTCCACCTGGCAGCAGCAGAGGGCACAGCTCAACACTGAGCCTCCCTGCCCTGCTCTGCCCTGCTGTGCTGGGTCCCAGCTGCTGGGTTGCGGAGGCCCCCAGTGGGAGGGCAGCAGGGCAGGGATCCATGAACTTGCAGCTGCAAACCTGCATCAGCCCCCAATCCACACAAATATCTAGGCAACATTTACCCCACATACCACCCCCCCAAGTGCACACAGTGGCAGGCAGCCACCCCCCCACCACACCTTGGACAAGCTGCCTGCAACTTCATCCTGCTCCTCAGCTGAGCCCCAATTTCTGCCCCAGACCCAGGCCCCAAGTAACCTGGCCTCATGCACCACCCCAGCTGAGCAGCAACCCCAGGCCCAGCCCTGCCCAACTCCCTCCTTCACTATGGAGGCCTCAGTGCTCTACCCCCTACCCTGACTTACTTATGGGGACCTGCTTGAGATGGTTTCTTGCTTCCTGGCTGTCATGTGCATATGTGCATGCTTCTG
>NW_017729022.1:30456867-30463355 GCF_001723915.1 Gavialis gangeticus | reverse complement strand
CCCAATCCACACAAATATCTAGGCAACATTTACCCCACATACCACCCCCCCAAGTGCACACAGTGGCAGGCAGCCACCCCCCCACCACACCTTGGACAAGCTGCCTGCAACTTCATCCTGCTCCTCAGCTGAGCCCCAATTTCTGCCCCAGACCCAGGCCCCAAGTAACCTGGCCTCATGTACCACCCCAGCTGAGCAGCAACCCCAGGCCCAGCCCTGCCCAACTCCCTCCTTCACTATGGAGGCCTCAGTGCTCTACCCCCTACCCTGACTTACTTATGGGGACCTGCTTGAGATGGTTTCTTGCTTCCTGGCTGTCATGTGCATATGTGCATGCTTCTGGCTGTGTGCTTGTGTGCATACGCAGATGCACATAGCGCCCACTGTTCCTCCCACCCCCCCTACAGGCTGGAACTCTGCAAGCCTGCAAGAGGAAACCCACCACTTCCTGTGTTTTTCTCCTTTACAGAAGAAAATGTCCGTTTTTTCTCCTAAAATGAAAAAAATCCATGTTTTGTCACATTTGTCCATGGTGAATGGAAAACCCGGATGCCTGCTCATCATCAGGGATCTGGGGTTTCTGCTTGCAATGGAATATGTAGAAAAATGCAGATTTTCTCCTTTAAAGGGGGAAAAACCTGGGAAACCATGGTTTTCCCCTTGCAGGCTGGCAGAGTTCTAGCCTGAAAGGGGCTGCTTGGTGCTGGGGGCAGTGTGATGGAGAACATCTCCTGCAGCTCCCTCGAGGTAAATCTATTGGGGTGGGGGACATAGGTGATGTGGCAGGGGGACACAGGCAACATAGTGGAAGGGCATGTGCCCCACCAGATTTCTGCACCCACAGTGGGGCATGGGGTAGCAGCTGGTCTGGACCAGCTTTGGGAAGGAGCTACCTCTGCAGCCCAGGGGACTGGACCCAGCACAGGACGGTATACCATGCCACCATGGTCAGCAAGGTGACGCACCCCCTGCCTACCTAGGAGCAGCAGGGGGCACAACTCTGTGCCACTGCTGCCATGCCTCACCTTGGTGACCATGGTGGCACAGCAGTCCCTCCCACACAGGGTCCTGCTCACTGAGCTGTAGGGGCAGTTCCTGCCCAGAGCTGGTCTGGCCCAGCTGCAGCCCCATAGCCTCCGCCCCACTGTGGGTACAGAAATCTGGGGGGGCACATGCATCCCCTGCTCCCTGATATGTAACCTGTGCCCACACTCCTTCCCCCTCCACATACCCACCCCTTTCCTCACACACTGGGAGGCTGGGACCTAGGAGCAGCTGGCCAGGAGTGAGGGGCACCAGCAGGGCCAGGGGTCTTTGGGTTGGATTTGAGGAGCAACGACAGGGCACTCGCATATCAGGACTCCTCAGTGCCACAAAGCAGTTGGGGAACAGTGACAGCTGAACCCACATCCCGGTAAAGAGCGCGAGAAGGGGGCTCTCTGATTTTCCATGATAAAAGAAACCCAAATCAAACACCAAAATATATATGTCTTTAAAATTTATTTTATTATAATGATTGAGGCACTAGTAGGCTTCCAAATTGCTATAAATTTGTAAATATATCAATACAACATTGTGTTCAACTGATACCTATATATTTAGTGATGTTTTATTTTAATCATGCGGCTTTTGCAGGGGAGGTTTAAATCAGCTAATCTGGGATTTTTAAACAGAAAAAGCCAAGATCCCTGCATGTCATGAATTATACCTTTCTGTTACTGCACAGATATGACATTTCTGGTATGCTCTGACAGAAAATTTTGCTTTGATATGATGCGGAAGTTTTTAGTCTACAGGTCTCACTGAACAGTTTGTGTTTTCAAGAGCTCTTTTGTAAATGCTTAGATTTTATATTTGAATATAAAATAGTCAACCCAATCATACTATTTGACAGTAATGAAAAGAATGTTGATTTGTTTATTGTGAATGTTAAGTTGCCTCATGATTTCTTACTGGTTCTCAGATAAATTCTTCATGAGATATCCCTCCCTTATGCATCCAGGCTACATACATATTCTGGGAAAATAAGTTGTCAATTCTGGTAGGTTGTTAGACTTGGTGTTTGGTAGGCTCAGTCTTTAAGTAGCTGACAGTGGAATAAAATTCCTCAAATGATACTTTAGCAGGTTATAACAGGGAAACTTGACATGGTTCATGCATTGTGCAGTTCACTAAAACTACAGAAATACTCATCTCAGTAGGGTGGCAGTCAGTGCAGTGGGAGGTCAGAATTGAATTCATTCTGGTTCCTCCTCTAATACTGTGGAAGATGAAGACGATATAATTAGCGAGGCAAGAAAAGGCATCATTTATGAGGTCAGTTTAACAGTGTTATAGCTGTGGTAATTACTGCTGTACTTAGCAGAAAAGTAAAATCTTTCTCCTGACTTCTATCAAACCTCTCATGACACTTCTTTCTCATCATCTTTCTCCACAAATAGGAACTCTCTAGTGAATATGACTATTATTTGCATTTCCTTATTTAAGGTTAAAATCAGAAGCCCTTCTGCCTAACCCCTGTTCATTACTGGTTATTAAAGGAGGTTGAATTTTAAGGCTACAGTTCTGGAGTTTATGGAGTAGATTTAGAGTACAATAAAAATGGCTTGATCATAGGAGAGTGCTCAACATAGAAACACTATCTGTAGGACAGGATGGTACATACTTAGTCCATTGCTCTTGAGGCAACTGCATTATATAAACCCATTCATAAATGTAACAAGAACCATCTTAAAACTGCTTAGGTTGTTTGACCCCATTACTGCTGTTGAAAGATGGTCTAGAACCTCACTACCTGTTACTACTGCTTCAAATTTTCTGCCTGATAGCAAATTTTTACCCATTTGTTCCTGGGCCAGCTTCAGGCAGATCAGCCTCGGTACAATGTAGAATCCTAAGACTGTCAAGAAGCACATGCGTATGATAAGGGGTTACCATAAAATATTGCAATACATATTCTCCATTTCATGTCTTTCTTTTGTTTTTTGAAGTTTCATCTTGTTTTGGACAAGATTCCATTTTTTTTACCAGTTATTGGAAAGCTAGGAATATGCTATTACATTATGACCTTTCTATGGTATTTTCCATTGGGACATTAATGGTAAGTTATTTATCATTTTGTTGGGAAGGAATAGATTTCCTGTCTCTTCTTTTGGGGACACCACACTTTCACTTGTTTCACTGACTACATATGCTTATTAGTCTCAAGTGAGTGCCTGGGGTGTAAGTCCTATAATTATTAAGTTTCCTTGGCAAATCAACTCTATGGAAAATGTTTATGGAACTTAAATCTGTTTTATGATTCAGTTGTTTTTCTGGGCTCCTTCTCAAAATTAGCTTCAAGCTTTGTGTTTTTTCCATATGCATTCATCACATCTTATCTGCATTGGTTTTTTCCTAGCTTTCATTATTAAGGGTCATTCTTCTTTATTATTATTGTATTATTATTATTGGAGAAGCTCTTCTTATCCATTAAAGGTAACTTGTGAGTGTTACTTTTTTCTCTTGTATATTAACATGCATTTTTTCAGTGAGGGTTCGTTATTTCAAACACTAGATTATATGAGCTGGAATGTCCCAAAATATGTGCACCACACAGTCATTAAACAGGATGTTAATCAAGCACTCAGGGTCACATCTTCACAGGAATTTAAGTGCCTAAGTCCCATTAAGAGATAGTCTTAAGAAAATGAACCTCAACCTTTTCCCTCAGAACCAGCTTTCTTTTTAACAAGAAATAAGGGAATGTACTTGCAAGGACAAAATGGGGTTCAAAGCTTAATTTCCTGGATTTCTCACTTGTTTTTCTTTCTTCTCTTTAACTGTACCACTTCCTATTTTATATTTCTAAGATGGAGCCCAAAAGACCCATCTGGTATGGCTCAAACTGGGAGTCAGTTGAATTGTTTTGTACCTAAGCATGAAGTCAAAGTCTGACCATCTTGCTTTAAACCAGCTATTGTTTTGTATGCCAATATTAATACCCAGTGTTTCTAAGTAGTCTTGTGGATCAGCAGACAAAAAAATAGGATACAACATATTCAAACAGATGCAAAGAAATATTTCAGATTACCTGTAAAACTTATTATAATTTAATTTTTTTAGAATGGATTGAAAGATTAAGGCTGTTTACCTCAGAGGGATGACAAATAGGAAGTCTCATGATAAAGGTGCATTCATAATTTATGGTATAAAGTTCTAGGAAGGTATACCTAGAACCTCCTATTTGGCCTTTCTCACTAGGGGACACTTTGAAATTGGAAAGGGGACAGATATAATACTGACAAAATACTTTTTCACATAACATGAAATCATAACCCTGTGGAAATCATTGCCACAAAGGGAGTATTGTGGCCAGCCCTTATCAATAAAGATGGTGGGAAAATACAGTATGTGTTTTTTATGAAGAAAAGTTTAACTTTTCATTGAAAAAGTTGGCAATTGAAGCCTTTCCAGGGTTTGGTATTTGAAAACTGAAAATTCTGAATTTTGTCCAAAAATACTTTGGTCTGGAAAATGTTTCTTATAGTTACAATGCACAACCAATCACACACTGGCAGGCTTCATACCTTCTGAAGAATCTGGCGTTGTAAGAAACAGTGGAGAAGCCAAAGAATATGCCAATTTTCACACACATTTTATTTTGAAGACTTGTGTCCAAGGCTGTTTTCATATCTGAACACAGAGTTCAGGTTTTGGTGTGGAGTAAGAAAGGGCATCTATACATGCACCTAATTAGCATGCATCACAGCAAACACATATAATCAAGTCTGCTGGAATGTGCTAATTAGTGTGCTCCAGCAGCCCCTGCATCACATTTATCCAGTGTGACCATGCTTTAAAGTGGTGGTGGGGGCACTTTAACTAAAGGTCCTTGAACAAGCTTTAGTTAAAGTGCCCCCACCACCATTTTGAAGCATGGGATGCTGAATACATGTGAAGCTGTGAGCGCTTTAATTAGAGCAGCTCTCACAGCCACTCTAATTAAAGCGCCCCCCACTTCACACCTGAGCATGTGTTTAGATGCCCAGAGACTATTTAATACACAGAACAAATCTCCAAAGGAATTTTGTTCAGCTAAGACCTTTTCTTGTCATATACACCTAGACAAAATAAAGTAAATGTACAGTCAATAATGCAATGATCAAAATGTAATAATGTAGCACAGATGATTTGATTCATACTGAGCAGCTTGTAAAACATCTCTAGAGAGTAAAAATCTGCTTTAAGGATTGTGAGTCCTATTAATGTAAAAGTGTTACAGTCTACGCCATTTTTTTCTTTAGAGTTTACCACTTGATTCAGTATAAATTCATGTGTGTGCTAAGAGCTAAACATACTGTAGTCATTAATCAGAGAAACAAATCAGTTTTAATGAATAAATCAACTTCTACACTAACGCAAAGTAGAATATGGTAGTCCAGCCTCATCCAAGGCTAAATTGTAATACACTGTATACTCCATTATTTTTTGGTGATTACATGTAATTCTAAAACAAGTAATACATTTAATGAGTAATATGATTTTTTCACACATTGACAGTATATACCTTAAACAAACCCTTTAATGATTCATGAATAGTAATGTGAAGTAGGGATTAAATACACAGTGAAGCAATCATTTCATTGTGATAATAATGAGAATTATGGTTTGCCATAGAACATGATTTTAATGGAAAAATCTCTTCTCAGTGTTGTTGTCTGCTTCAAAATTTCTTTGGGTTAATTTAACTGCTGTAAAAATATTTGACATCTTTTTGTTTTCCTGTTGACAACACTAATCTTTGCCAGGCCTTGACGTCTTCATTTTAAAAGGATTTAAAATTCACTTCTGATCCTGAGTACAGCTCTTTTCAATAGCCTTGTTAGCTATCTGATGAGGTTCATCCTAATGTAAGAAAGAATGTACATGGTTCAGTATGAACTTTGCGTGTATTAATGATTTAATAGAAAAAAATACATACACCAATTATTTTTTCCTTGTACTGAGTTTTTAATAGAGGGTCATGTCCAGTAAAAGGTTTAAGTACATAACAAGGTATGTATTTTGGCACACCAGTGCCTACTTTTTTTAGTAACTATCTGCCAGCATGGAAATTAAAACCCCGAATTATGTACCTAGGCTCCCTATACATTATCTTTTATATGATATAGTACTTGGATGAAAACAAAGTTAGTCTGAGGATTATGGACTTAATCTAGGAATTCTATATTATAATTGAGTGCACTAACCATAAAGCCACAAGGTCAGGCTCTTTCCATCTGACCTTGCGATGCACACATTCCTTTTCTGTACAGTGCTTCCACTTCAACTGGGAGGGTGGGAAAGTGTCAGCCTCAGAACATCCATGGGTCTAAAAAAAACAAAGTTTAAAAAAGCGGGGCAGGGCACAGCCCCGGACCATGCCCTGAGGCAACCACAGGCTGGGTCCTCCATGGAGATGCTCTGACTGCCAGACCGTTTCTGTGGTTGGCCCCTCACCCTGGTGC
>NW_017729022.1:30452803-30456642 GCF_001723915.1 Gavialis gangeticus | reverse complement strand
CCTCCCCCACCTGCCCCCCAAGCCCTGCCCTGCCTGGCCCCATGCCTCCCCAGCTCCCTGAGGCCTCCGCTCCCTGTCTCCCCCCACCCCAGCATCCTCAATGCAGTGCTGTCAGAGTCACTGGGGCCCCGCCTGAACAGAGCCAGTCAGAGCAGTGGCAGGAGGCACCATGGCTTCCAAACCTGGGGCTGAAGCACTGCTCTGCCCTGAGGGAGCAGGAAGCCTGTCCTTCCCTTGCTCCTAGTCCTGCCCCTGATCATGAAGCCACTAGTGGCAAGTCATAGCTGTGCTGATGACAGGCAATCAGAGTAGGTTTTTTGCCTTAATGTGTGACGAAGCTGATTTAAGATTTGTTCAGCTAACAGCATAAGGTCTAACAAGGCCCATAGAGTACAAGGCATGCTGAAAATTTAGTTCTTTAGACCGGCAATGGAGTTCACTGCTGCTTGGGGGTGGGGAGAGAATTTCATCCCTGTTTTTTTGCTGCCAAAGCCAATGTCAGGAGGGCAAAAAAAACCCTGCTGATTTCAGTGGGAAAAAATTGGGCCCATTCTCCCCCGAGAAGCAATGAACTCCACTGCCACTTTACAAAACTATGATTCCCAGAATGCCTAGCTCTCTGTGATACACACTGCCTGCATCACTGCTTCTTGAATCTGGAAAGTGCAGGCAAGTTGGGGGATGGGAGAATGACGTGCCAGCCCCCAACCCTTCTAACACTCCTCCCCTCAGGCAGCACCTGAGACATGTGTCCCACTCCCCCATCATATGTTACACTACTGTTTTCCAATCAGGCACAAACTCCTTAGAATAAATAGATTCTATCCTTAAAAAATAAAACTTTGATTTATAATAGCAGCTTCAAATATTGGCTCTTTCCCAATACCTTTACTTTTTTCCATCATACTACTGTAAGTATAAGTGCTTACCTGCTTGCACCCAAAAGTAAGGCAGTTAGCTGCCCAAGTGCTATAAATAAGACTCAATTATATGTTAACTTCAGACATTGCTGAAATCAGTCTTATAGTGAAGTGATTATATGCCTTTACTAAAAATAAGGATATGGAATACTAGCTACTGAAAAGAACGTATGCTCAAATAGTTCAGAGCCCAGTGCTATACTATGGGGGTCAATGGGAATTTTGCCATTGAGCTGATGATGATGAAGCAAGTGTCACCACTCTCAGTGTTGGAAGCATGAGAGCCAGAAAGCCAGCAACAGGTAGAATGGTCAACGTCAATAAGATCTTGGGTGCCCAAAGGAGAGCTATAATGGCATTCATAGATGATGGGATCAGACTTCTGAGCTTGATTGAGGTAGATTGTGGCAAACTTCCAATTGTCTACCCCATCACTACCTCTTTGAGGGAAGCTAATACTATACTTTCATCACTGCCCCCATAATCGGATTGCTACCAGCCACTGAGCTCAGTGTTCAGTTTCCAAATATATAAACATTATCATCAAAATCCTAAGTGGTGACATTTTCTTGGCTTGCAGATGTCTTTGTAAATCAGTATTAACTGTTTGTTATATTAGTCAATTAACAGTAATAACCCCAGGGGTCAGTTTAAGCCATATAGGAATAAATCTTGTTTGCAATATCAAAGTGTTGTGCCTGTTTATACCAAGGCTGAATTTGGTAACCTTTTCCCTATCATGCAATTGATGACTGCAGGCCATATTTAAAAATACTTTTCTTTGCCATTATGTTTTAAAAATGTGAAGATATTGCAAACATCATGTATCTGTAGATATTCTTACACTGCCTCTAAAACATTCAGTGCAATCACAGGGCAAATTAGCAGAAATCTATCTCCTGTAATACAATAGAAAAGTTAAAGCTAAATAAATAAGGCATTAAAAATAAACCCACCTTGGTATGGCCATATGTTCATATATAGACAATATTTTCTGACTGTCTATTGTTCACAAAAGTGAAGAAACAGAGAAATATTTTGGTTACACCTGACAAACGCATATTGGCTAGTTTATTCCAGAGGCTATGCAGCGTCCAACTGGGAAATTAAATCCAACATCATGGCCTGAATAGCAGCTAACCAAAAACATAAAAAAAAGCCCTAGTGTCCTTTTTTGAAAAGGTTTAAACAGTAAGGACAATTGTTTGTATTTTAAAGATATTTTTAAACTTTCTAATGGCATATGACATGTGTAGTGTTAGTGTCTTTGCTTTTTGAGGAAGTGGTGGTAGGCAGGGGATCATTACTGCAGGGAACCTAGAGGTATGGGGTGGGAAATGAGACGTCTTCCTGGGAACACTTTAACTACTAGCTCTGGCTTCCTTTTAATCTCTCTATGACTCCAGGAGCCGTGGGGAGGAAGGTATGTTCTAACTGATGGTTTGTAAGGAGCACATCCAGAAACCGCAAGCATCAAGGACAGGGGGTGGGAGAGCAGGTGGGTTCTAGGGCTCATCAGTATGGAAAAAAGTTAGCCAGTATAAGGGGCTTGCTGTAAGTCATGGTTCTTTCTCTGAAGTGCCATGAGTTAGAGCATGGAGCTGCACATATCAGTGACCATTGTCAGTGACTGAGGGAGAGCTAATATGCAGCAAAGTCCTCCACATTTGCTCAATATTTTGTCCTGTATTGCCTCCGTTTTAAAAAGAAGGGTAAGAAAATGGGCTCTGCACAACAATTTCAGTGACCTCATCATAGAAGGATCACAGAAGTTTGAAATGCCCAGTTCATCCCATTTGGAATTCTCACAAGAATGAAAGTCCCCTGAGAGGAATGAGAGTGGTTTCACATAGTAGTTTGAGATGTGAATTACCCCATCCATTTCAAATTCTACTTTATTCTCAGTAGCAGCAAATCAACTTTCAGGACAATTTCCTTGTGTTTGGATCAATTTGAAATAAAAATCAGTACTTTATTTGGAGGGAGGGACGGAAGCTTATATCTAAGAGTAAACCAGCAGAAGCAGGTTTTCTCTACTGGAGTTATATCAGCTCCCTGCATGCCAGAAGCTTTTCCAACAGAAGTAGCCTTCTATTGGTAGAGCTCCATCTGAGCCAGAGATTTTCTAGGAAAAATATGTCACATATATGCCATGATCTTTTTCTTTCTAATGTAGACTGAGGAACCCTATAAGTTTACCCTAGAACCTCTTTTAGTAGATCTGTGCTGGAGATAGTACCATCGTGCTTTGGGGTTGTTGTTTGACTTATGGAAGAAGGGTTGTATCTCAGAAACCCTTTGACCATCTGACCCCAAAGCTTTACCCTTGTCAGTGTTACAGGGTGCATCTACATGAGACGTGTTAATGCTCCTTAGCCTAGTTTACTGCACAGTAAACAAGGCTAATCACAACTAAATTTGATACCTGCAAATACAGGTATCAAATTTAGTCTCAATTAGTTAATGTTCAATAATGTACGTATAGACACCACCCCACAGCAGGCCTGGGAAGAGAAGCTCTGGCACCTCCTGCCTGCAGGGGCCCTTGGCCTAGCCCCGCTGCCACCCACCTGGGTGCCTCATGGGAATTCTGGCCCTGCATTGGGGCAGCTGGAAGGTACCACCCACCATTAGAGAGCACCATCCCAGATAGTCACAACGCAAGGCTGTCACCTACTGGGGTTGCTGCAGCCCCTGGACCCATAGAGGAATGGCCTGAGGCTGGGGTGCTGGGCATCTTCTCCTGGGATCGGCCCCCTAGGCCCTCCCACCTCATGGTCCCCCACTGTGGGAAAGAAAAATGGAGATGTTGTAAGCAGTTTTGACATCATAAAGAGGGTTTTTTATTGTTCGTGGGTGGGGAGGGGCTCTGTTTGTTGGGCAGGGAGGGGGCTCTATTGGTTGAGGAGGGAGGGGGAA
>NW_017729022.1:30449856-30452313 GCF_001723915.1 Gavialis gangeticus | reverse complement strand
ATGAAGGGGGCAGTGTGGGGGCGGGCAGCAGGGCCAGCACCATGGTCAGCAGGAGTGCAGGTCATCACTGCCAGGGGCAGGGCTGGAGCAGCACTGGCAGGAGCGGGGGCAGGAGCTAGAGCAGCCATGGTGCAGAGAGGCAGGGTGGGCAAGGAGGGAGCTGCCATGTGCTACCCCTGTGCTGGGCACACAGCTTCTGGGCAGGGAAGGGGCTGGCCAGGATAAGAGGGTGAGGCTGTGCTTCCAAGATGGCTGCCAAGTGCTGACAGCAGGTTTTGGCAGCTAGGGCTGGACCCTGGAGTTCTCCCTGGTGGCCACAGGGGCACATGACAGGGCTGGAGGGACTTGGCACTAAATATACTGCCAAGTCTCTGCACATGTAGACACCTGCCAAAATTGCTTATTTTGAAGGTAAGGCACACTTGTACATGGCTACCAGAAAGATCTGAAAAGGATTAGTGGTTTATTTTATAAGGGAAATGTGATGTAAGTAGGAAATAATTAATCAAAGAGTTCCATTAACACAATTTCTGTTGTGAAATACTAGTTTTCAAAAGAGTCTTCTTGTGCAGGTGGGTGTTAGAGCAATTACAATATTGGAAAGGACTCATTCTAAGTCACATGATACACTTCCACCATTATAGTTATGTTGGAGAGACACATTTATACCAGAGATGTCTTACCAATTCAGCTTTTTTGATTAATAAAAGGTGGCTTTATTTTACCAGTATAGAGCACAGCTTTGTACAAGGAGCATTTTGCTGATATTGTTCACTTGTATTTGTGTACTGATTATTTCTACTGTAGATAAAGCATGAAAAGTACAATGACCAAATGGTCCTGATGTTGTACCATCAGCTCTAGCCCTCATGATGATTATGCATCTGAATATGTTTGGGTATTTTAGAGCATTTGAAATACTGTCTCTTGAAAAAGAAGCTCTACTCTTGGGGAAAAGCCTCCCAATAGAAGTTTCCCAATAAAAAACACTTCCCAATAGAAAGCAGAATAAAAGTGGAAAGCCATTTCATGCCCAGCAAATATTATTAGGAACTTGTATAGATCAGGACTCAAATGCTCAGTTCATGGGGCTTGCTCAGGATCAATAACAGCAGCATGCTGCCTTGAGCTACCCGGTAGCTATTATGTCAGCTGTGTTGCCACACACGTATGGCTGAGAGCAACAATCCTGAAGTGAATGAACAAATCACTCTGTAGAATACTGCCCAGCCACTAGCCAGTTCGAGGGCCTAACATGAACTACTAAAAGCTTTTAACAGACTGTTTTTGTACCTGGCAGTTAGTGCTAGAAACTAGCTAGGAGGAAGCTAGATCAGGTGATATTTATTTTAGGTCAATGGGGACTGGCAGGCATGCTACAAACTAGCCCCAAACCCTCCCCAAGTGCTACTCTGGTGCCTTCTCCTGCCTGATTTGCTGCTCTGCTTTCTGCTCCCTGCCCCATGCTCCCTGCCTGATCTGATGCTTTGTCTCATCTGCCACTGTGCTATTTGTCCCTTGCCCAGTATGCCACATGCCACACAAAAAAGCTGTTTATGCTTCTTGAGGTACATGTGCCACAGTTTGGTCACCTCTGTTTTCAGCTATCAGTGTGTTCATCTTGGTCACAGGTATGTGCATTAATTATAAGTGCTGTAGTATCTTATTGTGCTATAAATCCTTTGCTCAATTGTCTCTCTGTCTTTGGCCCACTAACCCTACACTGACCCCTGACAAGACAGTGTAGTTTGCAAGCCAAACTGAATATGCAGGTGGATTTTAGAACACAGAAAAGCAGACTGCCACAAACAATGAGATTGTCTCAGTCCTAACTGCACTGCTGCTACTGCCTGCTTTTAATGTGGCAGTTGCCTACATCTTTTTGATGACTATTTTCCCTTGTTATTACTGTTACAGTTTTCCTTTGGTTAAGTTAGCATCATTCTGTGATTAGTACCCCACCACCTCTACCTCTCGCTGCCTAATTCTTACTCAGCCCTTCTTACCTTTCTCCATCTTCCCTCTCTCCTAAGCATTCTTCCTTCCAAATTACTTCCTACTGCATGGAGGTGCAGGCAGACCCAGTTTTAGGGACAAGAAACCGGTGCTCGGGGCTCTAAGCTATAGGAGGCCCCACTAGACCAAGTTGGTACAAGTCACCCAGGGTGCCTGTAGATGTGCCGAAAGGCTGCTCTGCCACTGTAATTACAGTGCATCTGAGTACACTTGATTAATCAAGTCTGCTGGCACATGGTAATTAGCACACTCCAGCCAGCCCCCACATCTCATGTATCAGCATCCCCATACTTCAAAACAGCACTGGGGGCGCTTTATCTAAAACTCGTTTGATGAGCTTTTGTTAGAGCACCCCTGCTGCCATTTTGAAGTGCACGGATGCTGAGACATAGGATGCTGCAGGTGCTTTAATTAGAGCAGGTCTTGGAGCCACTCTAATTA
>NW_017729022.1:30430438-30444227 GCF_001723915.1 Gavialis gangeticus | reverse complement strand
CCCAAAGCATGTGCAAAAATGCCCCCAGTGCTTGGGCGGGAACAGGGAAGGGCTTACACATGAGCCTATGCTAAGCTTCCCCATGACTCTAAGGCTGGTTGTGATCCAGGTGAGGCAAATCTTCTTCCTGCGGCTTTATCAGCACAACAGTACTTTCATGGAGGTTTCCATTGCATTCATGAATAAAAGACAGCAGTAAAAGAAATCAGAGAAATCAAAGAGATTCTTATACAGTGAAACAAGTTACATTTTATGGGGATGGGAGTAGGCAGAAGTAGCACCATCAAAATTACTTTTCAGGGAAAAATTACTTCCTTACACAATTACTTGTAAGGCCAGAAGTTCAGGTCTTTTACCATATTCAATGCACGGTGGTTATAGTTCAGCCAGTTATCACTGAGGACAATGAAGGTGATTGAGAAAGAAGCACCTCTCTTCATCTTCCCTAGAAATAAGCTTTCAAGTAGTAAGACACTGGAAAACCCAGTAATATTTTTTCACAGGCCATTTGTACCATGAAGTAGCAAGAGTTGTGCTATGTTTTGTGGTTTAATTCCAAAAATCATTGTTGAATCTTGCCTTCTCTAAATCATTTCCCTGTCATTCTTTACATGGTCCATTTCCTGCCTACTCCCATCCCCAGAAAGAGTAACTTGTCTCGTTGTATTAAAATTTTATGTTATTTATTTATTTTTACTGCTGATCTTTTTCCATGTATGGAATGGGTATCTGAGTGCACATGAAAAAGGTTCCCTTAATAATCTGGCTATGCTATTATTCATGCTTTCACCTCAGGTGCTACTGTATTGCTGATATGAATTAAAGTGAACATTTCATGTTTTTATGAAAATTTGCCCATTAAAGCAAGTGAATGGACTTTATAACCCAGAATGTCCTTTCCAGTCCTATGTTTCTGTTTTTAAAATAAAATGCATGTATATATGTAGCTGTACCATGGAACTATTGATCCATTGAGAGAGTTTCAGATTTCTGGCCAGAAAGACTGCCAGTCTACAAACACAAGTGATAAAGTTTCCATGAGTAAGCTTGGTTAATTTATGCAAGAATGAGCAATCTCATTGATCATCATGCTGTAATAATAATAGAAGGGGAAGAAAATGCATGAGAACATTTTTCTGTCTTTAATGAGAACACCTATTAAAATGATTTTCTACATGTGAAGTAAAGGCAAACAGATTGATACCAAGCCCAGCTCTCCCCTCCCCACCCATAAAAGAATAAAGTTTCAAGGCTTGTAATTGTCATGGCAATAACCTAGATGTGCTGTGCTCCATCTCAATTTAGTGTAAAAATCAAAGTATTGTTATTAAAATCTCCTCTATTTACTTCCCTATATAAGCCATTAATGATTAATCTAAGGAAATAAATATGAAATAATCTCCAAAAACTGTGCTTTGAATTCAGGGGGGAAAATTATACAAAATTGGCATGGACTGCAGCATGCATAAGCAAGACATACTAACAATATTTTCTAGCTAGTTTGATAAAAGTCCTGCTAATTTTACTGGTACTCTACAACCAACACAGAGGAGGAGGGAGTAAAATATTAGAATAAAATAATAAAATTCAAATGTCACCATTGAATGGAGCGGGATGGTTTTGTTCACACCCAAGAGCAGATTTTAATCACTGTGGAGAAATAGAACTGTCCTTAGTCTTTTATAGAGAAGTTTGTTTTAGGAGGCATAATTACACCAAAGCTAGTCTTATATTTCAGATTAGGTGATTTGTAAAAAGAGGAAAGCAAGATTCTCTCCTCTGATCAAAAGAGTGGACCTTTGTAGATGTCTTTCAGACACAGTTTTGTGGTGTAGATGAAAGTGGACAGCTTGTCCTTAAACTTAGTTTCCCCATTAAATCATAACTGTGTGCTGCCTAATGGTTATGCATTGTAACAAGAATTGTCAATTCAGTTCTTACAATTAAGATCAGGGATGGGTGGCAAAAAGCTTTTTCAATAACTCTCTTTGGGCATATCTATAAGGTATAGATTGCTCTCTGGCTCCAATTCCACATACATCAAACCCAGAAACGAGGCGGTGGATAAGCCCTGATACCATCTTGTATGTTCTCTTCCTCAAATGCCAGAGACAGAGATCTGCTGGAGCTGGCTTCAGTAAAGGGGAGTGAAAGAACATGTATGGGGTTTACTTTTTGGAAGTACTGTCCAGGGTACCGCAGAAGTGACATAGTAATAGCATGCCTGTTGAAGCCAGAAGAAGTGAATCAAAAACTATGCGCTATAAATGTGGGAAGAACTATAAATGCTGAGGGGTGTTGTATAGCTTTACTTTTGTTCAGTTTGTGTGATTTGTTTTGTTTTGTTGTTTGGTTCTTCACAACGTTTTTATTTTATCAGCAATGCTAGCCTTATCTAGGTTAGCAATTATAAAACTGTTACCCACTGAACAATAAAACTCTGAGAAGAAATATGAATCCCATACTTCCATTATTAACTTTAAGTGGAATCTGCTTTTTCACGTTTGCAGCTATGCTGAAAAATCTGCTTGAATCTTGCAAGAGAGGTATTACCTGGATCAAATTACTATATCACCTATGAAAAAATGGCCAGAGAGTTCAGGCTAGAATTGCAAAAGGATTTTCTCTTTTTTGACTATTTTTATGAATTAAAATAAGGCATAACTAAAACAAAACAAATTATTCCTGGAACATAGCCCCTTTATTCTCATGGTTTTTTTGTGGTTAATATTGATGAATGTAAAATAAATCATTAAAAGCATCTAAAGTATCAAAGGACTTGTGCATTATTGATTTCAGTCCACTGTACATAATCCACTCTGGTCTGAATAGCAACTCTGGACTGTCAAAGTTCAAAGTATTTGAGGGGAACTATTTCTAAGCAAGGAAACGAGCTGTTCAGTTAAACTAAGTAAGATTTCCTGTATCAAAGGTTATCTAATTAATGTATACACAGCCTACTATTATGACTTGTGGGTGCTTGGGTTTAACTGTTTTACTCATGTCATGCCTTCTTTCACAAGTAGAATTATTATGAAGAGTTAAAGCTAGTCTTTTTTGTACTAATCTTTCGAAAAAGTATGATAAGCAACACTGTACATAGTCCAATGAGTTATGCCTTTAGTACTAGTGAAATAATGGAGAAAATGAAGTATTATAAAATTATAAAGTATATAAAAAATAACTATAATGCGATGAAAGGAAGCACTAGTGTGGCTTTTGTAGGAATAAATTATGCCTTGCTTGTTAAAAGTCTTTGAAAAGAATTAACTAAATTCTATAAAAAAGAAAATAGGTAGATGTATAATTTTTTAAGGTTTCAAAATGCTTTTTCAGAAAGCCTCTCACAAAAGACTGTAAAGAAAAATCTAGTAACCTCTGGCTATGATGTAAAGTCGTGACTTGTATTAAAAACTGGTTAATGGAAAGAAAGGTAAGAGTGTAACAAATGGCTAATTCTCAGAAAAGAAAAAGGTTCATTATGAAGTACCTTTGAGATTAGTGCAATGTATATTAAAAGCAATGCTGTTCAATATATTTAGAGGCCTGCAGGCAAGAGATGTTGACATATGTGAACTGTGAAACTTCAACCATAAAATAGTTTGAAATTAGCTTGGGTTCAAGTTGTAACTCACATTTGTGAAATAAGCATCAGTTTGTTGAGACCTGTGCTGTGAATTGGTCACAGTGGGTTTTTGGCACCTTTCTGCTTTCTGTGGATTCCTGCAAACTTTTTCTCTTGATGTTGTTCCTAGGGCATTTCAAACTTAAGACCTATCCTAATAAAACAGGCATGTCACCTGGTGGACATCGCACAGTACTCATCCTGTGTCTGCTAGCACTGAGGATGGTCACTGCAGCAGAAGCCATTTTCTACTGTTTTTGAGAGAGTTTGCAGTTTACCTAAACACCTTGATCCAGCTGCAAGCATTTTTTAAAAACCTTCCATTTTCTCCCTGTTTCTGTCAGAGCCCTATTTCACACTTTACACACTCACTCACAAGGCGGTTAGAGACATGTAGGTCCAAGTCTTTTGGCGTGGCGGAAGGCGAGAATCAGAAGTTTCATGCTTCCTGAGCAATGACCCTAAGTACTTAACTATTAGGTGATATACTTAGGGTAGCTAACATGCATCATGGTTGCCACAAGTGGCACAGGCAGCCCATGTGTGTGGCACACTTCAGATTGGGGAGGAGAAAGGCAGCA
Source organism: Gavialis gangeticus (assembly GCF_001723915.1). NCBI lineage: Eukaryota > Metazoa > Chordata > Crocodylia > Gavialidae > Gavialis > Gavialis gangeticus. The sequence continues at coordinate 30,440,021 of NW_017729022.1, read as the reverse complement.
CAGACAAGCACCATAGGACAGGGGCCAGATAAGAGTGTCAAGCAAAAGCATAGCACAATAAGCAAAAAGCTGAGTAGCAACTTCATCAGGAAGCACAGGGCAGGGAGCAGAAAGCTGAGCAGCAAATTACACAGAGGAAAGGGATCCAAGTGGCCCCTCCTGAGGGCACAGGCTAATTTCTGCCATGCCTGCCAAAAAGGTGGGCCCCAACTAGGCTAAAATGTGGGGGGGTCATCCTCCTCCTGACTTTTGCTCTGTGACAATTTTTGGACTTATGCTCAAATATATGTATGAAGACACTTATTTGTCTGTACAGCATTCAGCTTCCTAGTAGCCATATGGACACTTAGGAGTCCACATTGCCTGCAGAATAGGATTGAAAACTGTGCATGTGCCACAAAAAGCAGTTACATGGTTGGGTAACTGCCACTTGGGCATAAAATGAAATGGGCATCTTCCCTAAATCCCAGCAGAGCATTATAATTAATTGCTTTCCTATTTGAGAAGGGAAAATTGCTGTGTTCTGATGACATGAAAGCAATGCTAAAGGTCCTCTGGAGAGGATAACCATAATTTCCTAAGTGCTATCCCTGTTTTGGAAGAACTGTGGGGACTGCATTAGACACTACTGTGCTTTTCTTTCACTATACCTGGCTAAGCTATATTAGTAATACATTTACATGCTTCTCTTTCTGCTCTTGAACACCACTTTTTTTTTCAGCTGCATGTGATTTATGGTGCCATACTACTTATTAGGGCCTCTCAAAAGTCTACAGTGTTTGCCTCTGAACTCAAGGGACACAAGTCTTATCACTGACTAAATAAAAAACGTCAATGTCCCGTGAAACTCACACTACTCGCTTCAGTGTCATTACCTTTTCTAATTTCACCAATGTGCAGGGAATGCTTTTATTTTATATTTTTGAGCTGATGCTTATCCTAGTGTCGCATTAGGGATTTATGTAACCTTTATTATGGAACTGAACAGACAGAAAGACAGAGAGACTTTAGCTATGTACAATGCATAGCACATTTACCAGCTAAAGTGCCAGAAATTATATTAAGTTCTCACACTCACCCCCACCCCACACACACACAGCTGCTCACTACGTTTAAGGTAGCTGAACAACAATTCCATTCGGCTGCTCATTTATAAGGAAAATAATGATCTTGTGGTTGAATGAGAATGTTCCTATTTTTAATTTTGTTTCCAGTTAATTTAATTTTACACACAGTATACACATTCTATCACAAGAATTTTTTTTAGTCTCCAAAACATCTGTGCCACCCTGGAGTGCTATAAGATAGTTTATCTGTGGCTGATTTTTATTATATTTTGATTGGCTCATTTGCAGTCATATGACTTCACACAGCAAGCAGCACACAGGACAATGTTCAGCAATGTTTTTCATACAGCAAAACAGCATAGTGGTCCTGGAAACAGACACAAATAGTTGCCTCTAGGTTTGCGACAAAGGCCACATCCAGACGAGTGTGGCGTGTGGTATGTGGCATTGCAAACACATCTGCAGCACCACATACGTACATTTAGATGGTCTCTGCACAGCAAGAAAGTGCTGCCTGTGCATGTGCTGCTCCACATTTTCTTCCTGTGGGTGTCTTTGATCAGGGGTCAAAGAAACCGGCGGGGGGGGGAAAAGTGGAGCAGCACATGCACGGGCAGCATGCACTACTCAAAAGCAGAGCTGAGCCACCCAGAGCTGCACTGCAGCTGCTGGCCAGGCTGCACACAGCAGAATCGCCACTGCAGCAGCCACAGGAGGGCCCCAGAACCTCAGGTAAGGCTGCTGGGGCAGCCCAGTGCTGGCCCCAGCTTCCCCTACCCCACCTGGGGTAAGTTGCCACGTGCCAAAGTGCATGTGGCATGGGCATTATCCAGGGTTAAATAGCAGTGGCGTGAAGTATGCCGCTGCTGCTTGTCCCTGGGGAACCAGATGTCCACACTAGATGTGGCCAAAATGTGTATAAAAGGACCGGGCCCCAGGAGTGGTTGTGACACCCCCTGGTGGCCAAATGCATCCTGTCCAACTCTGTCTTTATGCTACCTTCCCTTTGATCTCACCTGCCACACCATGGTATTCTTAATAATTTCGGAATTGGAGGCTGCCCATCAGCCTTAGAGTGAACCTTGGCTTATCTTCTAGCCAGCAGCCCCACTGATCCCAATCTATCCCTATGCTAGGTGGACCCACCTGGCCTATACATATCTCCCAGGACACCAGATGCCTTATGAGCTATTCACAACCTCCAACCTTCCCTACAGCCATGCCCATGTCTTGCAGGTGCTAGCAGTCAGTCATCATTGGGCACTTGGACCCCAATCCCTACTCCAATCTATTCAGATCTTCTTTCCTTTTCTCAGTCTCTGTCCCTCCTGGGGCTCAGGCCTCTGTGCCTCTATCAGTCCCTGCCCCTCCTCATTCAGCTCTCATTTTTCCCACTTCTGTCCCTCATGGACGGGACCCTGGCTGTGGGTCTACCCCCTGGGCACTGTGTTCCTGTCTCTCTCTCTCTTCTAGGCATACCCCCCTGGCAGGAACCTAATTTCTCCTGGGCCCTAGTCCCTGGTGGCACTCCCCAAAAGAGTTGCATGGCACTCTGGCACCACTGGAACCACCAATCTGCCCTGCTAGTCCCTTGTCAGTCCTCTGGTTATAACTATAACCAAAATATAAGCACACTGGCTACCACACAAGCTATAAGCCTACTGGCTATATAACTAAACTACCCCCATAAACCCATGCCTGTAGTCTTCATTACAGACAACTCCCAGCAAGTCTCTCAGCTATAGTTCCTGGAGTGCAGTGATCCTTTCCTGGGTAGCTTATAGTCCTCAAAGCAAGCAGCCCCCACCCAGTCACTCTTGTAGAGACCTTTCAGAGCAGAATTCCTTCCCTGGCCACCTACAGAGCCAGACTGACCCCTAGCTCCAGCCCTGGGCCTTTATACTCCCTAAGCCCTGCCCCTACAGATCAGGTGACTCTCCCGACTACCTGCAGGGATTGCTTATCAGGACCTGCCATCTAGTTTTCAAGGGAGCTTACAATTCCTGCTACTGATGCTTCCTTTTTGTCCATCGAGGCTATGCCCTATTGTCTTATGGCAGCAGAGCTACTTTGCAGTAGGCATTCCTAGCCTTGGCATCTAATTGCTCTGAACAATGTTCCCTTGACCAGCTGCAGGTATTCCCCTTCTCCTTAATGGGCAGCTCTCTGCCTAGGGAATAGTACTTCTTTGCTGCCTACTCCTTTACAGCTGATCTTTACTCCTGTGCCTGGCCTCTGTCTGCTGCAGGTTTTCCTTTAAAGTAACAGATGCATTAGTCTCCCTGTTACAGTGTGCATGATTATAAAAGGGATGGAGGAAGAAAGGAAAAATGGGATTTTACATTCAGATGAACATGACTCATTAGCAAAGATATCGCTTCTAATTCATGCATAACTGGATCAATGTTGACCTGGTTCTGGTATTATAATAGGGCACCACAGAAGTATACATTAATATTATAATCATTGTTACTAATTAATGAGTAAATGTGAACTTGTCAGTGAAGTGACAAAGGTTAGTGAAGATTAGGTGAGACTGTGAAGAATCCTGAGAGATCGTCATAATTGGAAAACTCAATGGCAGATGAAATTTGACATATATACATGGAAGTTAATGCATATTCGCTATAAATAACAGTTTAAACAGTTTGTATACTGTGTTTCCAAATTAACTGTAACCTGCCAGAAAATATGTACAGAGGATGTCATTGTTGACACTTCATCAAAGATATTTACCTTCGATGAAATGATGATCCAAAAACAATGAAGATGTTAGTATATGATGAGAAAAATGTAGCAAATAAATCTAAAAATATACTTCAGTTATTTTAATTGATAGCATAGTAGCACACCAGTATTCAATTTAGTCACTTGATTCAAGAGAAGGCACTGCAGATATAAAGAGGTCAGAAAGTGAAAAGAAAGGAAAAAAATTATAGTTTGATGTGCAAATAAATTAGTGAGATGGGAGTAATGTTGTTTTAGAAAGCAGTGTGGGATGACATCTTTAGAGAGATTCTTTCTCTCTTCTCCCATAACAAGAACAACAATGACATGAAGAAAACAATTAGAAAGATGAAAAGGATTCCTTCTTGTTTACCTATAAAATGTAATGAACCTGCGGAAGTCATTGGTACAATCTGTCATAGAGGCAAAGAGGAAAATGTGTCAAAAAAAGATGGATGTTTACATGCATAAGCTCTGTGACCTGAAAGCTCTAGAGCAGGGGTGTCAAACTCATCCAATACCGTGGGTTGTATCTAGATGCAGTGGTGATGGCCACAGGGGTTACTGAAACCATTTCTCACTTCAGCACTGCTGACAGGTGTCCCCAGTGAGGCTCCATATACCAGATTTCAGCAGCCGCCCAGCCCCTGCTTGCCCCACGCCTAAATTCTTCTTTCTTGAATGGGACAGGAAGGGCAACACAGGCTTATGAGGCAAATTTATCCCAGGGGCTGCATGTTTGACACCCCTGCTCTATAAGCTAAGGAGCTCTCTGTGTTCCTCTAAACAATCAAGAATTATCCCTCAGATGAAAGCTAAATGATAGCTGTGGTCAGAAAGAAATGTTCCATGATTAGCAAGACAGCTTCATTAAGGGGATGTATACTCTGACTTTACTGTGAACCATCCAAGACTGTCCACTGCTGAGGATAAAATCCTCAATTACTCAGGGCATTGGATTGATATGGACTGATAACTGCGGCATTTCTGTGAGGGACTGAGTGAAGTGTTTATGGGTGTGAAGGAAGACAAGTATAAGATATAGCAAATGGACAGATAGTTTTTGACAAAGTAACTCGCTGCTCAAGCAAAGTACTACTTTCTCCTTCATTGGCCTTGATTTAAGCTTCTTATAAAATTACAGGACTTACAGATCTATTTTAATGAAAAATTTCTAATCTTTAAATGAGAGTTAGAAAGGGATTTTTCTGAAGACTTCAATATTTCTAAAGTTTGATACCTGTATCAAATTAGTACCATACATTATGAGTCTGTAATATGGGTCTGTATGATTTATTTCATTGGTTATAACAGTTTCTTCTTCTGTGCTGTTTGCTGAAGGATATATTCAGAGTTTGCCAAAACTTTTCATCTCCTGAACAATGATGTGTTCATTGTTGCACCTTTTTCTTCTTATATTAACTAAAATGCACTCTGGGAAAAAATCCAAGATTAAATTACTTTGATAATGTCAATTTGGGAAATAAAACCACACTTCCTCTTTTCATTACTAAACAATCCATTAGATAGAAATAAAATCAGTTATAAAAGAACTGCCTCACCTTATTTCCTTAAAAATGCAGGGATACCAGCCCATAGCTGCTATTTTAACCAACAGATAAATTGTGATCTCAGCGACACCAGTGAAGTGAATTGAAATTAGGATTTGATCCAAATTTTCCTTCATTATAGTCCCAAACTAATCATTCATATGGGTAAAAGTCACCTTTTCTAGCTTGCTGCACTGGATTCTATTGTATTAGTTCCATGCTGGATTAAATATTTTTCCCTTGAGTGCATCACTTGGCTTTTCTCCTTTTTCTCAAGCATCAGATCTGGATTGTGTCTGCTTATGGAGCAGATCAGATGGGGTGTCCTTGTTTTTCAGCAATAGTATAGAGACATCTTTCTAACAGAGACATATCTGGGCATTTCTGTGCCTTGGCTGGCAGGGGCACATGAGGCAATGTGACTGGGCAGCTGGGCTGGCAGTACAGTGTCTACTACTTTCTAACTCCACCCCACAACTTGGTAACTTGGTGCATAGGGCTAGTGTCCCAGTCACTTCACTTTAACTATGCTACTGCCCTTAGGTACTTGGTTGGGGGGTCTTGCTCACATTCATAGGGTAAAACTGATTGCCAGTTTTGCGTTCAGGTCAGATTTACAAAAAAAAAATGAATTTCTGTTCTCCTTGCTCAGTAGACCCACTTCCTAAGATTTCATAGATTTCATAAACATTAGGAAGGGACCTCATGAGATCATTGAGTCCAGCCCCCACCCTCCACCATAGGCAGGAAGTCAGCTGGGATCAAGTGACCCCCAGCAAGAAAAACATCCACGTTTTTCGAAAGAGTCCAGTGTAGGTGCTTGCACCACCTCTGGGGGGAATCTGTTCCAGACCCTGGATGCTCGCACAATAAAGAATTTTTTCTTATGTCTAATCTAAATCTGCCTTCCTGGAGTTTATGGCCATTAGACCTTGTTATCTCTTGGGGAATTCTGGTGAACAGCTGTTCTCTCAGGTCCTGATGTACCCCTCTTATATAATTGTAGGCTGCTACTGAATCCCCCCTGAGCCTTCTCTTTTCCAGACCAAAGAGTCCCAACTGCCTCAGCCTTTCCTCGTACGGCCTGCCCTCCAGGCCTTGGATCATACAAGTGGCTCTCCTCTGAACTCTCTCAAGCTTTTCCACTTTCCTCCTGAAGTGGGGGGCCCAAAACTGGATGCAGTACGCCAGCTGGGGTCTCACCAGGGCCAAGTAAAGTGGGAGGATGACATTCCTGGTTTTGCTTGAGATGCATCAGTGGATACACAGCAGAGTTTGGTTTGCTTTGCCAGCCACAGCATCACATTGGTGGCTCATATTCATTCTGTGGTCAGTCAAGACCCCCAGGTCTCTTCTGATCATAGTGCTAGTAAGCCTAGATCAGCTGAGCCTGTAAGTATGTTGAAGGTTCTTCCTACCAAGGTTTACACTCCTCTACATTGAAGGCCCCCATGTTTTGGTCAGCCCACCTTGAGAGTGTGTCCAGGTTGGCTGGTATCCCCAGCCTGTCCTGCAGCATGACTGCCCTCCCTTATAATTAGGTGTCATCTATGAACTTTGCCAGTTTGCATCTGACTTCTGAATCCAGATCGTTAATGAAGATGTTAAAGAGTACTGGCCTAAGTACCAAACCCTGAGGAACTCTACTGATCACCCTGTGCCACATTGATTTGCTCCCATCAACTAGTACCCTGTGGGTCCGACCCCGCAGCTAGCTACCAGCCATCGGGCCATAAGATGATCAAGTCCACAGGTCCCCAGTTTAACCATGAGGACATTATGGGGAACTAGGTCAAAGTCTTTCTTGAAATCCAGATATATGACATCCACATCATCTCCCTTGTCCAGGGCATGTATTACCAGGTAATAGAAGGAGATGAGGTTGGTCAGGCAAGACCTGCCATTCACAAAACCATGTTGGCTGGCATTCAGATGCTTGCCTTCTGTTAGTCTGGTGTTGATGGATTCCTTGACAATTTAATCCAGGATTTTCCCAGGGACAGACATCAGACTGATTGGTCTATAATTCCCCGGGTCATCCCTCCTCCCTTTCTTGAAGATAGGGACCGTGTTGGCTCTTTTCCAGTCTTCTGGTACCTTGCTCAAGCACCACAAGTTTTCAAATGTCTTTGCCAAGGGGGATGCAATGATGTCTGCCATCTCCTTCAAGACACTTGGGTGCATTCCATCTGGGTCCACGGACTTCTGGATCATCTGGGCATATTTTACAGAACCGCTTTACAGAGGGTATAGGGAGTCAAGGCATTTATAGCACTCTTCTCTATTCTGATCTTTTCCTGGGGCATATTGTAGGAGTTGTTTGCTGTGTGTATATGTACAAGCACAGATATATAGATAGATAGATAGATAGATATCTATCTATCTACCTATCTATCTATCTATCTATCTATCTATCTATCTATCTATCTATCTATAGCATAAATATGTGATTGTGTGTACATGAGTGTATGTGTATGTATACACATATATACAAAACACACATTCTTGTGGTTTAATTGCATCATACTTTACATGTAAGGGGTTTTTTTGCAATTTAAATGAATTTGTTACATTGCAAACTAAACCACATCTCCATGCAATATAGTTTGCTATGTAGCTACTTGTAACACTGCAGCCTTTAGTCTGATAGCTTGCCCCCCAGCCATGGCTGAAGGCAAAAGTGGTGAGGGGCCTGATTCTTTTTTTTTCACAGACCCAGACCACCTCTCCCATAGCCAGGGGTCAAGCTGCCAGTGGGGCGAGTGGCCCCTGAGCTGCAGAGGGCCCTGGTCGTTCCCTCTGTGGTGACAGCATCCCCTGAGGCCACCCAGATTGGCAGCTAGCAGGCCAGGGGCTGCATCAGTTTGGAGGCAGGACCCCCTGGATCCAATTCTTCCATAAGCCCGTTAGGACTTCCAGTGTGCTGTGCACCATCCCTGCTGCTTTCCTGCCATCTGGGACCATGCAGGAATGGGCTGGTTTGCCCCTGGAGCAGCATGGGGAAGCATCAAGATAGGGGCTAGAAGTGCTGGCAACTGGAGAAAGCAGCAGGGATGGTGCACAGTGCATTGGAAGCCTGGGCAGGCTCAGAGAAGCTTAGACTCAGTGGGCTTCCAATGTACCATGTGCCATCCCTGCCACCTTCTCTGGTTGCCAGCACACACATCCGCCCTCCTGCCACTTCTCTGTGCCTCCCCAAGGGCAAGCCAGCCCATTCCAGGACAGTTCCAGGCAGCAGAAAGGTAGCAGATAGGGTGCATGGCCTGCTGGAAGCCCCACCGGGCTCAGGGAACAGTTAGATCTGGTGAATGCTGCTTCTGAGCTGGGGTAGCATCCAGCCCTCTACCTGGGCAGCTCCAGGTGCTACCACCACCATGGAGGAAAGGACCAGGACCCACCACAGCTCAGGGGCTGCTCAGCTAGCCAGCAGCTTGCACAGGCAGGCTCTGCTGGGGGGGAGGGTGGGGAGTGGCGAAGGTCCCAATCCTTTTATTTCCCCCCAGCAGAGCCTGTCTATGGCTGGAAAGTGAGCTGCCAGTAGGCCCTGAGCTGCAGGGAGCCCCAGTTCTTCCCTGCATGGAAGTGGTGCTCCCTGGTGCCACGCAGATGGGCTGCTAGTAAGCCGAGGGCTGCCCCAGCTCAGAGACAGCACCCAGCCCAATCCAACTATTCCTCCAGCCTGAGGTGGTACAGCCCCCAGACTGCTAGCAACTCTCCTGGGCAGCCCCGAGGGGGTGCTGTCACCGTGAAAGGAAGGACTGGGGACCCCCACAGCACAGTAGCTGCTTGGCCCACGTAGCTTGCCCCCAGCCACAGGAGAGGTAGGAAAAAAAAGGGATTGGGCCCCTTATTGTAACAGTTACAGAAGCCCCTAAATTTCAATTTAGGGGACTAAACCCCTGTTACGTGTAAAAGTGCCCTGTGTGTGTTTGTGTACTTGCACATACACAAACACACATATACATCAAACACATGCTTTGAGTGTTTCAGAAAGTAATGGAAGTTTCAAAATAAACCCATTTCACATGCAATAAATAGGAAACTACACAGCCATGTAGAGCATTGATCATGACATTGTTGAACACACCAGTCATATACACACTATATAGAGAAGTGATACAGTCCAGTAAATGATCATTGCACATAAAATGGTTTTATTTTGAAATCACCAGTACTTTCTGAAGCACCCTTGTATATATCTCATACACACACACACACACCCAGAATACATATATATAT
>NW_017729022.1:30418485-30430230 GCF_001723915.1 Gavialis gangeticus | reverse complement strand
TATATATATATATATAAAACACACAAATGCATGCATGTATAATGGGGGGTAAGTATACATACATATTTGTACTAAAGACCCTAACCATATTATGTGATGCTTGTGGCACATCAAGAAAGGGTATTGTGATACCCAAAAGCTTATCTATGTTTATCCCAACCATGCAGTTGGTCCAAGAAAAAATATTACTGACAAGAATTCTTGCCTCTTGCATATTTTCTGGACCATCATGACAACATCACTTCTACACTTCCATTTATTTGGATGTCTATTTACCAATATTGACAAAGGATTTTTTTTAATGACTTTTCTATCCTGATAGTCTCATGCTTTGCCAGATTCTTACTTGAAGAACTACAAATTTGTCACTCTGGTACGTACACACACACACACACACACACACACACACACAAGTTTTTAAAAAAATGTAGCTTAACAACTGTTATAAACTAGCTCAAGGAGACATGAAGGTGCTCAAGTCAACTGAAAAATCAGGACAGGGTTTTAGGCAGAACGTAGGACTTAGGCAGAATGTGGATGTCTAAGACCAAAATGTAAGTCCAAAACCAAAAGCTTTGCTTAACTTCTGGCTCACTCTAAAGATGTCTGAACTCTGTAGTCACCTTACTTTTGACTTTAAAATTCCCAGGCACCTGGATTGCAACTTTAAACATGCCTAAAAATGCACCAGTCTTGATAGGACTGAGCATCTCAGCACCTAGCTAATACCCAAGCCCAGTAAGGATCCAAAAACACTATCCCTCCTTCTGCCCCAGTGCTCTGAGGAGCTTAGTTTAGTGAATGTTCTTAGAATATAAGTAACACCTGTAGGATGAGGTGTCTCATAGAATGTATTAGCAGTTACCATTTTCTTTTGAACACAACTCGAAAAGAAGGTGCTCCTTTTTCTATAATAACTTGATAGTTCACTCAACCAGGAAATAGTGTACTTCTGTGCCTGAAGGGGTTCAAATCCACATCTCCCAGATGTCAGAGGGCCACTCCTCACTTTATTTCAGGGGTGGAAATACACAAGCTAACTCCCCCTCTTCCCCCCTCCTCCTCTGAGAATTGGGCTAAAGAGAGGACAACAGAGTAAATTTGACTCCACTCTATATCGGTTTGGCTTCTCACCTAAAAAGGCAGAGACTGCGTTCTGGTCCTACTCCCAGAACTACTTTTTTCCTCCATTTTTTCATGTCCATTAAATACAAAACAAAAATGGTTCTGTAAGAAGACTGTACAATCCATGGCTTCTACTTCATTACCAAATGTCCTTGTTGCTTGGCTAAAATTATGCTCCTTTTTAGCTCCTTCTCTCTTGGCACATCTACACCAGACACTACATCACTAGTAATGCACTATGGAGACGTAGCTTGTTATTATGGTGACGTAGCATCAGCAGGCGCAAACCATGACACCAATGCTACGTCGCCATAGTGACGAGCTACCTCATTATAGCTTGTCACTATGGTGATGTAGCTGCTAAAAATAACTGTGAACTGCCTGGATGGCTCAGTAATGGCAGTTACTGCATCATCATTTAGTACTTCCTAAAACAAGTACTAAATAATGGCACAGTAACAACTGCACCATGGGGTGCACGTGTAGATGTATGCTAACTCTACCCCCAATAAATCTTGAAGAACAGTGGTACATAGTGCCGGTTCCAACTCATCTCAGAAAGCCTATAGTTTATTTGGTTCTAGATACTCAGCTCTGGCACACACATTTTGTCCATTTACTTATTTGGGCTTTTAACATTTTTTCAAAATAGAGATATTTTCCCTAAGCAAACTCAAAGGTTTTTTAAATATGTTGTGTAGCTTCTACTGCTTGTGAACTCAATACAAGCAGCATTTGTGTGGTAGTTCTCAAAATTAGCCTCAAATTCTTTGGCATATCAGTTGAACATTTGATGGCAGAACATCTGTCTTTGCCATTTCATTCACATCACACATTGTAGATGATTTTCTTTATGCATTGTTAGAAAATCCTGCTACAGAACTATATTCCCTGTTGTACAAAATCCTACTGATGCCAGCAACAGAAAAGATATGCCACGGTGGACGAGAATGTATGGCTGCCAGTCTGGGTTTGTTTCAAGATCATCCAGCTTCAGCCTGTTGTCTGAACAACAGTATGATCTTTTTGCTGTACCAGTGAGTTAGAAATGGATATTTCCTAAACATATACCCTTCCTTCAACAAACTTGCACTGCTATTACCCTGGGAATGAGAAAAAACTAAAAGGAAGTAATCATCATACAAATTGACTAATAAGCATTGCTATTATTCTTTAAAATGTTCCATATTATTCAGTTAATAACTTATTACCAAGCAGAGCTTTGCATGTAGATGAAAGCAGTATTAATTGAGGAAATAATTCAGCAAATAAAAGCACTAGTGAATAACATGCGGAAATGGTAAATAAATAATAGAAATATTAATTCATGTAATATATTCAAATAATACAATCTGACAAATTCTACTATGGATCTGTCCTGTTTATTTGTGTTTCAGTTAAATACATGTTGTATTCTATTTAAATAATTAGGACTTGATTTATGCCTTCACTCACCCTGGAATGTCTTGATCTGTTAACTGTGACCATTATAGCCTTACCACTGCTTGCTGCAATGGAAGACATAGTAGTGTTTGCAGCATGTCCTTTCTGTAACATAGAACCCAAACCCTGTTACTGTAAAAGAGCTGAAAAGTAAGGAATATCTGTGAGACCCCTTTAAAAAGAGGACTCTTATTGCCCAGAGGGGCAAAGTCTCGGAAAGTAAGAAGCTTCAAAAGGGCTAAGTACAGACACTCAAAAAACCCAAGGCTGAATCAATTCAGTCTTTGCAGGTTAGTCTAACTTGCACAGATTAAACTGAGAAACAACTGGACACACGTTTACTTTTGATTTATGAAACACAGCCACATGCCTGCAGTGGCTTAGGCCAGAAGCCAGGGGACACTAAGGCATGAGTCTCTGGCATGTAGCCAACATGGGCTGTGTGTTTACTTCCTCTTCCTGATGCCTCCAAGGTCTCTGGGATTTGCAGCCCAGAATCACAGAAGCAGGACTCTGCAAGGTATCTCATCACTTCCTCTTCCTGTATGCAGGTGCCTCTGGGATTTGTAGTCCACAGTTGCAGCCAGAAGTAACTTTCAGTAAGTTAAGCAGCAGGGCATCTCTGTAGTTGGAGGAAGGGAGGTTAAACTAGGGGAAGGAGGGTTTAACTCTCCTCCCTGGCCTCAGACCCCAGCTGGGGTTTGCCAGGGGGCAGTCCCTGCCTCCCCTCACATACCCGTCTTTGCTGAAGCAGATAGCCCGGCCCAGGGCTGGAAAGTATGCTGGGATGCTGGGGGACTCTAATTTAACTGAAACCAGGAAGAGGTCTGGGACAGAAGTTTCATAAACTGGTTTGACCCAAACCAATTAAGTCTGGTAGAATTTTATTAGTAGATATTTAGGGTTGTGAATCCAAAATGATGACAAAGCTGGTAGGGAAATACAAATTGCCTGAGCAAGGGACTAACATTAGAGGGATGGGGGTGAGGAGAGGTATGCAACTAGGTTACAGAAAATACAATGTTAGCCAGCTAAGCCCAGGGGTGGGGGAAGGGGAGGGAGGGGTTTTGCAACACTGAGAGAGAAAGAAGATAGATACACAGAAACCGGTATAATGGTCTGCAGTGGTGGAGGAAGTAGGTCGAAGAAAGTGTCTTAGTCCATATAGAGTCTCATCACAGGGGTCCTCTTCTGGTGGAGTGGGGTGTTCCATTGCTGAAGATTCCTCTCAAAGTGAAGTCCATCAGGTGCAGAAGGAGATTCAGGTGGTCCCCTCCAGGTCTGGTCCGGCAGTGGTCAGTCTGGTGGGGTTGGAGTACTGGCAGTGGCCTGTGATGTGCTCCATGTAGATGTTACGGGACCAGCAGATTGCATTGGACACCATGAGGCAGCACATCAGTTTGGTGTAGCAATGGGAGATGCGGCAGGCAAACAGGACGCTCTCGTTACTGGGGTCCCAGGCTCCGAGCATTCCCACGATGAATGCATCGACTGTGTCATAAACTGGTTTGACCTAAATTAATTAAGTCTGATAGTACATTCAACCAGGTTTATCTTAAACCAGTTTCAGACATTTTGAATTATGTGCACTGAACTTCTGTTCTGTTACTGGTTTAAACCAGTTTCTGATGCCTTAAACTAGATTACGTGTAACTTCTACCCCTAGCCAAAGAGATCAAGTACTCTGCTCAAGACTAACTGGCTCCAAAGGTGAAAAAGGTAGATATTTCCAGCAGTAAGCAGTCCTGGGATAGTACCCACTTGCAACAGAACTACCAGCTTCTATGAGGAGCAAGCTGCCTGGTAATATGCTTCACAGAAGCTGCACTTCAGACCAGGAGTGAGCTGGAGGCTGCAAGGAGGTACAGAGACTGCACAATGAGAAGCAGCTGACCCAGAAGTATAGACCCATGGCTTGCAGAATCAGTTGAGTGAAGAGAGTCTCACTTCAATCAGCTGGTCAGTATATAAGCTTGCCTCCAGGACAGAAGGACTCACTCTGATCCTCACTGCGGAAAAGAAAGGACCAATTCTGCAAGATATGGGAGCCCAGGCCTATGGGGAGAGGGGAAGCTATTAGTAGGCGCAAAAAACCTTATCTTGTTGGTGAATGTGCCCAGAAGGGTTAAGATTTTGGTTCATGCTTGTTTGTTTGTTTGTTTAACCAGTAGGGTTGTATTTCTGTTAAGAATTAATTTATAGTTACTAGAGGACTGGAAGTTGTGTGAAAGTATATGGTGGTGGTTTGGAGGCCTAGAGCATGCTGTGATTATTAACTCTGTAAGGACCATGGGCCTGGAGAGGGACAGGCTGAGGATGGGAAGCTGGTCCAGAGCCAGTGCCTGGTCCCCCTTCTCCTGTTCCACTGGTTAGTTAGGATCTGGGTGCTGTATTTCCCTGTTGGAATAGGGAAAGAAGCTCAGAACCTTCCACAGGATCTGGGGCGTCTTCTGTTTTTTGGTTAGTATCTGAAACACACTTGCTCTCTCTGGCCTGCATCAGAGCCATCATCTGGGAAGATCTACTACTCTTTGTGAAGGACTAATAAGAGGTTTCCTGGAAGTATACACCAAGGATGCACAGCTGAGGGAGGGGTGAGGTGTAAGTACACCCTGGGGAATTATGCAATTATGCACCTGCACAATTTTGTGCATAAAACATATGACCATGCATAATTGAATAATTATGCATAATTTAATCCAGGTGGGCTCTGTGCCTCCACTTCTGTGAGGCTCCTAGCACTCTAGCTGAGAGCCTCATGTGGAGGCATGGAGCAATGTGATGTGCAACTGGACAGCCGGTGAGTGGGGAAGGGAACTCCTGCCGGTGGGAGGGGGGGCATAGTGTCGTAGGGGGGTAGGGTCTGTGGATGTGTGTGAGGGGGTGTGTGGGTGGGTGTAGGGCTTGTGGGTGGATGTGGGGCTTCCTTGGCACATGCCCCCCCATGGTTCACAGCCTCTGATGCCAGTGGTGGTGGCAGTGGGCGGTGAGCCTTTGGGGTGCTCATGGCTATGGCAGGCAGAGCCCCTGGCAGTGCAGAGTTCCTGCTGAGTCTCTTGGGTGGTACCTGGTGCCATGGAGCTGGCCCAGCTGGCCCACTGGCATGCCTTCAACCCACACTAAGCTGGCTTCATGCCAGCACATGGGGCTTGCAGCACTGCAGGTGGGAGTTGGACACCATGGACCTGGGCCGGCTGGCTCCATGCCTCCACATGGGGCTTCCACGCTCCAGTGGGAAGTCCCACATGGAGACATGGAGCCAGTCTGATGGTCCATGGCTCCTGGTCTGCACACCATCCGGCTGGACCAGCTGCATGCCTCCATGTGGAGCTTCCAGCATTCCAGCGGGAAGCCACACATGGAAGCACAGAGCCTGTCCAGCCCAATGGCATGCAATCCCATGCCTCCACATGCAGCTTCCAACTGGAGTGCTGGAATCTCCACACGGAGGCACAGAGCCCACCCAGCCCGATGGCATGCACAGCTGCTGCCTGCCATGCCACAAGCCCCATGTGCTGTCATGAAGCCAACCCAGTCTGTTCCAAAGGCACACACCAGCAGGCCAGGCTGGGCCAGCTCCTTGCCACCATGTGCAGCCCCCAGGATTTAGCACATCATTTTGAATTTTTCTGCACATAATTCTCTGCAGTGTTATTAAGAATGCATATCATCAGGTTTGGGTGGGTGGTGGGAGGGGGCATCAGGGCCAGCTGGCAGCTAAAGCTGTTCTGCTAACTAGAGTGGTTCTGACAGCCAGTGGCCCAACTGCCCTATAGTGATGAATTCATAATTTAGAGATGCTTCCTTACTGCAGAAATTGAAAATTTGGAGTTGGTCCTTCAGACTACTGAGAGAATAAGAGTGTTGAAGTTGTCTGCTGATCCACAATTAAATGCACAATTAAAGTTTATTGTTTAGTTCTTATTCATTGTGTGTCTGTATTTATTGAAACCACTGATCATTACATACCCCAGCTGGCCTCAGTTATCTGTGTGGATTTGGCTGCCTAAATTTAAGAATCTGACCTCTCAGTATTCCTCAGGCTACTCAACAGGACTACCACCTCTGGCTGCTCCAACCTCCAGATCCCTTTCTTATGACTGCTGGCTCCAAGGTTACATTCAGTGATCACCCATGTTCCATACCCTTGTAGCTGCTACCTACTCCTGATCCCTTTAGCTAGTAGCTGTATCTCAGTGACCTTGTATCTTAGTCCCTTACAGACCTCAGCCTCCTGATCTGCCTAGTCCTGATCCCCTGACTTGTGACTCTATCTTGGACCCTTCTTTTCTGATCCTACCTGCTACTGAATCCTCAATCTATAATTCCTGGGTCATTTTTTTAGTCTAAGTTTTGCTGACCTAGATATTTCAGAAGGACTTAGTTTACCAGCAGGCATCCTTAACTGGGTGTTACTAAACTTTTTGCCATCAAACTCATAGTTACAGCAAAAAGATTGATCTGTGACATGGCATAAAGAATAATTATTCTCTCTTGTCTCACCCCTGGAGTAGGCAAAGAAAGTAAGACTTAGTCAATGGCTATAGTATTTGGGAACTTGTGGTGTTCCAGTGAGATCTTGGAATACTAAAAAATGGAAAACAGTGCTCATCTTTTAAAAAGGGAAAAGGAGAATCTTGGGAGTACCAGTATCACTTTGGTGCTTGGAAAGATGTAAGATAGTGGATCTGCAAGCACCTAAAGCAGAGGTGTCAAACTCACCCTGGGCCCCAGGTCTGAACTGGATCATGGGTCTCTTCCTGGGCATCATCTATGGGGCCAGCAGCTGCAACTGTGGTGAATCCCTGGTGGCAGCAGGGGTCTGATGGCAGCAGAAGGAGTCCAGGGGCAACAGTGGATGTAGCCTTTGCAGGCAAAATAAATTGTATCAACATAGCCTTCTCTTGCCTTCCTGCCACCAAGCATCATGTCTAGCAAGGCTTCTGGATGCCAGATTCTATGGCAGGTGACACCCCTCCCTAGCTTTGCCCCAATTTCCAGTAGCTCATTTAGCCAAATGGAATGGCACAGTGGGCTGGATGAAATATAGTCTTTACCTAGAGGATAACAAGTTGATAAGTAACAGCCAACAAGTAGCTGCCAAGACCAAATCATTCCTGCCTTGTGATCCTAATCTCATTATATAATAGGATGATGGGTTAAAGGAAAGGGACATAAAAAATGTGCTATAATTTTAATTTAGTAATGCTTTTGATACCATCTCCTATGAGATTAGCATAAATAAACTGAGGAAATACAATCTAGATGAAACTCCTAGAAGGTGGGTGTATAATACTTTGGATAATTATCCATTCTCAAAAAAAGTCATTGGCCTTAAACTAGGATTAAATATTAGCTGAGGTTCCCCAGAGATCTATCCTGCATCCTCTACTGTCTAATCTTTTAATTAAGGACTTGGAAAGTGGAATTGAGTACAGATTTGTTAAATCTGTGTTTGACACCAAGTAGTGGGGAGTAGCAGAAACTTGAGAAGACAAGGGTGAGGATTCATAATAACCTTGATAAACTAAATAAGAGTTCTGAATGAAAGAGGATGCAGCTTGATGAAGACAAGGACAAAGGATTACACTTGAGAAGAAACAAGTAAATGCACATACAGAAAATGGAAAATGACTGACTAGGCTGCTGTACTGCAGAATAGTACCTGGGGGTTACTATCGTTAAGGCTGAATGTGACTCAACAGTGTAATATTACTATGCAAAATCTAATAGCAACCTGGTATGTGTCACTTGCAAATCACAGGAAGTACTGGCGAGGTGTTTCTTGGAGAACTGTGACTAGTTTTTGGCACAGCACTTCAAGATATGGACAAATTGAAAGGCACTCAACCCAAAGGAGAATAATCCAAATTAGAGAAGTCTAGAGCACAAAATAAATGAAGAAAAGTTTGAATAATTGGGATCATTTAGCCTAGAAAAGTGAAGACTGAGGAGAGATCTCATAACAATTTCAAAAGAAAAAAATGTTGTTACAAAGAGGATAATAAATGAGCTAAGCCCATGTGAGATATGGCAAAATGTAATAGAAATAAGTTTCAACATGGGAAACAGAATTAGGTATTACAAAACTTTCTACTTGTAAGGCTACTTAAGTACTGGAAGAGATTACCTAGAGACATTGTGTAATGTCCACCAATGGACACTGTTTTTAAGTGCTAATGAGACAAATGCTTTTTGGAATTGTTTGGACAGGAAGGCTCCTGCCTTGAAAAGGCAGTTTTACTCAATGGTTTCTTGATGACCCTTCCACCCTGATTTTTCTGTGATTCTATGTTACCTCCAGATTAGGTGCCTGGGAATGGTATTATGGCTGCCAGTATTTTCTCTCTTTTTCAGATAAAGAATTTCATTCTCTAGAGCTGTCAAGCTGTCATGTTTTGGGAGTATTAAACTCACACTAAAATGATGGAAAGAAAAACTGAAAAGGTATACAGTAGTATCACAGTGTTGTTTACTGCACATTGCTGTACTAAAAATGTACCATTTAGTAATAATTTTAAGAAAAACATGGAGAGCAAATGAAAAATACATACTTTTAAGCAGATGGTGCTTTAATCCAAGGAGAAATCATGAGTTTTTATCATTAGGAG
This sequence comes from Gavialis gangeticus, assembly GCF_001723915.1. Classification (NCBI taxonomy): domain Eukaryota; kingdom Metazoa; phylum Chordata; order Crocodylia; family Gavialidae; genus Gavialis; species Gavialis gangeticus. The sequence goes on along the minus strand of NW_017729022.1, from coordinate 30,421,051 downwards.
TCCTATTTATTCATATGTTGATTGCATAATAAGAAATGTTATTAGGCCCTAGAGTAGAATGCAGAAAACGGTGCAAATATTTACTGTGATTTTAATTAAAAAATTGTAAATGAACTTCACTTAATACAAAAATAATTGCCAGAAATATTTGAAATGCTGAGTTTTACTCACAAAAACCTACACAGAAAGTAGATGTCACAGAAATGTGTGAGTAATTACTGAATTTTGACTCTTTGCACTTGAAAGCATCTGTATCAAAAGTGCATATGTAATAACCTCCATATTTATCACTGGACTGGGGACCTTCAGAGTTAAAAAGGTGTGTTTCTACAGATTCAGGCTAGGTAGCAGATTTCTGAATACTGACAAATTCTTGTTCACTGTTTATCCTGTCAAGGAACTAGAGAGAAACCACATGTCTACCCAGGGCTAAGCTCACATTGTATTCTATAGATTGACTGTATTTCAATGTTTGACAGGTTGTTTGTTGAATAATTGAAAGGATAAAGAATATAAATGCATTGACTAAATTATTTGATATGACTTATTCAAATCTATTACCTTCTGCCTGAAAAGCAGCTAAGAGGTGATGGATTGTTCTAAAGATATTGCCACAGGCATGCCAAGGCTTGACCACACCATCTCTTTCCTAAATTAAAGTAAAACAAAAAATAAACAAGATTAAAGTAAATATCAACAGTGTGCCAGTTCATAAATAGTATAACATGTCAAATAAAATATGGCAAAAGAAAAAAAAATGCAGAAAATGAATAGACGTGCTAAAAGCAACCTTTTAACCTATGACATAAAGTTGCGAAGTTTACTGTCAAACAAATGCTATAAATTTGTGACAAAATAGTTAAAGAAAAATGGAGGCAGAACAACAAAGCTAATGCTTAAATGCAATTAATTTTTTTGGGAGGAATGTTTCTACTGCAGGGTCTGCAATGTTTTTATTAGAAGAAACTGCAACGAATTCTGCAGAAGGAAGACTACAGTGTGGAGGAAGCAGCAGTGAGCTGGAAGCACCTTCTTGGGGCTAGAGGAGACTCAGAACTGTGAGTATATCCTGTATGGACTATGATGAGTTATGTTATTGATGATTGATTTATGTTCTGGTGTTCCTGAGAGGCAAGTATGCCCAGGAAATAAAGAATGGGGTGAAAACAAAGGACTGTTTGAGCTAGCAATAAACCTGATCAAACTACACAGGCTCTCAAAATCAGAGTTAAGTCTCAATGACTTAGAGCTCTTAGTTGTATATTTAATAGTCATTAAATTATAAGAAAAGATGGTCATTTTATGGTTTCCACTCTGTAGAGTTAGGTTATGCAATGCACTGTTCTGATTTATCCAGTTTCTATCATAGACTAGGGTGTATTTGGTATAGGATTCATAGGTTATCTTTATTAAAACCTTTGGCCATGTCTGGATGAGCGCGGCCATGCAGTGTGTGGTGCTGCAGACACGTCTGTGGTGACACGTACCACACTTTCAGCTGTTCTCAACACTGCAAGGAAGCAGCGTGAGGTGGGAGTTTTTTGACTCCTGGATCCATAGATATCTGGGAGTCAAAAAAACCTATGCAAAAAAAAGTGGAGCGGCACACATGGGGGTAGCGTGCAGAGCTCAGAACTGAAGACTGGCTGGCTAGAGCCAGGCTTCAGTTGCCAGCCAGGCTCTAAGTGGCAGGATCGCTGCTGCTACAACCCAAGGAGACCCCCAGGGGCCCCAGGTAAGGCAGCTGGGGCCAGCCCAGTGCTATCACCAGCCTCCCCTATCCCACTCGGGGTGACATGCTGCACGCCAGAGGGCCTGTGGCACAGGTGTTCCTAGTCGACAACTAGAGACAGCACAAGTTGTCCTGCTGCCAGATGTTCCCAAGGAACCAAATGTTCAAGCTTGTGTGGATGTGGCCTTTGTGTCTGTCAGAAGCAAGTATTTCTCTGGTCCTTGTTTCTAGCAACACCACAGTACTCCACAACTTACTAGGTGCAAGGAACTTGTAATGGATGAAGTGCAGGTTGTTGTGTCTCCTTGTTATGTTGACAAGCTCAAACTTACAGAGACAAACTTTTCTGTTGGAGGTGCCATGAAAAAAACATGCTTTCATAGGGCGCGTCCAGACAAGCGCACACGTACCTCTTGCCTTGCCTCAAACCCCTTTGTGGCAGGGCTAGAGGTACGTGAGGGAACATAAAAATGTTCCTTGCGCTGCAAACTTGCAGCATTCTGCAAACTTGTGGGGTTCTCCGTAACCCCAAAAAATTAGACCCCCAGATATCCAGGGGTCTAAAAAAAGTGAAGTTTAAAAGAGCAGAGCAGGGCACAGTCCTGGATGGTGCCAAGGCAACTGGAGGCTGGGCCCTCCATGGAGACACTCTGGCTGCCAGAGCATCTCTATGATTGGCCCCTCACCCTAGTGCTGAAACATGTGGCTGGCCAGGCCACATGTTTCAGCACCAGGGCTCTAGTGCCAGTAAGTAAGGGGCTGGGGGGCTGGAGGAGGGGGAAGGGGACCATGAGGGGGACTCCAACAGCCCCACCCACTCCCCCAGCCCTCCGA
>NW_017729022.1:30401654-30417670 GCF_001723915.1 Gavialis gangeticus | reverse complement strand
ACAGCCCCACCCACCCCCCCAGCCCTCCGACCCCTGCCATGGCTGGCCCCCCCCCCCTAGCCCGCCACTGCTGGCCCCTCCCCCTGCCAGCCACCCCAAGGCCCTCTCCCCCTGCCCTGGCTGGCCCCTCTCCCTGCCATCCCTCCTGAGGCCCCCAAACCCCCTGTTGGGGGTCTGTACCCCTTGTTTTGGGATTGAACCCCCTGTTGAGGAGCTGAATCCCCTGTTGGGGAGATATACTCCCCTTGTAGGGGCTGAATCCCCTGTTGGGGGCCTGTCCCCCTTGTATGGGGGTTGACCCCCTGTTGGGGGGCTGTACACCTCATGAGAGGGCCGAACCCCCTGTTGGGAGAGGCAAACCCCTTGTATGGGGGCCATCACCCTGTCGGAGCGCAGCAAAGCATGTATTCATGAATTCATGAAACATGTATTTAGAGTTCACTTTATTATTATGATAAGACATTTGCTTTAACACTGTAGATATATCAATAAAACATTGTCCAACTGATCACTGTCTCTGTCTTGCTCTCTGTTTTTATAGTGGTCTTTTGTTTTCTTTGTGGAGGAACATGGATTTGGGGGTATTTTACAGAGTGACTTCGGGATTTTTTTATCAGGGATTTTTCATTTTTCCAATAGAGAACACCAGAATTCCTGCTAGGGAGGCCAGTGGCAGGACTCCAGCACCTTGGACCCATCTGGCTGTGGCAGACCTCCTGGACAAATGGGGCCAGGAGGACATGCTTTGACAGTTCAAAGCAGGCCACCACACCCGGAACATCTTCCAGGTGATAGCTGCCCAGATGGCCGGGCAGGAGCACACATGGCAGTAGTGCCACGCAAAGGCCAACCCTGCAACCGCAGTGCACTGGCAGCTGGCCCAGAGGGGCAGATGACTCTACTGGCTCTGCAGTCCCCATCAGAGTCTGGCAGGTACACAGCAGGTCACAGCCAGGCAGCAGCCCCCACTGCCAGACTGCTGCAGTGGGTAGAGGGTACAAGGAACACTCAGGGCTGCTTCAGCAGTCCAGGTGGCACAAGAGGTAGTGTCCCCAGGTACCAATTGGCTGGGGTCCAGAAGGTCCTGAGAGCTAGTAGCCCTGAGCTACTTGCCAGGGTGACTTTTCATACTGCTGGGGCCAGGACCAGCAGCTTTTTATATTGCTGGGGACAGCACAGATGCTGGCCCTGGGTTCTAGTTCCCCCTGGATGAAGATCTTGGAGAAGCCAGACAGGGTTATTTTGCCCCAAGCGTTACAATTTGCTCCACACCAAAGTGCATGTCTGAGCACGTGCGCTGAAGCAAAAAGCCCCAGCTCAAATTTGCAACACTTCTATTTGAGCTGCTATAAGCACACATGTGGATGAGCCCATAGAGTCACTAAATTGGATGAGATCTCCAGGATCATTTAATCCAGTCTCTTACACAGCTGCAGGATTCATTATTACTAAATCAACCTATATATATGCTGATGTATAGACTCTTCTTACAAATGCCAGTGAAAGATATTCTGCAGCTCCACTATACCTTTAACAGAGTAAGTAATTTGATAGCTAAGGGGAACGCACTTGAGATAATATATCTAGGTATTAGTAAAGCTTGTTATGTAGTCCCACAAGCTAGAAAAACATGTTAATAGAATGACTATCATAATAAATTATCTTTGCTTGCAGTTATTCAACTAATTAACTATCAATGGATCAGTGATATTTAACATGCTTATACAGGGTTAGAAAGAATCCTGGTCAAATCTTGCAATTGGGGAAAACTGTCAGAGGCTGCAAACCATTTAGGAACATTCAACTGAAAGTACCCTCCTGAGTCATTACGTCCAGTCCCCTACATTCACAAGTGATCATTAACCAAAGGAATCCTCAGAACTGATGCTTTAAACTCTTATCAACTGAAATACCAACAATACCTTATGACCGGCCACAGGTAAAAACTGGAAAGATAAGGGCACTGACAAGCCCCTCCACAGTCTGTTTCCATCTGTTCTAAGAGGAAATTTTCTTTCTAGCCTTAAATCTGGCAATTGGTAGTACTCTGAACAGAACAGCAAGATTCTCTAGCCATGAATTTCTACGTTTCTAATATTAGTGGATGCATTAACTCACTCAAGTCAAGAACTCATATCCTTAGCTATGTTCAGTGTCTTAAAGCCTTAGAAGCCAGCAGCCAGTAGCATCAATGGGAAGTAGAGAGCAGGAGGAGGGTCCTTCCTAGTCCCAAATGGCAAGCAGCAAAGTCCAAAGGCATGAGATTACCCGATATCTTCCACATTACAGAAGTAGCTTTTTACCCTAACCTGGGGACTGCAGTTACATGATTCTACATCACAGGCTTACTGGTGTGTCTCCCTTCTATAAACTTCCCCAAATCATTCTTAAAGTACTTCACATTCTTTGCCTCCACCCCTTTGCTTGGAAGACCATTCCAAAACATCACAGAAATGTTCTTCTGCTTTTGAATCTAAATTTTATGAATAGCTAGTTTGTAAGTGTTTGGCTTTGCACTAGTGTTGATTTTCAACCTAAAAAGCTCATTGCTTTCTGTAATATCTGCCCCAGGTATTTGTATAGAGTGATCATGTCTCCTGTCAATTTCCATTTTGTTAAGCTAAACAAGTCAAGCTCCTTTAATCTGTTTTAATAGGAAAGTTGTTTTTTTTTAAATTCATTCCAGTTCTTTCAACTCTTTCCAGGTTAACTTAATCTTCCTTGAACCCAGGTAATCAGAATCACACACAATATACTAACTGTGGTCTTACCACTTTATTCAACAATGTTACTAGTATCTCCTTATCACTACTACATATATCCTGCCTAATACATCCAAGGATTGCATTGGTGTTTTCCACAGCTCTGTTGCACTAGTGGCTTATGGTCATTCTATGACAAACCAATACACCCAGGTCCAACTTATTCAAATGATTCTGTTTAGTGTGCCCGTATGTGAAATTCCTGTCTCTCAGTGTATGACTTTGCACTTCGTATTGTTCAACATCACACCAATTCCACAAAATTGTCTAAAACTTCCTGTACAATAATCGGCACCCTTCCCCCAGCTTAGTGTTGCCCACAAATCTCAGAAGGACACGAGGACACTTCTAAAGCCAGTACCAATGCCACTTACAAAAATTATTAACAGAACATGTTCTAAGACTGATCTTTGAAGAACACTGCTAATAACTGCCCTACGGTCAGATAATTCCCCTTTCAGCAGAAATAACTATGGTCTCGTTTTTGAGACTAATCCACCTCAGGATAGTAGAATCAATCCCTAACCTCCTTGTTTTGGGCAATAATTTTCAAAATGCATTCCCAGTATTAAAAGCTTTGCTTAGGTCTAGATTGATTAAGACCACTGCATTATCTTTCTCCAAGGCGTCCATTATTTAACGATGAAAAATTAAGTTACTATCATTCTAAATCCATATTGTATTTTGTGTTGTTGCTTGTAGCCATGTTGTTTTAAGGACATGGGCAGATAAGGTTCTTTGGGTAGATGTGATATTTTTCATTAGACCAACTAAATAGTTGGAAAAATTGTTCTTTGCAAGCTATTGGGCACAAACACCCTTCTTTAGGCATAGGGTGGTGTTTTGTGTACTCTTTTGGATAGAATGGAAGCCAAAATACAAAATGCAGGTCTGTGAAAATACAAATATATGGCAGTGAGAATCAGAGGGAATGGGAGACGAGAGGTGTGAGATGGGAGGGGAGAATGTTGAACTGGTTATGGCACAATACAGCCTGCCTGACATCTCATAACCCCAGGTAACCTGTCTGCATTTTACCAGCTACATTTTATCACTGGTTCGACATTCCCCACCCCACCAACTGTCTCACACCTATTGTCTCCCTTTCCCTCTGACCCTCACTGCCATGTATTTGTTTTTTCACAGACCTCCATTTTGCATATTGGTTTCTATTCTACCTAGAAGAACATGCAAAACACCAACCGACTCTCCCTATGCCTGAAGAAGGGTGTTTGTGCCCAAAAGCTTTCCAAGAACAATTTCCCAACTATTTTACTGGTCTAGTAAAAGATGTCACACATACCCACTGCCTATTGTATTTTGTCTCATTTTCTGTTTCCCTCCATATCTTTAACTATCCTTTACTTCAGTATCTGTTCTAAGATCCAAGATACTGTTGAAGTCAAGCTAAGAAGCCTGTAATTGCCTGGATCATTCTTCTCCCTGTTTTGAAAATGGGTACCACTTTTACTCTTTTGCAGTCACAGGTTTCTATCACTGAGTTAACAGATTCCATGAATATTCATGCTATGGAAGTCACTTTTTTCCTGCTAATTCCTTCAGTAGAGATTTTCTGGGTCCTATAATTTGGTGGCAGTAAGCAGCATATGGAAGGATAGAATTATGTTTTGTAGGAAACTTAACATATCAATACATATTGGTGGTACATATGGAAAATTTTAAAACCAGATGAAAAAATATAAAATGGGGAGTAACTGGTTAGGTAATAATACTGATGACCTGAGTGTTATGAGGCATCACAGACTTGGTATGAGTCAGCACTATAATGCTGTTGCAAAGCTAAACCAAAACAACAAAAAATAAAGGTAAACAGCAGAAATGCTGCATCTACTTGCATGCACTGTATTTTATGAAGTATGGAAAAAAAACTGGAGGATGCCCAGAGGTGAGCATCAAAGATAATAAGTTGGATGGAATACAAGCCATATGAGGAAAAATTGAGGGAACTGGGTATGGTTAGTTTAAAGGGAAGGAGATTCAGGAAAGAAATGATAGCAGCTTTCATTGATTTGAAAGTCTGCTATAAAGATAGAAAAAAATGTTCTTCCTTGCCACAGAGGATGTACTATGAAACAATAGGTATAAACTAGAGCAAAGCAGACTTAGATTAAACCTCAGCAAGGACTTTCTAACTACATGAACAGTTTTAGTACATGTCAATAAAAATAAAGGGGAATGAGGATAAAACAATCCAGTCTTTATCACTACAGATGCTATGTACAACTTAACACCCATCTTTCATTTTGTTCTATAGATCTTCTACCCAGGAATTTTGTATAATGTAATTTCCCACTGCTACCTTTCCCACTCACAATTAAAATGCATGTATAATACAGAAAGTACTGTAGGGACAACAAACCTAGATTGACTCTCTCTCTCTCAACAGAAACAGAACTTGCTGCTGAAAGTGATCTGACATTTGTACCTTTGGTGGTTGTTGCTTAAGATAATCCATTACTACTGACTGTGCTCCAGATACAGTCTCCATTGTCCTGACTATTAGATAGGTGATATATGTCTTCCGCACACTTCACCTCTGACATAGGAGTAAAGCAAAGAGAAGCTGAGAAATTTAACATGTAAGAAATAAGGTTACTTGCTGCTCTTTGGGATGTTGTTGAGTGGGTTTTTCTTTGTAAGCAATTGAAAGTTTGATACTTTGCAAGGTTTACGGTAGGGGTGTGTGAAGTGGGCCTTATTTGTTTCAGATTCAGCCCAATTTGGGGGACAGTGATTCAATTTGTTGATTCAGATCACTGTCCTGATTCAATTTGACTGAATCCAAATCTGAAGATTCAATGCTGATTTAGAGAATCAGCAATTCAGCCATAGACAACGCTTTAAATGTTTTTTCTACAAACCTTGAGGTACCAGGCATGGCTCGTGAACGCTGAGATGGTGGGGCAGATGGAACGTCCCACAGAAGTGCACAGGGGACGCCCCTGTGCCCCCCTGGCTCATAAATTGGCCATGTGAGGACCCCGGGTGCCCACCCCAGACCCAGGAGGTACCAGTTGCCGAGCAGGGTGGGGGAGGTCCCCTGTGCACTCTGTGTCAGACCCAGATGTGGACTGGAAGTGCTTCTGGTCCATTTCTGGGTCCACCACTGAGCATGCTGGGGACCCCTTCGCACTCCCGTGGGATGCTCCATCCATCCCACAAGCTGCCTGGTACTTTGAGGTATGTAGAAAAAGCATTTAAAGCTTTCTCTATATCCGAATTATCGAATCTCTCTGAATCAATTTGGAGGGTTCTGATTCAATTCAGAAAGATTAAAAGGTTTCCTGATTCAATTCAGACTCAGAGATTCAGGCACTGATTTGGAATGAATCGGGCTGAATCTCCACTGAATCGAATCAGTGGCTGAAGCTTCACACAGCACTAGTTTACAGCATTTGTCAGGGCTGAGAAGCAGAAGGTTCCTCTGGGCCAGAAGCTCTTCTAAGGTCTAATAACCTAGAATTTATTCACCGTGTTAGATAAATGCAAAATTCTACCTGTAAGGAATTAAAAACCAAATGCACACATGCAGAATGTGGGATAAATTGAAGTTAGTTCAGGCAGATTCACTTTTCCACTTAGATTATCCAACAACAACAAGAAGTAGGAATGAGTGAATGAAATTCAGTAGCTTGGATTATGCAAGAAATAAATTTGCACAAGTTTAGAAAGTAGATGCCTCTGTGTATTCTAGTTTCTTTTTTCTTCATGTTGTAGATTTTCCATTGTAAACAGTGAAGTCCCTCTGCTATAGTAGGGTTGGAGTGTTCTTGTAGCAGTGACAGTCTAGGAAATGAGTCAGAACAATATAGTTGTACTTGTCCCTCTGGCTTTAAAATCTGTGACCCTGTATGAGAAGTATGAGGGTGTTCTAGACATTAACTATAAATTTTGACTGCACAACTGATTTTTTTTTTCCCCCTGGGTAACCTTGCTTAAGTGACTGCTACTCTATGGGTTTATCTACACTGCCATAAGGAGGGCTGATTGTAGCACTGGTTGGCATAGCACAGTGACTTTTCAAACTTCCTAAAGTCATAGAACCCTTCCATATCACTTTTTCTGCTGTGGAACACCTGTTAGTACTGGATGAATGACCAAGATACCTTTTTCCAGGTGGAACCAAACCCTCAGACTGACTGCAACCACTCCATTCTATAACAGGTGAATGTTATTGATACGCAGTGATGGCAGATAAGATTAATGCAAACAATTCTATATCTACTGGCCCCAGGATTCACAGAGTTAAGGTACATCTGGGCAGTATGTGAGGTTCACTCTGAGGTTCTCTCTTGAATGTCAGATGTCAGCAGCCTGGAGGTCAGAGGCAGAGGCCCCTCCCTCTGCCCCTTTCCCCTGCCCCCCAGTAGAGTGGGTGAGACGGGCTGGTGGTGTGCCCTCTGACCATGGTGGCCTTGGCTTCCCCTCCTGCGGACCCTTTGGTGTTCTGAAATCCTTCCTTTTGTATTCTTTCTCTCTTCTGATGACTCTTCATCCCTGGGCATCACTGTCATCATACCGTCCATGTTCTGTCCTGTCAGCATACTCCTTTGTTTCACAAACCCATTACATGCACACATCCTAATTTGGGCTTTTCTGGGGTCCTCCTAATTTGGTCCATTTACCGAAACCAGAAATCCCTAGGGCTCTGCACTTGGGCACTGTGACCTGGTGCCCATGCTGCAGAGTCCTTTATCTCTGTTATGGAACAGTGTGGGACATGTCTTCAATTTCCCAGTCTGTGTGTCTGCTTTCTACTTGCCTGTGTCAGACACAGTGGGCCTTGAGGAAAATTGTCAAAAACAGGCTTTTTAGAAATCAGTTAACCCTTGCCATTGCCCTGGACCATCATTCTAATGCATATTTACTTTACCTATAAGTCAATTCCCAAAAGCAGACCTCTAAATACCATTTACTAACTATCACCCCTACCCCTATCCTAAAGTCTGACACAGAACCAGGCCACCCAGCCCAATGATAGCAGTATGCTGCCTCCTGGACTTCTCCGCCATTACTCCCAATCTCTTTGTGGAAACCCTGACGACCTGTCACAGAACCTCCTGGTTCTACAGAATACAGTTTGAAAACCACTGGCATACCTAAACTACCAAGATCATCAGAGTTTCATGAGGTTTACTTCATCTATAATGGGAAAGCATTTAAAATCCTTGGAGAGAAGGCAATTATAGATATGAGGAAATATATTCTTATTATGTAAATACTGACATTCTTTTCTTGCAGTGCGTGCTGTGTTATCTCAAATTATGCATGTGAGACTTTAAAAATTAATACTCTTTAAATTGGCTGCTGTTTACTGAATGCCCCCAAATCAAGAAAAAGTTTATGAAAGTAGATGCAGCTTCCTCTATATTCTGTTCCCATGTGAAGATGTTTCTAACACTTTCATCAAAATCCCTAGTTGTTTAGGGTATAAACATACTCATAACTTTGCCAATCTACATCTGACTGGAAAAGTGTCATGTCTACACTTGAAAATAGTCTTTTTTTAAAGCAGTAAATACTCCTTTTAAAAGTAGTACGAAAAGGGTTCAAAATGAAAGCTTCTACTGATTTTTAAATGTCACACTTTTGGCAGAGGTTAAACAGCCGTAAAAATATTTACAGCCAGCCTTAAAAGATGAGACTTCAAATAGTACCTAAGAAAATGACATGTTAGTGCTTAGAGTCTGATCCAGTTTTTAAATAGTCTTCTGGGTTTTGTTTTTGCGGGACTGATAATTCTTTTGAGTTTTAGATTAAATTGTCCACTGTTAATGGTATCCATCTTGTTTAAGAATTATACTTCTGTCCTTGTCTTGAGCTTTCCCCTTCTACATAATTATGGAGAGGATGCACTTCAATATTTTTGTATTGGTTTAAGATGTTATTGGCTTCTAAGTCTGGGAATTCTTTAAGCGATTCATTTCTCCTCTTAACCTTGTCATGGTCATCACTAAATAAGAATACAGCAGGGTCAATAGTTCAGGTTGGGCAAACCCCAGCCCATGGCTCCTTTTTTTCCCCCCTCCCTTTATGCAGCCAGCACCAGAGCTGGGAAGATGGAGTGTGGGGCTAGGAGACAGGGGCTGCTACTCAGCTGCAGGAAGGCTATAAAGGCTCCTACAGACAGGTTTCATCTTCTCCCCACCCACCCCCCGGCCCCTGGACCTAACAGATATTGGGTTGGGGGGGCAGTCTAATGCATGGCACTTTATGCCTGCATGTCTGTCAGCATGCAAAGTGATTGGATCCAGGCCACAGAGGTCCTTCTATGCTCTGCCATGCAGTTCTCTGCCATATGCTGCTAATCCCCTCTGCAGTATCCAGCAGGTGACTGCCCCAGCCTTCCCTGCTCCATTGTCCTGCTACTGAATGAGCAGATTTCCATCACTGATTGTGACAGAAATCAATGGCAGTCAGTGGTGAGGGTATGCAGATGCAGTAGGAGGGCACAAGACTGAGAGTTGCACTTAGGACAGCAGGGACGGCTGAGAGCTGCAGAGAACATTGATGGCCCACAGTGGCAATTGGGTCACAAGAATTCACCATTCCTGAAGGTTGCTACCTCGTGGATTAGAGCTGCTCTAATGCAGAAACTCCATTTACTGGACATTTTGTGATTTTAAAAAAATGTATTTGGAACTGGGAGGAAAATACATTTGGAAATGTATCAGGAAGCTCAAAATATTCATTTTAAAGAATCAAAAATGTTTCATTTCAAACTACTCAAAATAAAATACTTCATTTGAAATGGAAGGCTCCAATTTTGACATTTTTAGTTTTCTATGTTTAAATGTATTCATTCAATTATTAAAACAAATCCTCCTATAATTAGTAGAGAACTGTATTTAGTTATCTTGTTCAGACTAGATCCCATGCCTGTTTTCCCTTGTGAGGATCCAGGGAACTCGGAGAATTGGGTAGGTGAGCTGTCAGGAAAACAAGCAGGTCCCCTCATAGTCTCCCTGCTTTTCAGGTTTCCATGAGAAACTTACCTGTTTCCTTCAGAATTTTGACACAATTGACATGTTTCTGTGAAATGTGTCAATTCTGACACATCAACAATTTGCAGTGGAAAACTACTCTGTCAAAATTTCTGACCAGCTCAAAAAAGCAGATCATTTGAAGGAATTTGGTTTAACTATCAGTCTTGTGTTCTGTTTTCTACAGTGACATACTAAAGATTTGTGAAAAGCTACCATAACTATCTCGGCTGTAAGGAATGAATTTAAGAGATACTAATGTCAACTGTAGTTACCTATGTGCTGTTTCTGAAAGTAGAATTTTACCTACTATATCAAAAAGGATTTGTTCATTGTAATAATTGCTATCCATGACCAGAGAATTTACAAATGTCTTTTGATGCTGTGATGCCATGAATATGGTCTTCACAGAGCTCTCAAAGTGAGGAACAAGAGAATCAACCCCCTACTCCTTTGCCTGGTGCTTTTTTGTACTAAACAGTGTGTTTAATATGGTGACCAAAGAGCTAGGAATGCACATATAGCCTAGCAGCCCGTTTCACTAAACTAGATATTTTTCTAGATAGTGGGCTAGCCCAAATTACCATTCTGAGTTATATCTCCCTTTGTATGTGTATAATCAGACTGTTGTTTCTTCCTCTCTGAATAACCATCATTATGACACTATTCACTCTGCATGATAGGAGAGAATTTGGGTCCCTTCCAAGAACAGCATTCTTGTTGCTTGTTCAAGAAGCTGGTGGCAGGTGCTTGTAATGCAGTGTGCTCTGCATTTTCACCTCCCAAAAGACCGACTGCATTGCTTTTGAAGTATTCTGGTGGGTAAAGCAAAGCAGCATTTAGATGAAGCTTCTGAACTTCATGTACAGCAGCATCACATTGTGAAAGTGTGTGTGTGTGTGTGTGTGTGTGTGTGTGTGTGTGTGTATGCATGAAGGAAAGGAATTGTATTAACAAAAAAGAAAACCCCATAACTTAGCAGTGTTAGCAGGGCAATAACAAGTATTCCTTTCTTCTTACCCCAATTTTGAATAACTAGGGGTCAGATTTTGAACCTTTCCTCAGACTGAATGATAGCTTACATCAAGAACATTAAAAACATACTCCATAATATCCTGATTCCCTATTACATAAGGTTGCGGCCATGTGAAGGGACTTTAAAGTGAACGTAAATGTAGAACAATGCATAACTACTTGTCCCAACAGGACTATTAGTACAGCCTAGTGCACTAAACTGGAATGAGGACAAAATAATCTGTCTACAAAAGGCAGATTATAGGTGTCCGACTTTCCTATACAACTCATTCTGAACTTTTTTCCACTAAAATGCTTGTAAATGCCTTGGAAATTGGCTCTGTGAGTGCTGCCAGTGCAGAGGCTATCTTGTAAGCGCCATAGTAACAGGGCCTGCACATGGCCTTTGCATGACCTATGGGCCTGTCACTCAAGGGTGACCTAGTTTTCCTGTCAGAGCATGCTCAGTGTGAGAGAGGATAACAGTGCGCATGCCCAATTATGTTATATAATCAGACTAGAAAGTTCTGTGGAGTATACATTCTGATTGGCTACCAAATTCTGATAAAAGGTTAGCGAGCCCCCTCCCACAGGAAGAGAGACCCGCGTAACTGAAGACAGAGGCTGACTTCTTCAGGGACTGTCCTCCAGTTAGGCCCTTGGGCCTATTGGTCTCTCTCCCTGCCTGACGTTCTGTGCCACCCATTATTATTGCTAACTGTATTGATCTTCGGCTTCCGACCTACCTTTGCATCCATCTTCGACCACGATTCCGGATCACCCCTACGGACTTTGACTGCAACCTCGGCGTGACTTACCTGGCTTCTGATTTCGGCAATCACCTCGGCTACCCAACTGTTCTGTGGACTGGTGACACCGACGTGTTACAGTTCTGTTTCGTTATTTGTTTCTCCTTCATAAACTGTTGACCATCCCTGGGACTTACCCGACAGGCAGCCGCACCTATTCCCGGGCTCCGGCACTGGGAGTAGAAAGCAAGGGCCTGTTGGCGAACCCTGTGGGACAACAGGTCCCCCTGTTGTGTGTTGATACAGTTAACTGTAACTGAAGACTCCGTACCTGTGCTCTACCAAGCGTAAGTTAATAAATCCATTCTATCAAGGAACATCCAGCTTCCGTGTCACTCAGATCTCCACCGCCACTAGACCCAGCCTGTTTGTTCGGGTTCCACCGTGACACTTGGGACCCTTTCTCTGGGGAGGAAGACCCAGCAGTAAAGATAATCTTTTATCTTACTTTATATTGTCTTCTCTACATAGATTATTCCACAATTCATCTCTGATGTGTTACTCTTGAGATAGTATAATGATTCTGCTATTTAAATAGGGTTTGTTTAGTTTTGAATGGGAAGTTTTCTTTCTATCAGAATCCACTTTCTTATCTTAATGGGTAGTACTTTTTAGGATGTATTATGCTACTTAAAACTCTGCTTCTCCTCTCTCCACTCTTTGGGGCTATCTTTTCATCTGTTTGTCAGAGAACATGTGCAACGAAGTTAACACACGTTATTTGGAGGAGAAGCGTATCACAAAGTTATCCTTAGTTTTCATGAGTTTATAGACCTTTTCTTTTGTCCTAGGAAAAAAACTAAATTCTTATACCAGCAAGAAGCAAGACATTTACTCCTGTGAGGTTGAAGTATGGGCTGCATACAGATTCTGACTCAGATTGTGGGGAGGGGGGAGAAAAAAATGTATATTTAAGAATAAATGAGCTGATGAGGGCTTGATTCTGTTCTTATTTATTATGGCATTGATCAGAATGTATTCCACTAAGCTGAACTGGGAGAAGTGAGAGAAGTACCAGGTACAGTGTATCAAGGGAATGACATGGTCATTAAAGGGGGCCATAGTGAAATACAGGGCTGAGATTAATCAAAACAGAAGGGGAGATCATCTGTCTCATTTTATCTTAACTAATGGATCTTGCACACAATCTTGTGACCTAGGTAGCACATAGTTGGGCACTGCTAGCAAAATACTGTGTCTGAGGAGAGCTCAGGGTCAGAGGAGGTTAGAGTCTACAGGGAGCCAATTGTAGCTCACGGGTCCTGGTATAAATCAGGCAGCAGGGGACCTAATATCAGTTCTGCCATAAATAAGGAAAATTCTCCTCCATAAGGCAAACTTACGACTTATCCACCTTGAGCTATATGGACAAAAATAAAGAGGGCACAATGGATGAGAGAAACTAGCACTGTTCATTTTAGAGAGAGTCTAAATAAGAAAAGAATTTTTCAAGCCAAACTTATTCTTCATTTTCTTTCCTACATTTGAAAAATATTTCCTTATTGAGAAAGATGTATGCCATAATTTATACATTCATTTTGCTATGAACCAAAATGTTGCATGTTACAAACACTGCTCTTTGAAATATCTAACCATTAATATCTTGAAATGCTAATGATCCTATGCTATAAAAGGACCTGCACATGGGGAACAGTTCCTCAGGTAAGTTGGCTGTACATGATCAGGCATCTCAATGGAAGGTTTCCAAGGGTTAGTTTGTGTTAGGCCTTTTAGCATCTACTCCTGTCTTAGATACAGATAGGTTTCCTGGCCAGGGTTTAGACCAGCATATGGCTTACTGGAGGCCCATCTGCATTTCTTCCTGTTGATCCATCTATTGAGTGGTACCTACTTAGCTCTTGCCAGCAGGCTATTTATTCTAGCTGTGGGAAAGAATTAGGCTTTAAGCTGCACTCTTTTCCCACTGTCCCTTTTCCTTATGCCTAAACCTGCTCTTTGCAAAGACAGCAAGATGCCTCAAAAGGTGAACCAGATGGATCATCCGTGTCTAAAAACAATGATGGAGATTCTACCATCTCTAGGCAATCTGTTCAAGTACTTAACTACCACCTGAGGTCAAAGTACAGACATTACACTTTTACTGGTATAAGTGATCAAAAACCCATAACTGAACAAAAGATCGGCACACATAGATGAGTTTAAAAATGGTGGAACCCGTTCTACGACTCTCCCCCTTCCCCCGCCACAAATTAAAGGGCAAATGTGTGTTCTGTTCATTACCAGTCTAACCTATGCCACTTATGAAAAACTATGTCACTAAGATCTATTCCATCTTGGGCTTTTTTATGTCTTTTCCTAGCCAAAGAGTTAGAAAGTTCTTCCTGCTTTGCTTCTGAACTTTGCTCCCTAGACCAGTCTCCTGTCTATACCACTATGTGTTGGACCATTTAGCTTTGAATCAGAAATACATGGATGAATAGAGCAGCTCCAAATTATCCATGTAATGTTCTGACTCTAGGTTGCTATTGGTCTTAGATAGTGATCAAAAATTGTTCTATTTTCAACTACAGGACTTTGTTAATTATATTTATGGTCAAAAGTCAGGTGTACCCTATTCCTTTTTTCAATAAACTATCCACTTGCACAAATCCAAACTGCTTAAATATAATTTAGCAACATATAAAACATATTTTTCCTTAGTCCCATGCAGATCCTTTTGCCCAAAATACAATGTTTGTACATAAAACTGAACATACTGTACAAAACATATGCAATACATAATTCTGGGAAGAGTCCTTATGCTCTTGAAATATCCTCAAGTACAGTCATTTTTATTTAGCAGAATATGTAATAAGTCACATTTGGCACAAGTTGAATTACTAAACCATCTGCTGCTTTTAAAAATTATGGAACATTAGTAATATTTTAATACATAACCTTTGGGGGCTTTTAAAAATCTTATTATAATATTGCCTCTCAATATTAAGAATAATCTTAGCTTTGCATGATGTGTCTTACTTTGGTGTGTAGGAAGCTTTGAACACCACAGATCTATTTTAGTGACCTGTAATGGGAAACCCTAACCCTATTATGGGGAAAAGAGGGCCTGGGAAAGGCCTCTTCAAAGCCAGAATTTTGTAGCCCAAACAGAAGGGCTTGCAGCAGGAAAAGCTTTGCCACTGCAGCCAGGGGGACAGAGGTTCCAGCTGCCAGGAAAGACACCCGGGGGGGTAAGTTGTCCCTGCAGAGCCTAGCTTGCAAACAGCTGGCCACAAAACACAGCAGTGAGGGAACGGGAAATTATCTACACCTGGACCAGGTGAGCACGAAGCCCAGCCAGCTGTCCAAGGAGCTAGGACTGACTGGGATATAAACTCCCTTCCAGACCAGGAGGAAAGGAGGGAGACAGAGAGGACTAATTCCTGGGGATGACAAGAACTAGTCCTTTTCCATCCAGAGGGATGCGAAAGAATGCAAGCCTAACAAGAGAAGCTTCTGCCTGAGAGGACGAGGAGCCCCTGTTGGGAAAGACAGAGCAAGTGGGAAGCACCGGGGGAGTCCTGATATTAACTTAGGAAGGATCCTGGAGAAGTCAGCATTCAGAGGACTGAGAACTCTGTATGGTAACCCAGGAGAAGCCCTGGGGTATGAGTGAACCCAGTGGACTGGGAACCATTTACAGTGGCCCAGGTGGGGTCCAGGGGAATGGGTGCATATTTAAGATCATTTAGTTTAACCCAATTGGGATCTACTTTTCTTTTTTCTTTTTTCTGCTCGTGTTGTTAATAGCACCTAGTGGACCGAGGCAGCTGTGAGGGGAGGTATGGAGGCTGTGGAGCACAGTGCCCAGCACCCTGCAAATTTTTCCCTCTAGCTTCCCCCCCACACCATCCCTTTCTTACTCTTTCCTATTTTTTTGGTTGGTTTCAAGGTGGGAGGTAAATGGCAGCTTCCACTGGGCAGAGGCCCAGGAAGATGTTGAGACCCAAACAGGCAGGAGACCCTGATTCAGTCAGGCAGGCTGGAGTCCAGAGGGGCTGAGGCCTTAGCTAAGGATAGAGGAACAGGGTGGGAGTTAAGGTAGACCCACCCCTCTCCCCCCATACTGTCCAGTCAGACTACTAGTTGGGGAAGGAGGAGGGGGAAGCAAGGCACCCATCACTAGACTTTGGGTACCTAAAGGCAGCTGCGTAAACAATATATTAATTTATTACAGGCAGGAGATAGAAGCTAAATTAGGGAGCCAGGGTAGACAGAGATGCCACAAAGACACCAGGGGCGGTGTAACCACTGAGGGTGCGTCCTGTTACATGACCAAGTTCTCAGTCTTCATCTGATTCTACTCTGGCATATTGCCTGAAGTTCACTTAGGCCCTGGGCAGATGTGCTGTTTGAAGGACTCCCTGTTTTGATCACTTCAAAGACATTTGCAGTACACAGATATGCACAGCCAAAAAAAAAAAAAC
>NW_017729022.1:30386617-30396654 GCF_001723915.1 Gavialis gangeticus | reverse complement strand
TAGACAGAGATGCCACAAAGACACCAGGGGCGGTGTAACCACTGAGGGTGCGTCCTGTTACATGACCAAGTTCTCAGTCTTCATCTGATTCTACTCTGGCATATTGCCTGAAGTTCACTTAGGCCCTGGGCAGATGTGCTGTTTGAAGGACTCCCTGTTTTGATCACTTCAAAGACATTTGCAGTACACAGATATGCACAGCCAAAAAAAAAAAAAAACCCACTTAAAAATGACCGAAGCTCTTCCTCCAAAAAGTTAGGAACATCTTTGATGCATTTCCTGAAATATCTGTGTGGTGTACTGGTCCTTCAGTTCCTACTGTGCCAATAGGAGGAAGTGATAAGAAGTAGAGCTGACAGCCAGTGATCACTCTCCTGGACATGTCCAGTTGTCTTTGAGAATTCCTGCAGATCAGAGACTGAGGCATGCAGGGTTTCCTGCTCTTCATCCTCCTCACTGGAGAGCAGTGCTGCTGCATGCCTTTTAGGTCATTTTGAAATAACATGGGGAGCTGGGTTGGGGAGGGGAGGGGAGGGGGAGAGGAAAGTGCACATGTACACAGGCCAAATTTGGAGGTCTCTGAGATCTGGACCTCTTCAAATGAATGTCTGTTACATCTGTCCATGACCTTAAATGCTTTTTAGCTGTAGGACAAAAAGTTCTGCTGAGCTAGCTTATAAAACAGCTTGCAAACCTGGTTAATCCTCTGTACATGCCTTTGTATTTCTGTTGCAACTTAGCACTTGGGGCCCTCTTCCTTTTTTGTCTGATTTATATCATCTTGATAGAGCTGGACCAACACTGTATGTAGTAGCTAGAATTCAATGATGCCTTATTGCTTGGCCAACCATGCTGAGAATGCTTGTGTGTTGTTGGTTCTGTAAGATTAGTGTAACCCTTTAAACCAGTAGTCAGCAACCATTTTAGGCTGCAGGGCAGAGTGACCTAGCTTGGGTCACAGGCAGTGAGGCAGGTGGCTGCTAGGACCCAGCCACTGCTGCTTTTCCCCGTAGCAGTATGAGAAGAGTGCCAACAGCCAGCATTTCTCTTCGCAGTGGCATGGGAAAGCGGTTGCTGCTAAGCTTTCCATTTGCCAAATGCCACTGAAGCCCCAAGTCCACAAACCAGATCCAGTGATTCCATGCACCAAACCCAGCCCATGAGCCATCGGTTGCTGACCTCTGCTCTAAACACAACTTTCCCTCAAGCCTTACAATAGTGTTATCATATCCCAAATTGTCATAAATAACTGTAATTCTTATGTACAGCTTACTTACCTGTATCCAATAATCTATCTGAAGTGTTGATGGGCATGCATAAAGGGATGACAATATTAGTGACACTCCTGAGGATCCAGAGGTGCCAGCAGTGGCACCACAAGGGTACTCTGGCCCTGGACTTGGGCAGCTAGAAGGGGAGCCACCCACTCTAGAGGAGTGCTCTGCAGCATCACCTCAGGATGAGCCCACCACTTGCCACAGTTGCTGCAGCCCCTGGACCCATGGGGGAACAACCTGAGGTCAAGGTGCTGGCCACCTGCCCCTGGGCTCTGCCATGGGTGGAGTGGGTAGGCTGGGTACCTAATGAGTAAGTGTGGGATGACAACAGCGCCCAGCTTCAGGTCCTCCAATCCCAATGTAAAGCACCTCCTTTCCATGACCATGCCCAGTCCAGAGTTCCTGACTAGGCACATGTCATGTGCACTGCCTGCCCAGCTGGCACTGACATGGGTGAAAGTCCCCTGGTGATCAACAACCATGTGCAGGACAACTGAGTGGAACCTTCTGCAACTATAGTAAGATCTGTCTGCATGGGGTGGGCAGGTTTCATAGTATCATAGGTGTTAGGGGCTGGAAGGGACCTTACAAATCATTGGGTCCAGTGCCCTGCATTTGGGCAGGAAAGACTGTTGGGATCAGATGACCCCAGCAAGATAGGCATTGAGATGCTTTCTGAAAATCACCAGGGTGGATGACTATACCACCTCTAGGGGGAGCCTGTTCCAACCCTCAGCACTTGACTTGTAAAGAAGTTTTTCCTTATGTCTAGCCTGAAGCAATTTTTAGTTAGTTTGTGCCCATTATTTCTTGTCCTCCCCTCCAGGGCCTTAGTGAATAGATGCTCCTCCAGGCCCTCTTGTATGCCCTGCATGTACCTATAGGCTGTCACCAAGTCCCCTCTAAGTCTTCTCTTTTCCAGGCAGAGCAGTCCCAAGTCTTTCAGCCTCTCCTCGTAACCAGGTGACCAGGATGTGCATTACATCCAGAGCCCTGACACTCTGGGGGAACCCCAACTCACAGAACCCTGTGACCACCACTTGGGGGTTGTAGACACAGGGGACAGTGTCCCCCAGCACATCTTGGAGGGCACTGCACACCTCCAGGATGGCCTCCCATGTGGTAGCCTTGCCCACACTGAACAGGTGCTCCACATACCGTGCACTGGTGGACGTGGGCAGATTGACTAGCACCAGTGCCAGGGGGTGTCAGCAGGGAGGCTGGGCACATGCCAGTGTCTTGGTCCTCCAGGTTGAGATGGAGCTAATGAAGTAGGTCAGTGAAGGTGGCCCAGGTCATCCTGAAGGTGTCGACCCACTGCTGGTCATCCCAGTCAAATAGCACCAGGCACTGCCACCAGTCCCAGTTGGTGTGGTGGGCCCAGAGGTGGAAGGGCTGGATGGCCAGGATATCAATGGCAACCCTGGCAGTGCCTCCTGGAGCCCCTTGTCATCATGGTTTGTGGAAGCAGCTGCATGGTGGTGGGGGAACTTGGAGGGTGTGCAGTAGTAGGCCAGGTGGCGACTGTGTGAGGGAGCTGGGCAGAGTGGAAGATTGGGGAACCCTGTTCCTGGTTGCCACGGCCAGGGGCTGGGGAGCCATAGCTGAGGAACACAGGTGGGACAAAGCAGAGCTTCCACATGCTGCCTGTGTACGTACCACACAGCTTGTCTGTGCACTGACAGCACAGAGTGTGTGTGTGTGGGGGGGGGTGTTTTAAAGATGTCTGCCAAGTGCTGGCAGCTGGGTCTGGCTACAAACATGGTTACCAAGTGCTAGCATCTGGGGCCAGAGGCTGGATCTCCCCCTTGTGGGCACAGGGGCACATGGCAGGGCTGGACGGACCTGGCACTAAATTTAGTGCCAGCTCACAGCATGTGTAGACACCTGCCAAAAATCATGTACTGCACATTAGTTTAATGCACAGTAAATCTAGTCACTACTAATTGCTCCCTTTTTTTTCCCATCTGTTTTCCAGCCTATGGTTTTAGATAGCTTCCCCTCACAAGAAACAGAAGAATTTTGCAATTATGGATTATTCTTTTCCTACCATGCTGCCCCATGTATGTTCAAAAGGATTTTGAAATGAGCAATCAAATTAGTCCTATGAATAATTCTATAGACACAGTGGGCACATCTACATGAGACACTTTACTGCTCATTAGACTAATGTATTGCATAGTAAAGTATCACCATCTACAATTGCACAGCAATTACTGTGCAGTAGATTAGTCTAATGTTCCATTTTCTAGTACCAATAGATACAGGTACTAGAAAATAGTGAATTAGACTAATGCACTAAAGTGTATGTGTAGACACTGACCAGAAGCAAATTGCTCCTGGTTAGCCCAGGCAGCAGAGCTAGTCCCAAACTCTGGGGGGTGGGCAGGGAGATGGGGACAGTGCCATGCCCATGCCCTAGAGCAGTTCTGAGCAGCTGCCCTGGGGACAGCTCCTTGCTGTTCCTGCCTCCCCCCGAGCTCTGAGATCTGTGTGGCTTGGAGCTGCTCTGGGGGAGTGTCCCAGCCCCTCCTGGAGCCCAAGCCTGACCCCTACAGTGCCTCCTGCCTGCCTGGGACTGGCGCTTGGAGAAGCCTGGAGCTCCCCCTGGCTGCTGCAGGGAGACAAAGCAGAGTAGTAGCATCCCTGTTTTGAACTGCTTCCAACATGGGCGTGCATTCAGATCCAGGCCTGGGCATAGTTTAATGTGCCTGAATTTTCTGAGCAGAAAATTGCAAGTCTAGATGTACCCAGTCTTCCTTACTATGTAGCTCTTTCCTCCCATAGGTTAAACAGCAACTGGCCTGCTTAAATAGATAATAAGGGAAGGTCCCATCCCTCTTAAATATTTCTGTAAACAGTGTAAACAGGTTGTAGCTATAGGTCTCTTAGGTAAAATACATTAACTTTTCTGTTGCCAATTCAAGGATGGATTTATATATCACCTTAGCAGGCCATATGGTTTTAATAAGCTTAAATATAGCATGTTTTCACAACAGAATAAATAAATAATTCAAAATTAGTTGGTCTACATATAGCAGCGTTAAACCATCTGGCAATTAAAAAATAAAGTATTTTAATCTATAACTTTTGTGCAAAAAATCATATTTTAGTACTGCAATTTCTCTCCTAATAGTAATACCAGACAGAGTTCTGTGAGGTTTGTTTTAATTTGATATATAAAGATGTGTAAAACTGTAGATCCATTCCTAATGACTTATTTTAACTACATGCTGTCTTTCGGTACATTAGAACCTAGTTCCTGTAACTGGTCTAATCTCTTACATAGTCAGGACAACTTCACAGTATCATTTGTGCATCGTATGGATAATATTTTAATTGGCAGTGTACAGGAAATATATTTTTCTATTGTATTTAGATTCTCTTCCTTCTGCCTGGTTTTACATTTACATTTTCTGACTTCAATTAATTTGTTTCTTATTCAAACTCTGTTATTCGATATTTAAACCAGAGCAAATATGGATGAAATCATATGAGAAGAAACAGGATTTTCTCTTTAAAGGGCTGATCCTGAAGGGTACTGATGGTGCTCAGCACCTTATAATTAGTGCTGTCTGTAAAATACCATGGGGCAGACTCCATAATGTGCTCTTCAGAGTTGCACTACAGAAGATTAGCCTTGAGCATGTAGAAGCAAAGGTCACTCAAGAATGGGAAGCTTGAATAGCTGAGACAAGATTGCTCTAGTTTTATAGCAGCCTCCTCCATGGTATGAAGGCCCCGTGGTCCCTGAAGTTATTGCAAACTACACAAGGCTGTCTGTGGCCTTCATCTGGGCACAATGAATAATACTCCCCCAGCCCTTTCCATATCCATCTTCTTCATCTTCATTACTAAGACCTACAAAGGAACACTTATATAAGATCACTAAATTAAGTTGCACTAAATATAATTAAGAGTTGGGCTGAATGGTAATGAAATGATTTGTCAGACCATTCCAGTATGAAATCCTAATGTATTGAACACATAAGCAATATCAATATTTAAGCAAGGCTTTAAATGTAACACCTAACCTTCAAGCAAACCATAACAGACTGTATAGATATTCTTATGTGAACCTTCTGAGTGAGTTCAGCTGGCCAGGCATCTCTCACCATGCCAGAGTTCAATAGTTGTTGTTTCTTTTCCTCTGTGGTGTTCCCCCTTCCCCATCCCAGCTTAAGTCCTTTTCCTTAGGTTTTTCTATATGTTTTTGTAGTTCTGTATGTCCCATATGTCATATATATCCACCAATCATCTTTCACAGTGGTTGCTCCATCTGTATCCTGCTGCCTCTTAACTTTTTTCTTTACATGTGTTATACAGAGGTCACTCTAAATGGTGATCCACTTGCTCTCCTTTTAGTGGTGTTCAGTTAGTTATGTCAAGACAAAATGGCATTACCCATGCTAAACATTTTGCTAAGGTGGCTTTTAGGCCTACAATATGAGCTCTACATGGTTATTGTGTTGGAGGAACTCTCCTCCACCTTGTTCTAACTCTAACATGCCACAAGTAAATGGACAAGGTAGGGGCTAGAATTAGGTAGCAAAAATATCATTGTGGACCATATGCTATTTTTCAACATTCATATGCAAACCCTATTAAGTACAAAGGGTACTACTGTCTTTGAGTATCTTGAGACAATTATTTCCAGTGCCCTCTGCCTGCATTTTTACCTTTTTAAGGGGACATGTTTGGATATAGATAGCTAAATGCATGGTTACTGGGAGTAAAAGGGATAAATTAGTCATTTATCCCTAAACTACAGACTCTGCATTAGACACCACTGTGAAGGTCAAAAACTGGGCGTGAGCCATCAAAGTCAAATCCTGAAGTTGGTCAGCCTCAGTTCACACAAATTTAAGCAAATTTCCAATAGCAGTTGCAGTTGACTATCCATACAATAAATGAAGGGCCCATACTGAGGCCACTCTAGATGCTCAGATAAAGACATGATAAGATCCAATGCATGATCCACACAATCGTACCTCCTGTTATGCCACATGTGCATGGCTGGAGGTGTGATTTTAGGGGTCCAGCATCAGATCCAATCATGCCTTATTGTTGATGCAAGGGGTGCTTGGGATTGTGATCCCAGGCTTCCCCTGCACTGACAAGTAGCAAACTGCTGTGGTTGGTTGTCCCACAGCTCACAGGGCTTGTATTTATGGCAATGCATGGGGTACTGCCACAGCTGTGAGCCTGGTCAGTTGATGGGGCTCCCAGCCACAAGGGAGCACCAGGCCACATGTTCAATTAAGGGCATGATAAGAATGAGCCGCAGAGTTATTACACTTTTTTGGCATAATTTTGTAACTTATTCTTCCTTTTATCATGCCATTAATTGATTGAACCTGTGGCTGGATCACAGTTTAAGATGCAATTAACTGTTTAACCACATCTTAAATGTACCATGTACATGAGGCCTTAAAGGGTTTACTGTATCAGCCACTGCATACAACAAATTATCCTCCCATAAAATGTTGCCATTCTCCCTAACAGTTAAAAAAAAAAAGTCATTAACATCCCAAATTAGATTTCTACTGTATTATGTCAAATTCCATAGACTGAGGGAAAGGGCAGTGTTAGGGTTCAGTAACACAACGTATTTTACTACCAGTACTTCTTAAATGAGCCCTCATGCAGGAAGATAGAGGGCACCAGTCCCTTCACTCCATGTACCAAATCACATTGTCTCATTTAACTGTCTCTTCATGTGGAACAAATGATGAATGAAGATTTTTTTATGATCTAGTACCATTCCAAGAAGAGTCCTATCTATTTAAGAAGAGAGAACACTCAATACTTTCATGAATGACCTTGGTGTGAAAAATGGAAGATTGCTAATGAAATGTGCTGATGGGTTGGGTGGGATAATTAATATCAAGGAGTATCAGGTTACATTTGGGAAGAGATAAATGAAAATATATTCTATAAACTGGGAACTCATCTGCTGGAAATAACTCTTGACAGTTTTTCTTCTCCCATCTTGGGATGACTACAAGCATTCATTATGATGTAGCTATGGAAAAGTCCAGTGTGATAGAAGGATACTTCAGAAGAGGTATTTCCAGCTGAGGCAGGGATGTATTAATGCCATTATACAAGGCACTGGTGGAAATCCACATACAGAAAAAATAATTCAACCTGGCAGAGGTGCCTAGAAGAGTAACTAAGTTTATCAGGAGAATGTAAAACCAGTTTTAAGAAAGGAGATAGAGTTTAGTTTGTTTAGCAAGCCACCCAGAAACTGAGAGGGGGATAACAACTTGTGTCTATAAATACATAAGAGGACAAACTCCAAGAAGAATGATGATTCTGGCCCTAGAACTATAGATATAAGAGGCCATGAATAAGTTTAGGCTGGAAATTAGAAAAGGCTTCTAACCATCGGAGAGCAATGTGTTTCCAGCACAACTTTATACTATAAGCAGACCAAAAACAAAATAAAAAACCCTACAATTAAGTCATTGATTGTAGCTGTGTTGGTCTAAGAATATAGGCACACAAGGTTCTTTGGGTAAATGTAATATCTTTTATTAGACCAACTAAATAGTTGGAAAAATTGTTCTTTGTAAGCTTTTGGGTACAAAGTAGTCTCCCTGTGCCTGAAGAAGGATGTTTGTACTCGAAAGCTGGCAAAGAACAATTTTTCCAACTATGTAGTAGGTCTAATAAAACATATCACATTTAACCAAAGAACCTTGTCTACACTTACATTGAAATTTTATTTAGTTCATGAAAGGGGTTTATATAACAAAGTTGCCATTGATAACAGGGACTGGCTTGATGGTACAGGAAGTCACTTCTATTTCTATGTTCCTATGCAACAGTTTTAGTTCATATTGAGAGAAGTGGTGGTCTAAGTATAAACCATGTACCTGACACTCTTAATTTAAGCTCTTGGATTAATTTATTCAATGGTTTGTACAATTATTGTTAGTACTATTAGCATTAATACCAAATTTACTCAAACCCAAGACAAGATTTATTTCTCCATTTCACATATGGGAAGAAAAAATCTCTACATCTTGGATTTGAGTACAAGGTGACAGGGAGACAAGTAGCATTTGCAGCTCTGACTTTGGCCCTGACTTAGTGTTAGGGTCAGAGTTGGAGCCACAGCCATTGCCCCTCCCCGCCCCCACTACCTCTGCCCCCACAGCTTTTTTTCCACCCCCCGCCCCCCCCAATTTCTGCACCCCCTCTCCCTCTCTCTACCACTACTTACCCTCTGGCATGGCTCCAGTCCCACTTCAGCCTAAGAGACAGAGCACATGGCTGCTCTGACCCCAACCCAGCAATGCAACAGTGGCAGTGGCAGCTCTGCCCCAGCTCCAGGACAGGCCAGAGCTGATGCCACTGCAACAGCTGCTGTACATCTGGGCTGGAGATACTATGTGTTCCATGCCTTCAGATGGAGCAGTGCTGAAGGGTAAGCAGGGGCAGCAGTGGTGGTGGTGGAAGGGAGGACAGAGGCAGTGACGGGGAGTGGGGCGGTGGAAGGCAGGCACCAGGAGGTACAGGCACAGGGTGGGTGGCAAGTGTCAGGGGGTTAGATGCCAGGCTGAGGCACGTACGCACCTGGGAGGGCAGACAGCAAGGGGACAAGTGTTTGGGGGACAGGCAGCAGGGAGCAAGGTTTTGTGGGTGCAAGGGGCAAGCCATTCAAATCCCTACTGCTGCCTTCCCCCTGCCACTGCTTGCCCCACTGCAGTAGTAGAGGGGATGGTTTTAAGACAACCCTCCAGTAATAAGATTCTGCAGATGGAAAATTATTATAACAAATATATAAATGTTTCCATGTATAGAATTTAATTATTGGAGAGATCATCTTAAATTCCAAGTCATTTTGGATTCAAGTAGCTATGGTCTTAATATTAGTATTGAGGCCATGTCTAAGGCCCCTAGAAGATGTTACATTTGAAGTGTGATTAATGAGTTAATGGAACATGAAATTACAATATGACAAATGGAAAGGAAGCCAAAGGTTACATAAATGATCAACACTGGTCTAGTCTTTGTTATATGCCAAACATTTAAGCGGCCTGTCACCTGAAAAGCTTCAAAAGTGGTGATCAAGTCACAAAGATACTACTTGTATAACGCAGAATAGCTTTGCAGCTCATTAGTATCACACTTCAGTTTGAATGTTTGGCATGTTATACACAGGATAATAGTGTTTGGCTGGATCTTTCAGTATGCCATGGTGCTCTCTCCTTCCTGTGACTCATCTGAATTCTGCTGCCTCAGGATGCCTCAGAAGGAGATGTTAGGATGCACATCCCTTCTCCCCAACACCAGGCCTTTGCATGAGTCTCCCCTGCTTTGTGCAAGGGATGGGGAGGGAGGAGATGCAAGTACTGGCAAAGAAAGTTCCCAGGGCATTTTTTCCTCTCTGGATAGTTTGCCCTTTGAATGTGAGGCAAGTCACATACATAAAGAAACAATTTCCATTGACCAACATTACCTGTTGCTTTGTAGAAATAAGGGTGTCCAAGACCCCAATCATAGAATCAATGAGTCAGAAGGGACCTAGACAGATCATCGAGTCTGACCCCCTGCCATGGGCAGGAATGAGCACTGGGGGTGGGAGGGGTCATAAGACCCCAGCCAGGTGCCTGTCCAGTCTTGAAGATTTCCAGGAAAGGTGAGAACACCACCTCTCTGGGAAGCCTATTCCAGGCTCTGGCCACCCTTACAGTGAAGTAGTTCTTCCTAATATCTAACCTAAACCTCTCCTCCCTCAGCTTGTGG
>NW_017729022.1:30380138-30381617 GCF_001723915.1 Gavialis gangeticus | reverse complement strand
TCCAGGGAAGGTGAGAGCACCACCTCTCTGGGAAGCCTATTCCAGGCTCTGGCCACCCTTACAGTGAAGTAGTTCTTCCTAATATCTAACCTAAACCTATCCTCCCTCAGCTTGTGGCCATTGTTCCTGGTGACTCCAAGGGGGGCCCTGGTGAACAGATTTTCCCCGAGTCCCTGCTGGTGGCCCCTGATAAGGTTGTAGGCAGCCACAAGATCCCCCCTCAGTTTCCTCTTGCGGAGACTGAAGAGATTCAGGTCCCTCAGCCTTTTCTCACAGGGCTGGCCACGGAGGCCCCCAACCATATGAGTGGCCCTCCTCTGGACCCTTTCCAGGTTCTCCACGTCCCTCTTGAAATGCAGTGCGCAGAACTGGACACAGTACTCCAGCTGTGGCCTGACCAGCGCCGCATAGAGGGGGAGCAAGACCTCTCTGGACCTGTTAGTGATGCCCCTGTTGATGCCATGAAGGTCTCATGGGCTAATTAACACAGAATAACTGACTTTTATCCCAATTAAATTGGAATAACTATACTTGCCTAGCTTTCTTGTGTCCACAGAGAGTACTGTTACATTTTAGTATCTGGAGTTCTTAACTCCTGGACTGTCCACACACTTAACACATGCAACTAGTTTTAAGTATGATTTAGGTGGCTTAAAGTTATACCACTCCATGCTATCCGTGATCTGTTACCCGGCTCATGTTACACTAATATTTGGCCACTTAAGGCTAAGTGTTAGTGTTATGCCCCCCTGCTGGCCCAGATTGCAGCTGTGGCTCAGCAGCAGTGGTGGCCAGGCAGGCAGGCAGGCAGGTTCTCCTTTCCTACCTGCTTCCCTGGGATTGTGCAGGCAGCCACAAATAAACTGTTTGACATGGGTTGAGGGGGGCATGGATGAGCCATGAGGACTGGGGGGAGCCCTCAGGGGGAAAGGGGAGAAATCCCAAGGGGCAGGGGGTGAACCCTAGGAGTGGTGGAGGAAAAAGGACAGCCCTGGGTTGGGGTGCATGGGAGCCTGGAATGGGAGGGGAGAGGAAGGGGATAGATTCTTACCTTTCAGTCCTCAAGGCCCCTGCTCACATGAATGTGTGACTACTTCAGACTTGAGCTAGCATTAACACCAATCAGCATTTAAGAAGTTTTAAAGTACAAGGCATTCAGATGCTAGGCAAGTGGAATAAAGCCCATGTCTAGTACAGGAGGACAGGTCTTGGTTGAAGGTAGAAACTACAAATTTCTTTTAGATGCCACTTAAACACCACTTTCAAAGTAATGTCTACACTTTTGCTAACTCTCTGCTTAGGGATGGTATTTGCTCTAAAAGTAGCAAAAGTCTAATTGTTTGTTGTGTTTCTAATTAATTTTCATAATCTTCCTGAGCTTCATGAAAACCCTTGTATAAGGTTCTAATTTGCTCTTTCTTTATTCTATATTGACGGAATTTAATTCATAGTTTCATAGTTTCTAGGGTCGGAAGGGAC
>NW_017729022.1:30349992-30380127 GCF_001723915.1 Gavialis gangeticus | reverse complement strand
GGTGTCAGCCAGCAGGAGGGCGAGTTCCTCCTGCTTGTTTCCCCATGCTACGGGCATTAGTGTAGAGGCAATTACTTGCTCTGAAAGTCTCCTTTATTGTAGTTGGTCAATTAATGTACTTAGCGAAAATCAGTCTTCTGAATGTTTCCAGATATCTACATTTAAGATATTTACTCACCAAATTGCATAGCCTTTAAATGCTGCATAAGTCATGGTTTATAATAGTCAGTAATACGGGCTTGCTTGGTCACAGGATAATGCCAGTTGTAAGTTTTACCTATTTAATTTGTAAGCTTATGATGAGCTGCTATATTTGTGCAAAGAGCAATACAAATGGTGTTCCATATGCAGGGAAGGAAAATGGTTTACTGTAATTCTCTCTTGTATATTTCTTTGTGACTTAAAAATAATTATCTCCCATTACTTGCTACTATCCATGGTAGAACAAGACGTTTTTCTTTAACGAAAAGTTAAACCATTCTTTTCGTTTGCTTGCTTGCCTGTGTTATAATTTCATATCTATTCCTTTTAATTTACTTTAATTTGCAGAGTATATTATATCATACAAACTTTTTTTGCATTGGCTGATTTTTTCCCTGCAATCCATTATAATACTAATATTGAGCTAATTACTGTTGTAACATCTTATTTATAAAATTAGATGCAACTGTTTCCACCCACTCTAACCTATCACGGGCAAAATATCTAGCTGTCACCTGCTTATTTAACTGAACATGGTGATTTATCATGGGAGGAAAAATGTACAGTGCTAGACTTTTTAGACTCACAAGACAGAGAACATCAGATCAAAATGAAGAACCCAGAAAAGAAAACTAACTACACCGTACAGAGTGTGTATACCAGTCATGATGTGCAACTGTAACTGCACTGCTAGTAATAAAATCTATATCCAGGAAAGGACTAAAAGGGTGTCAGACATATGGCCTGTGGGCCAGATCTGACCTGAATAGCTGGGTCATCTGGCCCACAGCCTTGATGAGGGGCTGGGAGGCGGACCTTCCTGGAGCTGTAGCCAAGTGCCCATAGGAAAACTGGGTACTGTAGCCTCAGTGGCACCACAGATGAATTCAACATCCTGCAACTAAATCAAATAAAGCAGGATTTAGGTATAAATTAGGCATCTAATTCTTAAATTCTAATTTACAATGATCTGCTCAGGTGATGTCTACACTTAGACTCCTAAGCTCAATAGGAATCTAAATTTTTATTTTTAACATCCCCGGGTATCTAGAGTTGCACCTATGTGCACAGCCAGAACTCCATCCACCTTAAAGGGTTGACAGCTCAGCCCCAGCTCCTGTCTCAACCCAATCAGGATCCAGCAATAGAGACATCTTCCATCAAAGCCCCGGAAGTCTGGTAGGATTGCTGTGGTAATATCTAAGATGCATCAATTTGATGGGGTCTTCTGCAAAAAGGCAGTTGAGTCCACTTTCTTTTAAAATATGGCTAACAGCAACCTTACTAAATAGTAGTTTAGATCAGGGGTACATAACCTACAGTCTGCAGATGAGTTCAGGCATTTGATCCATCCCACAGACATGGGGCTCAGTGGAATTCATAGATTCATAGATTGTAAGACCAGAAGGGACCTAGGAATATCATATGGTCCAGCCCCCTGCACCAAGCAGGAAAGGTAACTGGAGGTTAGGTGACCCCAGCAAAGTGACTGTTGAGTCTCCTCTTGAATATTTCCAGGGTAGGCAATTGCACCACCTCTGGAGGGAGCTTATTCCACAGTCTGGTCACTCTGAGTATGAAGAAGTTTTTCCTAATGTTCAACCTGAATCGATCTTTCAGGAGTTTGTGGCCATTACTCCTGGTTCTCCCCTCGGGTGCCCTGGTGAACAGTTGCTCACCGAGCCCTTAATGTACCGCTGTAAAAAAAGGTGGTAGTAGTGGATGCTTTCTCCATGCCACCACAAAGAAAAGAGTTGGTGGCTGCTGCATCCAGGGGTGGCTACGGAAGGTGTGGACTGATGCACTTATACCCACTTTGATTCCTGTTCACCAATGCTTTAAAGCTAACTGCCCAGCAGTGGCAGCAGCATTTCTAGTCACACAGCAGTGAGAAAATCCATTGACTTCATGACTCATTAGAATTTGTTTGATTTCTTTTAAACTCTTCATTCCACAGGTGTTAATGGCCCTCTCTCTTTTTAAATGGCCTGTAAAATAGGGCTGTGCGAAATTTCACCACTGTTTCTGTTAGACCTCAACTCCTGCAGCGTCCAGTGACTAGGGGGACAACAATTCAATTGCTCATGGATCCTGTTACTCATTAGCCAGAGCAACCAGGGAGCAAACACCAGCACACATTGCTTACAACAGCTTTATTCGGAATGGAGACAGCTTCAGCCTAGCTCTCAAAAAACCAACAAATGGAGCCGCCCTGAATAGTTTTTTCCACATTTATATACTTTGGTTTATGCTCATTACCATTTATTCCACCCTCGCTCCTCTTATGTTCCACCCATTTCTTCTCCCATCTCAAGCTCTGACTCAGTTTACTATTTGCTTCATTAGCATGGAATTGCCTATGCATTTTATTCATTTACATGCCTTTTTGCTATAGGCACATGTCTAAGGTCATGAACTCCCTTCTTTTGGTCAATGGGTGGACTCTGGGAGCTTCTTTACCAATCACCATTCACCCTTTTGCATATGTTCATCTTGGTTATGCGTTATCTTCCACATTCCAATCTGTTTTTCTCTCCCATGTTGTACCATCTCCACCTTTCTTAGGCCCCAGTACCTTATCTCATTCCTCACTGTAGCTGGTTCGCAGCACACAGACTTACTTGCTTCTTTTTCCAGAAAAAATGGTTAACACAATTAAGATCGTTACCTAGCATAAGCACTCATAAGAAAAATCTTATATATAAAAGCTATATATCTCATAACAACACTATTATATGGTTTAAAAACTACTTGCCTAACCATTTGCAAAGTTACTTTTAGTATATATCATTCTGCCCTGTGGTCAGCAGCTTTTGCTGGGCCACAGATTGAAGACTTTTATTCAGCTGCAAATCCAGGGGTCCCTAAGATCCAAATATTGTCACCCTAACAGTTTATTTTTTATGCTATTTTGACTTGTTTCAAGCTTAAAACAGCAAAATAGAAATGAAACGAAAGGCTTTGAAAAAGACTCGAAATGAGGGAAGTTGAAATGTTTTGAAACATTTAAGTTTCAAAGCTGAAGCTAGGTTTGCCTGCAGGGAAACAGAAAGTAAGGAGAGGGAGGGGGAAGAGTGGGGAAGCACTGCTTTCATATTGACTGTGTAGCTGACCGGTGACTGTGATCCTTCCCTGAGGTCCCTTCCAAACCCAGTGCTCTGGGGGAGGGAGGGAAAATCAGCATAAAAGGCAGCATTGTTTGAACTGGCCTGCTTTCTCCCTTGGAGTCTGACACTTACTGAGCTATCTTCCAGAAGTTTAGGAGCATTAGACAACAAAGGCTACTACTACCATTGATTTGATTTCCTACTTGCTAGCCTAGCAAGTGGGATTCCACAATACATTTTGTTTTCTTTCTAGACTCTTTTATATTATTATATTCATTGATTTATTCTTTTAAATTTCATAATTATGTTCCATATTATACTATAGAATTTATATAGGAAGGCAGATACATTTATATATTTTTATTTTTATATATGTATATCTTGCAGCATATTATAATATAGAATTTATATAGAAAACACATATATATTTGTATATTTTTATAAAGACAAGACACTGTGAAACACACCATGAAGTGTGGTGGAAAGACAGCTGGCAAGCCTTCAGGGAGGGGCAGAAGAGGGGGCAGAGGGAGAAGTATAATCCCCTTCCCCTCACAAAACTGAGACCCAGCCTCTTTCCTACAATAGCAGGGATGAGGCTTCCAGTTATACAGGCAACAAGGAGAGGGGAGCAGTGCCAGTGCCACTGCCTTTGCCTGAGTCTGCATCCCCTGCAAGAGCACCAGCCATACCCACTACCGTGACAACAAGCAGCAGCACCAGCAGCAAAGTAACAGTCTCCTCCACCCCCATTTCATTTCCCCTGCTGAGCCTTCCACTGCCAGAGGAAGAGCTGGATCTGGATCTGAGTGCCATAGCAAGGGAAAAGTAGAGAGGTACCTGGGGAGTCAGATGTCCAGCAGGTTGCAGTGTGTCAGAATCCCACCATGTATATTGAGTCAATGAGTTTCTGTACCTAGGAGGTTGATGAACTTCAGTTCATAGGCTTGTCTGTGAAAAGTGGTTTATAAATTTGCTTTGAGAATCAGGCCTGAGAGACTAGAGACAAGTGGTGTTCTGTTGTTGTCTTTGATAGACTTTTGGTGTGCGCTCATTCTGGTGCGCAGTTGTTGCTAGGTGTCTCCACATATTTTCCATCAGGGTACTTGGTTATTACCTGTTTTCATTTAAAGTGGTGGACCAGACTGAGGCTGTTGGGGAGAAGGAGGCCTCATTGGGGAACCCTACCATGTTGTGTAGAGGCCCTAGCGCCAGTGAGGGTTCTCCTTAACACACACACAGTGTCAACCATGTCAAGAGTTTTGCTTGTCAGAAGCCTGAGATGCAGTTTCCCAGAAACCCTTGCACCTATTTTCTTGAAAGCTGGCAGGCTTCATGGTGTCAGTGGGGGCTAGCATGCCTGGTGTTTTCAGCCCACTGCACTTTAATGCACACACACGGTCACACATATCATGACTTCTGCTCTCAACAGTTTGAGGTACAGTTTCCAAGAAACCCCTGCAGCTATCTCCTTGAAACTTGGCAGGATTCATGGCCTCAGAGGGGGCCACCATTCCTGCAGTTTTCACCCCACTGAGTCTTAATGCACACATGGTGTCACCCATATCATGAGTTCTGCTTGTCAACAGGCTGAGCTGCAGTTTCCCAGAAACCCCTGCACCTATCTCCTTGAAAGCTGTCAGGCTCCATGGCCTTAGAAGAGGCCACCATGCCTGCATGTTTCATCTGAATAAAGCAAGAAATGAGAAAGTTATAGGCAGTTTTGTGCTTCCCCATTGTAGCCTATGGGCGAAACATTGAAACAGCATTGAAACGGCTTCGATGAAACAAAACTGAACAGCAGTTTCAAAACAAAATGAAACTCTAAAGGAAACACTGTCCCATCAAAATGATGAAATGGAAGTTGAAATAAAATGGTGCTGTTTCACATAACCCTACTGTAAAAGTTCCTCTACTCCGTCTATCCTTATTTCTGCTGTCTGTTAGCTGCTCCTAACAACGTAACTCCCATTTCAGAGGCTTGCAGACACTGTTTGTAGCTAGAGTTAAAAAGCAAACTCATGTGTGGAAATGTTGACTCAGTTAAACATTCGCTTGGGTATGGAAATTGCATTTAATGAAGTATTAAAGGCTCGATGCTCAAGAAGGATTGATTTTATTTTATGAAAGTGAAAGAGACATATATTAACTATAATGACTCCAGGGCTAATGAAACAACATCTTTGGATAATTTTGCTTAGTTTGTTTTTATATATGATATATCAAAGTTATGCACATTCCAATAAAGCTTTGGGGGGGTGGGGTTTCTTTGATATTGTTGTGTGGTTTTTTTGGGGAGGTTGGGGGTATTTTTGGTTCAATTTTAAACTGAGTGATATAGGTCTGTGGCCCTGCTTAGTGAAGCTTCTAGTTTCTTTTTAATTGGAGAAAACTGTGTTTTGTTTTATGCAATGATGCATCACACCCTCTGCATGCCTGTTTTCAAATGCCTAGATCCATCCATGGCTGGATCCAAGCACCAGTCCTCCTGCCTCTCTGGCTCAAACTTGGGCATTTCTGTCCGCAGCCTAAAAAGGTTGCTAATTGCTGGGTTAAATCATTCATCCAGGAAGTGGCATGCCTGAGTTCAAGTTTAACACACCTTTCTCTTCCAAATTTTCCTGTGGGTGATCTCTGTATGGTTTGCTATTCAGCATTCTGTCATTCAGAGTCTGTTCTGATTATTCTAACTTTCTCTGAGCTCCTAACATATCATTCTGGATTCTTACAAGATAGATGCTTTATTAGACCTGGCTCTAAGCAAACTACTGTTTAACTTACTGACTATTCTGGATAGTTTTATTATCTAAAGTAATATGAAAGCCTACAAAGAACTGTTGATTTGCTGTTACTCTGCTCTCTGAAGTTTGGATGTCTTTTGTGAAGACTCGGTGACAGATTGCTGTTTATCTTGTTGCTTAGACCCATAAAAGTGACACTAGTCACTTTTTCCTTTCTGTTTTTCTTTGATGCAAATTCATCTTTTATTACACTGGAATGTTCCTCTTTGTCACTAATTCACTTCTTCATACATTTCCATCTGTCATTTGCTTTCATCTGGCTGCTTACCTAAAAGTCCCAATTTCACTGCCTTTATTTACACCTGTATGCCTCTCTGATGCATCTAAAAACATGCTTATAGGAATAATATAAACACTTATTTCTTGATCCCAATGGCCCTTTTAAAACTCTGACCCCTATCCAGTTCCAATACCAGCATCCTTCTTCACAGCATTGCTTTCCTTTCTAGAATATCATCTTTCTGTTCTCATCTGTTCTGCTATCCAACTGGGATCAAATCCCAGCTTTCCAATTCAATTGACTATCTTCTGTTGTTCATCAATTTAACCAACCAATTGCAATATATCAGTCCATCTCTCTAGTTTTCTTCCTGCACACTGATCCTGATTTCAAGATTTAATCCATATATGTATAGAATTACTTCTGCCCACATACAGATCATTTTCCTACTTATTACTGCACTTAACACTACTAGAAAGTACTTCCATAGCACCTTTCATCTGAGAATCTCTAAGGGCTTTACAAACGTCAGTCAGTGAAACTTCTCATCACTCCCTTGTACCATCTCCATTTGATTAATTATATATGGAGTATAAGTTGTCCAAGGTAATAGAGTGAGCTCTAGCAGTGACTGGAATAAACTCCAAGGTTAGGGACAGACATTACAGATAAACAGGCTTCAGTGATCATAAACTGGTTTAAAGCTGTAACAGAACAGATGTTCAGTGCACATAAACCAGTTTGAAAATGGCTGAAAATGGTTTGAGATAAACCTCGTTGAATGTAGTATCAGACTTATCTGATTTGTGTCAAATTGGTTTATGCAATGTCTGTCCCAGACCCTTTATTAGTTTAAGTTAAATCAGAGTCCCCCAGCATCCCATCATGCTTTCTGGGCTGAGTGGACTCTCTGTTCCAGAGAGCTGGACTGGCCCCTCCCCTCTGCTCCCTGGCTGCAGCTCCGACAGAGACTGCAGGTACAGGGAATCTGCCTGGCTTCCTCCTGCTCTCTCCCCTCCCCCTCACCACTCCCTGCTGAAGCAGGGATTCCCCTCTCCACTCTGCCTTATGCAGACACCTCTCAGCATTAGCTAGCACATCACATGTTGGTTGCAGTCCGTGCTGTGGGAGACGGGACAAAGGCAGACAGGAGAGTGTTAGCTTAGGGCTTTTTGAAGCTATTCAACAGGTAGCTGGTAATGTCCTCCATTTCTTCCTTGGAAAAAGTTGTTTAAGAAGAGCTTGAACTAATGACAGAAGTTTTTGTTTTCTTTTTTCTCTTAATGGGCTGATAAACACTAAGGGGTGATAAACACTGCGTTATCAACTCTGTGCTGGGCTGCTGGGTGGGCAGAACCTCTCCCTAATGAGAGCGTCCTGCCTGGTCCTGACCACACCCCCCTCAGCTCAGCATTGTGGAAATGAAGGGAGGGCTGCTCTAGCCCCCTCCCCACCAGCTTCTTGCCTGAGCCATTAGAATGCCTGCATTTCTGGAATGAAACAGGAATGTGCATCCACCTCCAAATCAGTTCAAGCTTTGCAGGTTAAACTATTGAATCAATTCAAGCTCAGGTTTTTTGAATGTCTGTCCAAAGCCCAAATTCCTCTCTCATACTATTTGCTAACTAATAAAAATACTCTGTTTACCTCTCCCTCTAGCAGTGTTGTCTTCACAGAACTTATCTTTATTTTACAAAAGGTTGAACTATCAATTATATATTCCAGAATACTTCGCAACTGGCTGTCACATAAAAATAGCATTTGACTTGGCATCATGAGGATAAATAGGAGAATACATTTCTGGAATTGGGTGTGGTTGTAGAAAAAATGTAGAGAAGGAAAGGGATTAGAAATGTGCGCGAAATAATTTAATTAGGGGCTTGGATTTATGTTGAGAAAACCTCTGCATCCACCTGTCAACATCAGCCAAACCTCTGTATGTACATTAGCAACCAGGCAATTCCTAGACAACTAACTTTAATACACACTTTTAGTAACACACCTTTTGTCTCTCTTAATTTTGTTCTTATTATTTGGAAGACATCACTTTGCTGCTAAAGTCCCTACTTCAGGGTCTTTCAAGTCTCCACAGTATATTGAGGTTCTTTAAGTCTAAGAATCCTCCTCAAACTTTTTTTCTGGAAGTAAAATGATAGTCCAGCACGTAACTCTCTAAAATGTATAACCTAAAATGCAATGGCTTCCATTTTCCATGTGTTAGGAATCAGGATGAATGAATTAACATGGACAACTAAGAAACATATTCTCTAAAGCCAACCATCCTTACAGCTGACCCAAAATGAATTTTGTTTCTCCTTTTTTATAAATGATTCAAAGCTTAATTTAAAAATCATCTTGTCTCTACACCCAACATATCAGTCTCATAGTCCTCCACACCTACTCCCCAGTAAATGGCAGGTCTAAATAAAATCTCTGATATAGAAGATCCCTCCTTACTCCTATTATTAACAGAAAGTGTTGGAAAATCCTCCTTCATTCTCCTATTCTCCTGTTAGTTTAGGGTACTTGTTGATGGGGCCCATTTCCCTCAGGTTTTCTCTGGGATTAAATTGAGCTGGTTGTCTGTAGTTTATCCACAAATCCTGATATACTTTTACTACTGTAATATTGTACATCAATTTCTAACTCAGAATACTAATATGAGGCAAAAGGACCTATCCAATAACATCATATTGAAGAAAACACAGTTGCGCTACATACTGTCCTTCACACAATGCAGCCACAATTTTTAAAAAAACAAATTCATTGTTGTATCTAAAAAAAATTGCTGTAAGCCTGGGAACAGCAGAGCATGATAATGATTGTCAGTGGGATGATAAATGTTGCTAATTTAACCCATCCTCATTCAATCTGTAGATTTTAATTGTGTGGATTCCTCTTGCACTGAGAAAAAGGGACTGAACTTTTCAACGTGTTTATTTACCAGTACATGATACAAATTGATTTAACATAATCATAGCAGATCAAGGAAGGAAATACATCTTGTATAGTTTAAAAAATGGGAAACATTACCACCAAAAGATAATATCGCTCCTAGATCAGTAGTGCAACTGTTTAAGGACCTCAACATTTTACTTAAATATAAGTGATCTGATTGTCAAGTCTTGATAAAATGTGACATAGTACATCAAATTATGCTCTATTATGTTAAATCCTAACAGAGAATTGAATGCACTGCAACAGGATAAAGCTTGTCAGTTAATGTGTTGTCTTTTCATGTGTTCCAACAGTGTATTAAACCAATACATTATGAATTAAGAAACAAGTCTTCCAAATCTAGCAGTATCTGTCTATTATGGTAGCAATAGTTTGAACTGGATATATTTCCTGAACTGTCACACATCAGTGGAAGGGAAAAGAACCTTTGTCTGCCTTTGTTCATGGGTCATATGTTCTTACAATAGCTGGTTCTCTGGTATGTCCCATATTAAATTTGCCTGCTTGTACTCAAATAATTTATTTATATAAATTCCAGGTAGTTGAGTACTTGCTGGATTCATTAGCCATAATATGCAGATAGTGCATTACTTTGAACCAATCAGCCTTATCATTTTCCAGTGCTGTAAATTACTTGTATGTATCAGTGGCTTTGCATAGTTAATCAACAGTGCTGCCTGGCTTCATGCTCTTCTGTGAATGAGCTGCTCTGTCACCCTCATGAGGCATGACAGACAATAAAAATGCCAATGTACATCTATTTACATTTATTAAGTCATTCCAGGTTTAAGGATTTGAGGTTGCTCTTAAAGTTTAATATCTGATAAGTGCAGTTAGTTGTGGAGGTACTTATGGAAGTTGTTAGTTGCTGGAAGAAGTCATAATTTAAATTATGTTCCATAGTTGTTGTTCTAGCCTTAAGGCCACAGTAATACTCACAGACAGTTTGCTTTCACTCTGGCTACAAACAGATGTCACATTTGTCTTGAAAGCACTTTCTCTTGCAAAAAAGTGTAGCTGTTCAGACATCCATGTCCATTGTCCCAGGACAAATTCCTAAAAAGCTTCACAGAATAAGAAGTGCACTCAGTTTGTCCTGTGGCATCATGGAGTGCATCTGAATGGTAATTCCAGGACTGCATCATTGAATCTATGGTAGAAAAGTGGCAGTGCATTCAGCCACTTACTAAACCCTGATTGGAACGGTGATGTGTAAACACCAATCCTGGGACTTTTCTGTTCTGGAAAAAATACAGACACAACTTGTCCCGGAGTAAATGCAACATCTGTTCCTAGCCTCTCTTCTGCTCCTGGCTTCTCCTTGTTCCCAATGCAAAACCTGCTAAATACTGAAGTGCATGGAAGGGAGGCCCTCCAGCTAGCACTTTCGGATGGATTTAGAAGTGCATTCCTTCTGTATAAGTTCTGTAAATAATGCCTCATAGGGTATATGACATTAAGTTTCTCAGCAGCTATAAAATCTACAGTCACTGGGTTTGTCTACATGAGATGCTTTACTGCACAGTAGAGCTGCTTACTGCATAGTAAGCATCACTGTCTACACGTGCTGATCCTTACTGTGCAGTAATTTGCTCTACCCAGCAGTTCATCTGCTACCTGCAAATGCAAGTAGCATTTGCTACTGGGAGCTTCCTGCATGGGAAGAGTTTTCTGCCCAGCCTGGAGCTGACTGGGACCTGCCCCAGACTGGGACAGTTCCTGACCAGCCCCAGGCTGTACATGAAGCCTGGAGGTGGTTGGGATCTGTCTCATTTTGGGCAGTCCCCAGCCAGCTCTGGGCTACCCATGCAGACTCCCCCATGTTGCCTAGGGCTGGCCAGGAACTGTCCCGGTCTAGGGCAGGTCCCAGCCCCACAGATTTTTCCCAGCCCTGTGCCCCAGTCAGACAATCAAGGTGCTGGACTTGGAAAGAGCTGCTGGCAAGGGGCAGGTCCCAGCTCTCTGACCCGATCTACCTGTGGGGCAGGTAGCAGCAAGCCCCCAGCGGGGCAGGGAATCTTCTAAATGTTAGCTGCTACAAAATCCCAGTACTGCAAATTATTTTTCATCAGGAGTGTAGCCATATGAACTCTCCTTTCAACCACCTCATTATTCAGGGAAACGTACCCTCAATCTTGAAAAACCCACCCAGCTGGTGGCTCACTGCTAGCTGCCCCAGCGGCAGACCAAGGCAGGAGGGTTGGATGTGCTCCCTCGCCCCCAGATCTTTCCAAGCCCCCTGACCTCAACTGGGGAAACAGGGCTGGGAGCAGCCCACTGCTGGAGCAGGGGAACATTGTCCCCACCCAGGTTTTGCCACCATAGCCCACCTCACCAGCAAGCAGCTCCAGGAAGTAATTTCCCAGCCCCCATCATAAGACAGCTGTGCTCCCTGCCAGCACCCAGGGGAGCCTAGAGCTCCCCCTGGCTGCTACAGGGGGCTAGTGCAGGGCCAGAAGGGGTAGGAGCAGACTGATGCCAGGAGCAGCAAATCTGCTTCTGAATCCCCACATATGTAGGCACCTTCCCAGGGTGAGTTTATTCTAGAGTGATTTAGTTTAGAGTAAACCCACCTCACAGCATTTGCACGTGTAGAACTTTGGTCTGGACCTTTCCAATGGAACGGTAAGAACTCATAAATTAGCTTCCTCTATTAAATCTCACTTCACAAACCTCTCTCCTGCGTGTGCTAAGGACGTTAAAGCTTCAAGAGGCCATGGTTATAGGGGAGAGCAAGCAATACTGCATTTCCATACAAATGCATGTCCCCACCCCAGAGAGAAATAGCTACATTTTGAGGGGTAACATATGGGCTCC
Source organism: Gavialis gangeticus (assembly GCF_001723915.1). Classification (NCBI taxonomy): domain Eukaryota; kingdom Metazoa; phylum Chordata; order Crocodylia; family Gavialidae; genus Gavialis; species Gavialis gangeticus. The sequence goes on along the minus strand of NW_017729022.1, from coordinate 30,368,023 downwards.
CAAGGAAATGTCTCATCCCCACTCTGGATTTCTATATCTTTCTAAGAGTAGAGTGATGATCTATTAGCCAAGGAGATCACCATGCAGGGCAAATCACTCTTTAAATTTGACTTCACATGCCTGTCAGCGAGGGGAATTTGTTTCTTAGAACTAAACATGATAAACATCTATGTAGCTTTTAAATCACAGATTACCACAGCACCTCACATTCTGCAGAAACTCAAAATGAACTCCTAGCATCTTGGTAGGTTAGACCTGGGCTCTTCACTGGGTGGGGAAAAGTCCAATGGGCTGTATAAGTGCTATGCAGCCATCTTATTTAGGCATTGTTTAAATCTTCATGTGTACATAGCTTTACTTGGCTAAAGAGCTCTAGCTAGCTATATACCATTGTCTTGCACTTGGGATTTGGCATAAAGTATATATGCACTTTATACTGAATAATTGCTTTATTTTCACAGTGGTTCAGAACAAGCAGGTAAAATTATTGAATTCTGTGTTTTGGTGTATACCTTTTACCTGTGAAGTGAAATATTAAATGGAGGGGAAGGGGGATAGGGGTGGAGATTCCTCAGTTTGGCAGGCAAGATTTTAATCATTGAGAAAAGGTTGTGAGTATATCCTAGGGGTGGTGGGGAGGGGATTATATATGCAACAAATGGAAGTTTGAATGTGATGGAGATGCCAAACAGAAAAGCCACCTTTTAACATAGTGTACAGTAGACACCGTTTCTTCCATATGTACTTGTTCCTTACCAGAAGTTGGAGTTCTAAGAGTGCTTCAGCTTAAATGCTGCTTCCAAGGGGGTATAACTTGCCTCTAAGAAAAATCACTCTGCCATAAACCTTGGTATATATAAAGTTCTCAACCTTGGAGCAATTTTTTTTTATACTGTCATTTTTTAAAATGAAATTGTACAGGCTGTTAACCTATAATCCTAAGTATAGTTATGACATTTTCTCTATATGTATCAAAGGAGTATTTAATTACACTTACAAAATGTCGAGCTAGACAAGAAAATGCATATTTCTGAATTTTTAAAAAACTCCTACATGGGACTGTAGCTTGATAACTATTAATGTAAATGAATCCCATGACCAATGTCCTATTGAAACATGGAGCTTAACATGGTGGAAATCTATAGCTTCATCAATGGCATAGAAAATTGCATATATTATTATGAAGAATTTTATTTTAAAGTATCCCAGAATATATTATTATAAAGTATACCAGAAAAATCCTGTTGGCAATGATAAATGTCCAGGTGCTAGATATGGTCCCAATCCTGCTAAGTTGTAGGTTTGTCTTTTTTTTTTTTACTTTACATATGTGAACTGGCATAATGAGTTCAATCAAACTGCTCATTCACATTAAATTAAAAATATGGCCAAGTTTTAGAAAGGATTTGATTGATTTAGCCTTCATTTATTACAATTTAGATCTATCCTAAGTTCCTGGTGCCATGATACATCTTTACTAATGAACAAAATCCCAGTAGTGCAAATTATTTTTCATTGGGAATGTAGCCATTCAAACTCTCCTTTCTACTACCTCCGCAATGGGGGAAACATTCTTCTTGAAAAATCCTATCAAAGGATTGGGACCTGTGAGATTTAGGGATGAATTTTCAAAAGCACTTAAGTGGGCTTGTTCTTTCATTTCAATAGGCTGTTCTTGAAACAGTCAACTTAGTAGGGGAGGTTATACTACATTTGAAGAAGCTCAGACTCTTAGAAAATTAGTCATACATAATACACCTCAATCCAGAGCCTCAATTGTGCAACAGCTGGGAGATAAGTTTTGTAGTCAAGGTTTTTTAATATTGATATGCGACAGTGTGGAATGTCTTGACTTATTACTCAGTATGAGGAAGGGCAGCAGAATCTGGCCTTTGTTTTCTGGCCCTTTGGTTTAATGCAGTTCTTCTCTTGTTCAAACTGATTTTTTCCATCCTTTTTTGGGTTGACTGTTTGTTCTCTATTTCCTTGTTCTTCCTTTCTTCCATTTATTTTAGGGTTTTTTGTGGACTGGGAGTTATAATGCTTCCAGGACATGTAAACATTTTGCTGAAGAATATCTTAAACTCTACTCCTGAGATCTTATAGAAACACAGCATAAGAAACCAATTTATATACTTCCATCAGTATCTTTCTAACAACCTTCCTGGTCTCTGCAGGTTATTAGCAAGTGCTGCATCAAGCCAGTCTTCCATCAATACCAGCTGTTACCACTACAAGTATATGGGATACAGCAATACAGAAAATGTTTCCCCAGATAACCAGAGCACCCAACATCCTAAACAATGTGTTGTCAGTTGATTTATCACAGTGTTTGTTTGTTTTTTAAATAGATCCAAGACTTGTAACTTTTCAAGGTATTTGCAAGAAAGTGTTACTACATTTGTAAGAATAGTGTATTGTCCTCTCATTATGCTCACTTTAGGAACAAGGGGGAAAAAGACATACCAGGGCAAATCACTTCTCTCTGCAATTTAAAGATTGCTTTGAACAGGTAAAACTATGGTTTAACAAGGAAGCTCCATCTTAAAGAATGCCAGCATTGTGACCATGTTCAAGAAAGGGGACAAGTCAGTGTATGGGGAGTGTATACTGAGCCATTGCCCTCCTCTCCATTGCTGGGAAGATTCTTACTCATATCTTTCCGAATCACCTTCTCCCCCTTGCTGAAAATGTCCTTCCAGTATCCCAGTGTGGCTTTAAACTATCATGGGGTACCACCAACATGATTTTTGATGCACAACAGATCCAGGAGAAGTGTAGAGAGCAACACCAGGAGCTGTTTATGGCATTCACTGACCTAACCAAGGCCTTCAACTCCATCAACTGTGAAGCCTTGTGGAAGGTGCTGGCTAGGTTTTATAGTTCATTAAAGTTAAACAGCATCCTCTGGCTACTCCATGATGGGATGACTGCCACAGTCCTTTGCAATGGATCAGAGATAGATCAATTTACCACCTGTACTGGTATCAAGCAGGACTGCATCATTGCCCCAACCCTTATTTTCATCTATCTTGCTATGATTTTGATTCTCATCTGTGACCACCTTCCTCCCAGAATTGGGACTGAGTATTGAATGGATGGTCAGCTTTTCAACCTGTGCTGCCTTCACAGCAAACCAAAAGTTACCAAGACTGGCATCACTGACCTTCAGTACGCTGACAACTCTGTTAGTCTCACACATACTGAGACTGATCTGCAGTGCACCCTTGACTTTTTGTCAGGTGCCTATTTTAAGGCTATTTGTAGTCTGGGACTCTCCTTTAACACTGGGAAGTCCAAAGTGCTCCATCAGCCTGCCACAGCACAATATGCCTCCCCACCTATAAATTACCATTGGTGGAGAACCCCTGGAAAACATCAAGCATTTTCCGTATCTTGGCAGCCACCTCTCCCAGTCAGTCAGTCTTGATAAAGAAATGCAACATAGGATTTGCTGTGCCATCGTGTCCTTCAGAAAGCTGCTTTGCCATGTCTTTGCCAACTGAGATCTGTAGATGGAAACTAAGATCATGGTCTACAATGCAAAGGTTATCCCCATGCTCCTCTATGGGTGTGAGGCATGGGTGACATATCATAGCCATCTTAAGTGCCTGGAATGGTTCCATCAATGTTGTCTCAGAAAGATCCCATCACATTAGATGGGAAGACCACTGCACTAATGCCAGCATCCTCTCTGCAACTAATATAACCAGCACTGAGGCAAAGATCATGAAACATCAACTCCGCTGGGCTGGCCTCTGTGTGCAGATGGCTGACACTCATCTCCCGAAGCAAGTCATCTTCTATCAACTCAGTCATGGTAAGGGGACCCACAGAGGACAAAGGAAGTGCTACAGGGACACCTTGAAAGCCTACCTTAAGATGGGGGACATCAACCTTACAAACTGGGAAGTGCTGGCTGGTAGCAGGTCTCAATGGCACTGCACCATACATCAAGCTACAGTCCGCTTCAAAGAGAACCATCCTTCTCAGGAAGCCAAGAAATGGCAGAAGAACATGGAAAGTGCAGAACATCCTGGCCAACAGCTATGCCCCCTTCTCCACCCCCACCCTTACCCCCCAGGCACCACCTGTCACATCTGTGGAAAAGCTTGCAGAGCATGGACTGGACTCTTCAGCCATCTTAAAACTCACCAATAATCCCCTTCCAACAGACATCTTCCTCATATTGAGGGATAGCTGAAGATAATAACTAATCTCTGCAAATGTTAATAATCGCTTTATAACAAAGGGTAAGTATCCTATAGAAACCTATATAGCCTTATAATGACACTAAGAAACTGGAGTGCAGAAACTTGGCTAATGATATGGGAGATGACTCTCAGTAAGAATAAGTACATGGCCAAAGGGGCAGTAGTATAACATGGTATAATTAGTGCCACTCAAAATAATACCAAGAAACAGATATTTGGGATTGCCACCGGCAGATTTCCAGCGCTTAAGCCCTGCAGCATGGAAAGAAGTTTGAAAGATGCAGCGAAAAAGGGCAGGCAATGAGGTGAGCAGTGGTTCGTACAGCCTACCTGGGAGTTCAAAAGAGCTTCCAACCTAGGCCTGGACTGCTGCCATGAATCAAATAGAGGCATTTAGGTTATAGATATTCAGGTGGTATAGGCTTGAGGATGACCTTAAGATCAACCCTGTCTGATAGTGTAGGCATAGGCCATGTAAGTGCTGCATTCAGATACAATTAAAAATAAAATTAAAGAATGATGCATTCAGTCAGAGAGACAAAAAAGTATCTTTCAGTATGTGAACCATCTATAATTTACATTCTGTACTTGAATGAAATTGACATTCAATCTCAGTTACTGTGATGTCCTAGTCAGTCTTGCAACAATGTTCTTATCAGCCTCAGCACTCTGGTTTTCTCTTGAACCTGTTGTTTACTTTTGCAGATCTTTCTTGACATGTAAACACTCCTACAGAATTGTAGGATCATAGAAGAGCAGGGATAGAAATATTTCATTCAAAGCAGTACAGGTTCAAGAACACTTAATCAAATCTAAACAGTTCTGTTGGATTCTTAGCCTGACTTCCCAGATCCAGGGACACTGACAGTTCCAGAGTTTGTGTATGAAATGCAATTGGTGTTCATTTATTTTTTTTACTAAAACAAACTTTTCTGCAAAGCAGAAACCTTAGATTTCAATAGTATTACTATTGAACTAGAGTTTAAGGTACCAATGATAAGTAGTCACAGAAGTGAAGAAGCTGGAGGTGGAAGTCAGGCTTATAGTGATCTTAAGTAAGAACTTAAGTTATTAGCATCAGAGAGCAGGCAAGCTTCTTTGGGTACAGGTGATCTTTTATTAGACCAGCTGAATAGTTGGAAAAAAGTTCTTTGCAAGTTTTTGGGCATCAGCACCCTTCTTCAAGCATAGGTACTCTCTGCTGTTCTGAGATCTCTAAGGATTTCCTATGCTTGAAGAAGGGTGCTTGTGCCCAAAAACTTGCAAAAAACTTTTTTCCAACTACTCAGTTGGTCTAATAAAAGATATCACATCTACCCAAAGAAGCTTGCCTGCCTATGTCCTTAGACCAACACGGCTAAAACCAAAAACCCTAGAATCAGATGGGCATTCACATACTCTATTTAGAATGCCTTAGGCAAATTTTGAAGCCCATGGTATACACTGGCCTGAGATGTTAGTAGAGTTAACATCATTTATGTCTGCAGTTTTAGAGTGAAAATTAAGAGAACGAAAAATACCAGAAAACGGGTCTAAGATATATTACCTAGAAACAGGGCTAGAAAAATAATACCCAAATGCAAGCCAGTATAGCTTTCATTTGGCTTTTCTTTATCTCATTTGTCTCTGAAATATTACCTTTATCAATATTATGTATGAACTACGTAATAATATTGTCACATTCATCTGTCCTCATTCATCCCCCATTTGTCTCCTTCTGAAACTTGCTGCCAATATCAAGCTGAATTCAATTTTCACATTGTTTGGGATGGGGACAATAGTTTTGCCTATCTTTGTGAGACACAGGGCATATTTTTGGATACTTGTAAAATAATACACACTAATCATAATGATGCTATGCATTGAAAAGCTGCATGTGTCAGTGATTTCCCTGCTACTAAGACAACTTGGGATCTTTTCAAATGTTAACTCCCTACAGTGCCATGCTGATGGCATCATGGAAAACACATCAGTGCCACCAGGTCAACAACTACAATAATTTGGAAGCAGCATGGAGAAAAGGTTTGAAAAACTGTTACCAGAATGAGTTAGATGCCTCTTGTTCAGGGTAGAATGCAGTAGTGTGGCAGAGTCTCATACAGCCTTCACTGATCATTTCTGGAACCAAATCAATTAAAAAAAAGATGTGAAAAGAATATTATAACCATTTAGAGGAATGTTTGAAGAGAGAAAATTAGATTTACTTGGCATAGTGTTCTGTTGTCAATGTGCTGTAGAGAGAACAAAGGGCCTCAAGGGGTTTGAGAGACTGCAGAAATGTTCCACCTTTGGCTTTTAAAAATGAGATTTTCAAACAGAAGTGGGAACACATTTTAAATAAATGATCCCTGGGTTTGATGTTACTCATTAATGATACAACAAAAAAACTGGTAGTAAGGTTAAATTTGAATTTCTAAAAGTAGTAAGATCTTAGATCTTAGATCAGAAATCCATATCTATTGAAAATAGCAACATTTTGGAAGGATTTTAAGATTTAAAGATTTTAAGAAAAGATATAAGTCCATAAAGAGAAATGCTAGTCTAACTTGAAAATATGGCTTGCCTTGGGTTAGGCAGCTAGATGACATATTTTGGGATCTAACATGTGATCATACTTTCAGAAATATTGGACTACCTGAAGCTCCTATTTACTTTGACTTTGACCAGTGAGTATATCTGAAGTAAAACTAAGTGTGTGTGTGTGTGTGTGTGTGTGTGTGTGTGTGTGGGAGAAGGTGCAAAAATAAATATATCAGGATGAGAGTTTAGTCACTATAAATACAGTAGCTCACTGGTAATTAACTTTGCTATTAAGTCATTGAGGGTCAAAACGGACTTAGGAACTTAAACCCTATTTGGCTAGCTTGTCATCTAAATGGGATTTACATGGGCTTTGAAGACTTGAAATAAGCAACCCTATTCCATCCCACACAGCCACAAAACTTTGAGGGCACCTGCTTTCTTTATGAATCTCCAACTTGGCGTAAATAGATCCCTGGATGTCTAGACTTGGTCTACTATGAATGCATACCAAGTAATAAGTAATATAGAAATAATCCAGAATTACTTCCTTTTAGGAAAGTGCAAACGTTCTGTAAAAGTCCCCATTGGCTCAGTGACTGTTTGATGCTGGCATAAGAGGAAGTTAGTAGTGTTTAATGTTTTCCTGATATCGTTCATAATGGTTAAAGCCCTTGTTCAGAATCTGGAAGACCCAGCTGCTGGACCACCTCAATCTCAAAAGCTTTGAATCCCATCTCTTGTTTTCAGCAAAGAATCTTAACTGCCAGACTATAGGGTTGCCAGAGCTGGGACCACCTTCCATCCCTTCTATTGAAGCTGGTCCCTTAATGAAAAGAAATGCAAGAGTATTGGAGTAAGATGGGGACCATGCAAGGAGGAGCTTTATTCTGTAGTCCAGTGAGATAGTTATTCTGTTCCTGATCATTGGGCTCAGAGTAGTCAATGACTGAATGTTTAGTTGGCAGCCAGTACCAAGTGGAGTGCTCCAGGGGTCAGTCTTGGGACTGATTTTGTTCAATATCTTCAACAACAACCTAGAAGATGGCATAGAGTACACCCTCCACAAGTCTGCAGATGACACCAAGTGGGGGGACTAGTAGATACAGGAAACCCTCGCTATTCACAGGTTTGGCATTCAGCATTTCAAATAGTCAAGAATGCTGAACCCATATTTTAAATGCACTTTATACACTTACAGGAACTCCTCGGGAGCTCCGCTCTTGCTGCCACTGGGGTCCCGCCACCACCGCCACACTGTGCACCCCCTCCAGCCGCTGGAGGCACCGTGTTCATGAACACAGTGCCTTATTTGCAGATTTTGCCATTTACAGGGGATACAAGAACGTATCCCCTGCGAATGGCAGGGGTCACTGGTACTCTAGAAGGTAAGGTTTGGATTTAGAAAGACCTAGACAAATTGGAGGATTGAACCAAAAGAAATTTCATGAGCTTCAATAGGCAAGCAAGGTTCCTTGGTTAGATGTGATATATTTTATTAGACCAGCTGAGTAGTTGGGGAAACGTTCTTAGGAAGCTTTCAGTCATAGTCACCCTTTGTCAGGCATAGGGAGTCTCTGCTATTCTGAGACTCCAAGGAATGAGAGAAGCTAAAAGTGTGGTAGGATGTCAGTGAAAATGTAAATAGGTAGAGATAAGCAAGACAAAACATAAAGCAGGGGAAGGGAGGAGGAAGAGAGCAGAGGGAAAGAGAAAAAAAAGGTCAGAAAGAGACGTCAGTGATAAAATACTAAGTGGGAAAGAGGCTTTTTGTGTAAAAGGGAATAGGTGGAGATCAGGAAAGCAGGAAAGAGAGACACTAAAAATGTGACAGGATGTCAGTGAAAATATAAAAGGGTAGAAATTAGAAAAACAAAAGGTAAAGCAGGGAAGGGAGAGCAAAGAAAAGTAGGGTACAGAAAAGGCCAAAGGGAAAATGCTACAGTGGTAATAATAAGGTAAAAAAGAGGCTATAAATAAAAAGGAAATGGTAGGGAATCAGGGAGAAAAAGGGCAGAAAAGTGGTGGGGAGAGGAGGGGAGATAAGGTGGAGGGAAAACAAGAGAGATGTGAGAGGTCAGGTCAGGCAGGTACCAGGTGAATCAGATGTCATGCAGGTTGTAATGTGTCATAAATCCAATGTTTATATTGAGTCCATGATTTTTAGTATCCAGTAGGTTGATGAAGTGAAGTTTGTAGGCTCATGTACAAAAGGTGTGTTGTAAGTTCCCTTTGAAGATTAGAACTGAGAGATTGGAGAGAGAGTGATTGTCCTGTGAGAAGTGTGCACCCACAGGTAGTTGGGTATTCTTGTCTTCGATAGATTTCTGGTATACATTCATTCTGGTGCGCACCTGTGGTTTGGTTTCTCCTACATATTTTCCATCAGGGCATTTGGTGCACTGGATGAGATATATTACATTTCTGGAGGTGCAGTTGTAGGATCCAGGATTGGTGATGGTTCTGTTGTGGGATGTAGTAATTGTGGGGGTGATGGAGATGTGTTGGCAGGTTTTGCATTTCTTGACCTGGCCTGGTCTGGATCCATTGGGTGTGGCTTGAGTTCCAGAGAGCTTGCTTCTGGTGATGAGGTTAGCAAGGTTCAGTGCTTGTTTGAAGGCTAGGATGGGTGGTTCTGGAAAAAGCTCTTTAAGAATGGGGTCTTCTTCTAGTATGGGTTGAAATTGTTTGAAGATTTTCCATGTAGGTTTCAGGGAAGGGTGATATGTCATCACTAATGGTGTGCAATTTGTGGGGGTTTTCTTTTTGTACTGCAGCAAATTTTCACATGGTATCCGGGTGGCTCTTTCAGAAGTGCACAACCTAAGTTCCACTATACTCAGAAAGAACCACTCTGAGCTGCAAGTGTCCTGAACTAACCTCCTAGAGATAGAGAAGTACTGAAACCTGACAAGCAAATACATCATCAAATTTCACAAGTAGCCAAACGTGGGCAATGTCTATTTCCATGGAAACTGGTGAGTTGTAATGATTCCTTTTTCTTCTCAGTAAGCACAGCAGGTGGAAAGGCAGATTCATATCAGTATCAATTACCAAAAAGAAAAAAAAAGAAAAGAAAAAAAAGAAAACTTGATACAAATAATGTGAAGGAACTGGATTAAACTGACAAGAGCTGGGAAATTCAGTGTCAGTCCTAAAATCTATTCTTAATTGTCCTCCTGTTGCGCAAGATTTTCTGGGAACTTTATAGAGCACTGGATACTATCTATTGTACTGCTGTATATAATATAGTAAATTATATACATACTTAAGTGTGCAAATAAAATGCAAGACAGAATAGCGTTAGTTAAGGGGGGAATATCAGCTTTTAATTAGATCCTTAAATTAATTTAAATTTGTCTTTATTTAAGTGTTTTACTAAAAATAATTGAATAAATATCCAAAAAAGCTAAGGCTCTAACATTTTACAATACTTAATGGAAAGACTTTCTTAACCTGATTTGTTTATCCTGATCAGTTGTTTATATAGATTTATTCTGTAATGCCTAAAAATATGACCTTGTCATAAGAACTGAATTTTGAGTTGTTTGGGTTACTAATTATAAAAGGGCTGACAAGAATCTTTGAAATTCTGAAGCCACAGTGTAGGCTCAATAGCTAATGTTATGACAGTTCCCTTTATGCAATACTGTTCTTGTTCTCACCCATCTTCTCCAGACTCTACTTTTATTAAGAAAAGAATAAACTAACCTCTTCTTAGCTCAAAATATCTTTAGAAATGTATGTTGCAGATAAGTTTGCTTGCTAGGGCACAATGAGAAATTATGCAAAGGAAAACTTTTATTAAATTTGGTTTCATATTGTTGCACTTATTGAAAGTGAAACTCCTTAATGTTGGGGTATAAGTGCATTTATCATCATTTGATCAGTAATGCTACAGAGTCTGAACACTTTCTTGAAATCTTCAAATGACACCTCAGTTCTATAAGAAACTACTAGAGTTTTAGTATTATACATTATATTTTGTTGCTTTGGTTATTTTACATGGATATATTTTAACTTTACTTAAAAGAGCAATATGTACCATGTAGGTCTGGTAAGTTTCTAGGCTGTAAAAGTAATGCATGCAGTTATTGGGAAAGAATTGTCTAGGGCAGTGGTTCTTAAACTAGACTCAAATCACCTCTTGTGAGACTCAGGGTACTTATGAAACTTGAGGCTGCCCTGGAAAATGCCAGCTCCTATTATTCACTCATTTTTTACTATAGAAAAATAATAGAAAAATCCTTCTGTTGCAAACATCTCAGAAAGACTGCAGTAGACCAGAATGCTTTTAACGCTATGAATTCCTATTTGAAATCTCTGGGTTTATCTTGTATATCATGTTTGTACATCTAACAGTTCTAACACTGAATGGCATCCCAGGGCACCCTTGAAAGAGGGATCTCAGGGCAACTCAGGTTGCTTCAACACTGGGTGAGAAGTACTAGTGAAGGTGAAGGCTTTATATCATAGCTTTAATGGAAACCATCTTACAAGGAACAACTAACTTCTGCTGTGACTGTAATACCTGCATTCCCCTCAAATATAAGAGAGCATCTTTCTCCAAACTGTATTGAAATAAAAAGTGGCCATCTTGAATAGTAGCCTTGGGTTGATACTCAGAAGGGTGAAGTGCAGATGATGCATGAAAAAAATCATAAATGACCTATTATTTGTATTGTGGTGGTTTTGGAGATCGCAAAACGGATAACTTCTGCTACATAGATGGCAAGTCTTATGGGAGAACCCTAGATTTCCTGGCCAGCATGATGACCATTGGACTATTCTAGAAAGTGGCTGGCTAAAGTCACGCACGTGACTATACTTACACTTCTATTATGTAGTTTGGAAGTTTTATGAAACCTTGGATCAGGGCCATGTGGGACAAAAGAGAAGAGTTGCTCTGCTTCCATCATATTACACAGTAAATCTCAGTAGGCAGATATGATCAGAGTAATGAGAATCCTGGTAAATGCAAACTGTTTTCCATGACTGATAATTCCTCCTTTTCATGAAAGAATTTTCATGTTACTGTATAAATAAAATCCAGTAGATTCAGACTGAAAAGCAAAATGGTTTTGTGGGTGCTGTGTGATACGGCTGTGTGAAGATTTGATCACTGAATCAATTCAGTGGAGATTCGGCCTGATTTGGTAGCCAAATCTCCAAACACGAATCGAACCAGGAGACCCTTTAATCTCTCTGAATCAAATTGGAACCCTCCAAATCAATTTGGAGAGATTGGGAAAGATTCAATGATTTGAACATAGACACAGCTTTAAATGTTTTTTCTCCATACCTCAAGGTACCAGGTGGCTCATGAATGTTGAGATGCTGGTGCCTCCTGGATCTGGGGGGGCACCCAAGGTCCCCCCGCAGCTGATTGCCAGGGAGGTGCAGGGGGGGAGGGGGAATCTTCAGATTCAGATTCAGCCAAATTGGATTGGGACAGTGAGCCGAATCAACAAATTAAATCACTGTCCCCGATTCAGGCCGAATTCAAATACGAATCGAACATGGCCTATTTCACACACCCCTACTGTGTGACTGCTGGAGAAGATGTCTTGTTACCACTATTTGACTTAGATAACGAAGGGATGTTGGCTCATTGGGGAAAACCACAAGAAGAGATTGTAGGGAGTTTAAATACTGTTGATTTTCCACCATTTGCTACTCAAATTTCTTGTCTGGGAATATTGTTGCATTTCCCGCTACTGTTAGCTTATTACAATGGCTATAAGCTTGATTTTTGAAGTAGATTTGACCAGTTGGTTGTGAGTGTATCCCAGAAAAAAACAAACAAAAACAACCACAACAACAACAACAAAGAGTTTTGTGCCAGGAATCAGGCCTTTGTCATTTTGGCTGAAAACAGATGTTGCCTTTGTGCTGCCATTTTTTTCTCCTGTAGGGAAGGCCTCTGAAGCGCTGGAAGCATATGTGCCCAGGTTCCCCTGGTAGGGGATTTCCTGGAAACACACATCACATTGCCACACCCTGGCTTGAGAAATGAGTCTTCAAATGGGCAAACTCCAGGGTTCCCCAATTTGTAGAGGTGTGCCCTGAGTCAGGGTGCTGCAACAAGGTACTCATGCCCTGGGATTTCTCTGCCAGTGGATTCCCAGGATGCACCTTTGTAAAACATGGCATTCCCCTGTTTGCAGTTGTTCCTCAGGATCCAGTCCCTGAAGTACTGGGAGTGGAAGGGACCTGACCTCATGGGGCAACAAGCAACAGTCTTCATCATCCATTGAAGTGGATCAGCAGTTCTTGGACACATCTCAGCACATCTGAGCCCACTCCAAAGACAACCTCTATTTTACAGGCCGCTGACAGACGTGGGGGGGAGGTGGGGGCGGGGGGGGAAGAACTCCAGGGATGTACCAGAAGAGGCAAAGCGTTAGTTTGACCTGGCTCCCCAGCATCTGTATAGATTGGGTGCTTCAGTGGGGCTTTTTTGCACTTTTATCTAGCACCCGATTCAAAAAGCACCAAAAAGCCCTACTGAAGAGCCCAATCCATACAGATGCTGGGTGAGCTGGTCCAACTAATGTGATGCCTCTTCTGGGCATGCACTGTGTTCAGTTCGTGGGTGCACTAAGCTGAAAGTAAAGTACTTTTTTGTTTTGTTTTGTTTTGTTTTGTTTTGTTTTGTTTTGCTTTGGTGCTCTGTTCTTGAGGGTATACATTAAATCAGCTCAAAAATCATTTCTAGCCCACCTACTTGACTCCATTTAAATTGACTGCTCATTTCTACAGGGAATGTAAGGACTTGGTTTTGATATATGAAGCTTTAACTACTCTGACTATTTGAGACACCACCTCTCTTGCTATTAGAGAGGGGCAGTTTTTTTCAGCCAGACACCGTTTGCAGAAGAATTTACTAAAGCTCCGAAAAGATCTATGCTGACATTCTCAGAAAGGGAAAAAAGGGAATTTCAAAAAGGCTCAACTGAAATGTTTTTGTTTTCATCCTGGAATTAATTTGTAGGCTAATTTTATTTAAATTTATTTTAAAAGACTTCAAAACATTAAAACTCCCACAAAAGAGCTCATTTTAGGTGAATGAATGTCTTTTATTGGTTTTCATTGTGTATTATTTTATTATAAATAATATTTATGATTAAATATTAACTTAAAGATAATTATACTAGTTTGACTAATAATAGTAATTTTGATTAATAATAGTATTCTGGTCACATTACTTAATAAATATTTTAATAATATTTCATCGGTGCAATCCAAACCTCTTGATTTGGGACAAATATAACATATCTTTCCTTTCAATTAGCAAACCAAAAAATTACTCTTTTCACAGCTCTACTTTTTGTGCCACATGACCAAAGATGCCTTGAATACTGGATGTGTTTTTAATGCACTGAATTTATATTTCGTTTGTTATGAAAAATGAATATATGTAGTAGTAGTTTATTTACAGCTTTCACTAAAACAATGCATTTGGATGTTTACCTTGCTGGGCTCCTTTGACCCCAACTGACTTCCTGCCCCTGGGACAGGGGGCTGGACTCAAAGATCTTCCAAAGTCCCTTCTAGCCCTAATGTCTATGAAATCTATGAAATCTATGAATATAATTTAATTTAAAAATAGACTTGTATGAAATATAATAATAAAATATATAATGTACAGTTACTGGTTAACATTAATAACTTTATTGTATATTCTATCCATTTAAATAAAATTGAAACAAAACTTAGTATATAGTGATACAAAAAATACCATATTTACTCAGATATAATGCAAGGTTTTATTCCCCAAACAGCAGGGTGGGGAAAGCTCCTTGTCTTATATTCACTTACAAGGAAATCTCATTAAATACATTGTCTATTATTAAACTGCTGCCATAAGCATCATGTTCTCAGTGATGGACACTTAACTATGAAGTTGATTAAATGCTGAGCATGACTATAAAACACATGGCCCATACTGGGCAAACTTATTGATGGGAGTCTACTACAAAGATATGTTTCGTGCAGTCTATTTGAATAGACTGGGAAAGAAAGGTGCAGCTCAGCTATGGGAGTGAAGAGAGAGTTGAAATGTATTCAGTGTAAGGGAAGGCAGCTGAGAAATGGAGCTGGAGCCACCCCCCATGTAGCTTCCTTCCCCCCTGTCCCCTCCCCACTTCTCCCTGGCTGGGCATGTGGTGCCCAGCATGCATCCCCACAGCCACTGCTGCTTGCCCATGCTACCCAGAGAGGTGCAACAGGGGCAGGAGGAGGAGCTGCTGGAGGTGAGGACAGCTGAATAGTACCCAGGCAGTTGCAGCAGCAGCAGCAGCCCTGCTGGGAAGTTGGGTACATTGGCTAGAGCAGGGCCCGGGCAATGCTGTTGGTGGGTGTGGGTTGGAGTGCAGTGTAGGCAGGACTTGGCCCTATGCAGAATGCTGCTGGAACATCCATGGGCCAGATACGATCAATTGGTGGACCAAATCCAGCCAACAGTCTCAGGCTTTACGTTGCCCACCCCTGCCATAAGTAGTAATATAAGTCATCTATATCATTCTTTCTAGAAAAAACATTTCCTGTCTATATAAGGGATCTGGCACCATGTGCCCATAACAGCTAAAGATCTAATTAGGAAAAAATTGCAGTCTAGTAATGGCCTCTCATTTTTTGTAGGGTTTTTGTTTTTTCTGGGGAGGGGGGGGTTGTTTTTTTCAAGCGAGGTAGTTTTATAGGCCAAAACAGTGCTTTATTAATCTCAGAAAAGACAAAATTTGAGAAAATCTCATTGCTTCCATATCTGTCTATATTCTGTCACCTTTAATTCTTAAATTTATATCTTGTTTTAAATATAAAAGTAATATGGGGTCAATGATTGGCACACATTTCCTAGGCCATTTGTCTACAGGAGGATATAAAGATTATCGGGTGAGGAAAGACTTCTAAAATGCACTTCTTAGGGCATCTGATAAGGTAAATGCTCTAATTTTATTTAATCATTTTAAATGAATATATAAACTCCCATTTTTATTTTTTGAATATTCTAGTCCAATTTATTGTTCTGTTTATTAAATACGTTGCGTTTTATCAGGCATCAGTCAAATACACGTTTTGTGTCATGTCAACAATATTTCTTAGTGTTTTTCATGGGCAAAAATTACCTATTATATGTACTGCCAGTAAAACAACTGTGGTTCTAAGTTATGTGAACCTTAAAGTATACCCTATCAACATTTGTGTTGGCACATAAAGAGAGAAGAATGGCAAGTTGTGATCCGCAAAATGCACATCTGCCAAGTGGATGTTCTAACTCTCATGTAGCTCTTCAGACATTTATAAGTAACATCACCATTGATTAAAAATGCTCTCAGAATTTGTGACGTGCTAGTGGTACTTCTCAATGAAAAGGGTTTTTACACTTCTAAATATAGTGTGATGCACAAGAAATTCACTATGGGAAGAAAAATAATGGTAGTAATAATGTTATTGAAGGAATATAGATAAGAGCCGTCTTTATAGGACTGTTGGTACAGTTCATATAAAATATGACCTTTTGAATAAGCAACTCAATTACAAGCAGTTCTAGATGGGTGACAGAGCTTATAATAGCCACACACCCTGACATAAATGACTTCAGTTGGTTACTAATCTCTTTGTAGATCGTATAATAATCCATGGCCAACACAGTTATGGCAACAAGTATAGCTAATTATGGGGTTTTTTCAATGAAATATTTTTGTCAGAAAGTCTGAATAGTCAAAACATAACTTTTCACAGGGATCTCCCTGTTTTTCTAGCCTAGAAATTTATATTCAAAACTAGGAAGACTTTGCAAAGTCTCTCACCTGGGATGTGGAAAAATAGCAGAATAGGAACTTGGACCTTAGTCTTCCACATTTCAGATTAACTACAACAGTGCTGGGTTTGTACAGAATGAAAATATATTTTGAAATCTCAACATTTTGTAGGACAGAAAACATTTTCCTCCTTTCAATTATACCCACAAAAGTTCTAGCATCTTCTCAGCTGCATGGGCAGCAGCTGTGAAAGACATGACTCATGAATTTAGCTTTACATTTTCCCTACCACTTAGTTACCATTGATTAGAAAGAGTATAAAGCTTTCAATATGTGACTCAGTATGGAAGTTTTCTCTTCTGAGTTGTGGCTATATCCTGTAATCTCCAAAAGTCTTGAAATGAAGCAGCAACAGTTCAAGTAGTTTCAGTTCCAGTATGGTTAAAGGCTTGTTTCTTCTGCTGATTTCTGAGCTCATTATTTCTGTGAGGGTTATAGTAACTATTCTTTACTGTTATAAATTCCACCTGTTTACTGACAGTACTTAAAATTAACACTGAGCCTCCATTATGGAATTCTGCAAAGAGACAAAGCATTTTTAACCCTCTGACTATGTCTATGTTAAGGATCAACCTGAAGGTTATTTTCAACCAGACTGAATCATGTTAAGTGGCCTTTCTCCAGCCACATAATATCTTGCAGCTCATACTGAATCCATCCACATTGTACTTCTTTTTTTGGGGTATCCCAAATTCATTTGTGTTGCACAAAGTGGAACACATCTAGGAATCAGCTTTCAAACTGTATTTCTCCTGTTCTGGTGTGTCTCTATTTAGGACCAGAAGAGGGTTGCAGAAGTGCCAATAGATGGTTAAAAAGGGAATTGTGGGAGACTTCCTATGTTCAAGACCCACAGCACACAAGTACTTTCCAAGCATATGACGTAAAGTAGCCGCCTAGTAGGCAAAGTACCCTGAAATTCAACCTAATACCCAGAAATACAGCAAAGCTTCCATACCCACAATGGACTGCTGCCAAGTGGTGCATAGTATAATGCATGTACAATATAAATGAGAAGTATAAGGGCCTTGTTCTACAGTAATTCTGGGTAGCTCCTGGAGCTCTTAACCTCTGGATTGTCTGCACATTAACACCTGAAACTGGTTTTAAGCACTCATTATAAGGCTCAAAAGTATGCCACTCCAGGGCACGATTATTTCTCATCTAGCTATTCAGCTTGTGTTACACTAAGGTGCAGCCACTCCAGGCTACCCTAGATCACTGCTCACTGCGCCCCAGCCCACACCCTTCTTACCTGTGGTTGCCAGTGCTTTCTGTCCCAGTGACCAGAAAGGGAAGAGTTAACCTGCCTACCAGGTGGCTGTGGCTGCTGCTGCTGGTATTGTCTGGACCAGAGCAGTAGCAGCCTGGCCAGGCAGCCAACTTAACCCTTCCCTGCCTGCTCCTCTGGGCTGGACAGAAGACAGCATGGGCAACCACAAGTAAGTAATGCCCAGGGGTAAGGGCGGGGGG
>NW_017729022.1:30338946-30349649 GCF_001723915.1 Gavialis gangeticus | reverse complement strand
GGGAGGCAGGGGGGAAGGCTGGAATGAGAAGGAAGGGGTTTCTTACCTTTTGGTTCTCCAGACCCCTAGTGGCCTGAAGTATGGCTGCTCCAAACTCAAGCTAGCACTAACTCGGATCAACATTTGTGTGGCTCACAGCATCAGGTGTAATAAGGCCCATATAGGCTTCAGAATGACCTAACAAGCAGTGTAGACACAAGTTTGTAGGACAGCACTGACATCATTTATATCTGTGAGTCATAGTAGTTAATAGTCCTGCCGTTGAATTCATGGTGATTAAAGTGGTTTTGTTGGCTTCAGTGGTCTTATATCATTTTACTCCAGTTGAAGATCCAGTCCACTGCATAAACTCCTTTCTAAAACACAAAAGAATTTAAAGGAAAAAAAGTTAGAACCAGAGTAAATTTGAAAATGTAGTTTACTTGTAGGTGTAAGGTTTTATATATCTATAAAACCCTAAAAAAAATCAGCTAAAATCACAGTACTTTACCTCACATTACTGCCCAGGCAACACCATAAATGTCACTAGCTGCTGTATATACCTTTCTTCTTTTTTTAAAATAGCAAACTGTCAATAACACTGTTTCAGTGTTAATAGCTTAAAAATTGCCAATCAGAACAAGATATATGTGACATATTCAAAATTACACTTGCAAAACCTCTAGCTCAAAACTAGACATTATCCAAATGCAGGTAACAAAATCACTTTTTCGTCTCATACCAGTCAATATAAAATGAGTTCCTTCTACCTCTTTTCTTCTTAGGGAATAGACACAATACTGTATTTTGTTTATTGGCTTGACAAAGCCATGATCTACAGTGAAATCCAAAACAGAGTAGTGACACGAACCCTGCTGTGTATATTGATATTTACATAGAGCCCCCAAAGCATCACAGCAGGAACACAAATACATACCCTTAGGAAATTACCTAGTTTAAAGAATGAAATATGCAGAGGGGAAAAAACACTTCATGCAAGATTGTTCAGCCCTATGTATGATATATACACATACACGCACGCACATTTCTAGAGTCATAGAATCATAGAAGATTAGGGTTGGGAGGGACCTCAGGAGGTCATCTAGTCCAACCCTCTGCTCAAAGCAGAACCAGCCTCAACTAGATCATCCAGCCTTTGGCTGGCTGGGTCTCAAAAACTTCCAAGGATGGAGACTCCACAACCTCTCTGAGTAACCAGTTCCAGTGCTTTACTACCCTCCTGGTGAGAGGTTTTCCTAATATCTAACCTAAACTTCCCTTGCTGCAACTTGAAACCATTGTTCCTTGTTTTGTCATCTGCCACCACTGAGAACAGTCTACCTCCATCCTTTTTGGAACCACCTTTCAGGTAGTTGAAAGCTGCTTTTAAATTCCCTCTCAGTCTTCTCTAAACTAAATAAGCCCAGTTCCCTCAGGCTGTCCTCAGAAGCCAGGCCCCCATCCCCCTTGCCATTTTCATTGCCCTCTGCTGGACTCTCTCCAGTTTGTCCACATCCTTTCTGTAGTGGGGGGCGGGCTCAAAACTGGCCCCAGCAGTGCTGAAGAGAAGGAAAGAATAACTTCCCTTGATCTGCTGGCAATGATTCTACTAATATAGTCCAATATGCCATTAGTCTTTGCAGCAAGGGTGACTATTGGCTCATATTCAGTATATTGTCCTCTGTAACCCCTAGGTCCTTTTCTGCAGACCTGCTGCTTAGCCCGTCAGTCTCCAGCCTGTACCTGTGCGTGGGACTGATCCATTTTAAGTGCAGAAATTTGCACTTCTACTTATTGAACCTCATGAAATTTCTTTTTGTCCAATCCTTCAGTTTTTGAGGTCCCTTTGAACCTTAGCCGTATGCTCCTGTGTATTTACTACTCCCCACAGCTTACTGTCATCTGCATGTAAGTTTAACACTCTGACAAACTTTACACTATTCCAAACCCCACAGTTAAACAAAACACTTATGTTCCATATGGCAGTCACTCAACCAAAAATAAGGAAAATATGGGAGGGGTACAAGCAAGCGATTGTAGAATTTTGTCCTATACATTTTTCCTTGAGTTTTTGAAAAGCTAATAGATAGAAAGTTGAGAGCTGATATTAACCACAACTAAGATTTTATATTAATACTGCAGATGTAGTAAAATTCTTGTGTCTTTGGCCCTTTGTATTTGCTTATAGTCTCTTTAATTATGAGTTTTTAAAGATTTTTGTTTACTGTGAAAATTACCCCAGGGATAAATGGGGTATGGCAAAGACACACTAGCTATGCTATCTGTTTAGTACCATTCTATTGCTATGGAACATTTATGCATAAATCATTGTTGACAAGACCTGAATTGGCACTAGTCAGAAAACATAAGAAAGAAGAATTGGGTCTTGTGTTTGTTTCAAGATGTGTGATTTGGAGGTTAGTTTAAATTTATCCATTTTCTTAGGATAGTAAATAGCATCAAGAATTGTTTCCTTGCCCACTGAAGTCCACTTCATTTTGTTGTATATCACAGTATAGTTTTATAATTTTAATAATGTTAATGTTAGTGGAACTATACACCAACTAATGATTTGGCATTCTGGTATAAACAGCAATATACCCTTCCATAGAAGAAATGTAACTAGTACCAGTAAACATGGTACTATTTGATTTGAGTCAGTATACCTGAACTGAGTCCAACTGAAGTAACACATTAACATAATCATACTTGCCAGTCTTCTTTGTTTCTCATTTGTGGTTTTGCTATTGCTGTACAAAACATTAGAGTAGATACCTGATGCATTTTTTTTAGGTCAGTGTTCTCTTCTGAACTATTTTTCCCCAGATATTCATTGGTCCCTCCTAATATTGATCTAATTCAGAGGATTTACAACACCTCATCTGGATGAATCAAATCAGATTTGTTGGGCTTTCTTAATTTTAGCTCATCCAGTTGTCTTTAAATGTGGGTGCTATATGTTCAGTGTTGCCCACCTACCATGATCCCCTTGCATTCAAAATTTCTTCAGAAAACTGTATTTGTACATTTTACTTATAAATCTTGAACTCCTTTTATGCTCAAAACTGAAATTAATGCAAGCTTTGGAGGTGCACAGAATTCAAACTAAGGCCCCTGAAGGGTCATTCCAATATCTCTTCCCATTTTGCCATGATAAATGATTTACCTTAGTACTAAATGCCAGACTCTACAGTCAGTTATACTGATACTTCCCCTCTGTCAGATGCTGGTCAGACCGCAGGTGGAATACTGGCGTAGTTTTGGGCACCACACTTCAAGAGGGATGTGGATAACCTGGAGACGGTCCAGAGAAGGGCCATTCATATGGTTAAGGGCTTGCAGGCCTATGAGGAGAAACGAGGACACCGGGACCTCTTCAGCCTCTGCAAGAGAAGGTTGAGAGGCAACCTTGTGGCTGCCTACAAATTCATCATGGAGGCGCAGAAGGGAATTGGTGAGGCCCTACTCAACAAGGCGCCCCTGGGTGTCACAAGAAATAATGGCCATAAGCTAGCAGAGAGCAGATTTAGACTGGACATTAGGAGGAACTTCTTCACAGTTAGGGTGGCCAAAATATGGAATGGGCTCCCAAAGGAGGTGGTGCTCTCCCCTACCCTAGGGGTCTTCAAGAGGAGATTGGATGGGCATCTGGCTGGGGCCATCTGAACCCAGCACTCTTTCCTGCCTATGCAGGGGGTCGGACTCAATCTATGAAGGTTCCTTCTGACCCTAACATCTATGAATCTATGAATACATAACCCCTTTTGACTTCAATAGGAGTAACTGAGGACAGAATTTGGAACTGTGGTCAGAATTGCACCCATCTCCTTGCAATATGATTGCAAACTTGTAGCATTGTATGGGCTCTGTGCGGAGGATTGTTAGGCATGTATCAACCCTATTTGCTTTGCATATCTCGTGGTATGCTAATTGCAGGCCAAATTTCAGTTTAAGAACTAAAGCTTTTCTTTCTAGCTTATATACTATCAAAATGTACATTGGCCATAGATTTGCATAACCAACAAAATTGAAAATTTTACAAAAATGGAATACGGCATGCACAATATATACAGTTATATAATAAATGTTAAAATGCATATGTTTTCTATATACATAATAAAAAATGATCAAATGCTTTTTCAGCATGGAATGAATTTTTACATCTAAGTTGTAAACTCTTGAAAAATATGGACTATCACAGAAATGCTGACACAACTTAAAACTCTAGAAGTATTAGCAATGTTCATAAAACAGCAGAATACTGTATATCAGAATCTTTAAATTAATCTTGAGAGAAGGCAGCTTATCCTATACAATTAAAAGGATATAATAGGGCTCTGTACATGGCAATAATTGCGTCAAGCACAGTGTTGATCTTTGCGTTATCTGGAATATAATTTTATTTTTTCTGTAAGCTATACCTTATCAAAATATGAGAAATCAAACATTTCTGCA
Organism: Gavialis gangeticus; assembly: GCF_001723915.1. NCBI lineage: Eukaryota > Metazoa > Chordata > Crocodylia > Gavialidae > Gavialis > Gavialis gangeticus. The sequence continues at coordinate 30,345,215 of NW_017729022.1, read as the reverse complement.
TGATGGAGAAGTATTATGTTAAAAGAATACTGGAAATACTTTTATGCATTCTTGGGTTTTTGGGGGGGCAGGATTGTGCATTAAAGTGTGGTAAATTATGTTTTATGGGTTTTTATGTATTTTTTATTTTTTTAAGCAGAAGTCTTCATTTCACAAAACTTTAAAGTAGAATAAAATATAATGTTCATTCTATATACTTCAAGAATGGTGGTGTTATGTTTTCTATAAAAGAGAAACTTTTTCAAGTTTCATTTTAGATACTTATCATATTTAATATTTCAGGATGGCCAACATCACATAGAAGCATCTGAGTGGGAGTCTGAATTGTAGTTACATGGTCAAAATTATCTGGCAGTCCTTAGAAGCACAGACAGCATCCAAATTTGTTTCATCCCATCTGATACAGGGTTTTCAGATCAACAACAGAACACAGTTTGGTTTTCTATTAGGATTAGCAAGTTTGAGGTGCTTTTCCATTAGGATTAGTCATCAGCCATCAGATGTAATCCTAAAAAAAAATATAGTTGTACTGTCATCAGAACCATGGTCACAAAGGGATTCCAGGCTGTTGTTTTCAGGTACTACTGTTGTATGCAACGCAAACAGAAAGATGAACATCTGTCCTCATTAAAAATTCAGCTCCAAGAGTAGAGTTCAGAATTTCCTAACTTTCCTCAAATGTGTTGCATGACCTTGTATATGCCGCGTCATCTCTGTCTTTCTCAACTACTCTGTGTTGTATATTTAGTCTGTAAGTATTGCAAAGTAAGGGATGTTTCTTCTTTGCACATAGCACCAAGCACATTGAAAAACCAGTCTTTGCTGTAGTCTAGAGGATTCTGTACCATACAGAACAGCTTTGTTAGACTAAATTAGTGTATCAATCAAGAACACCACTGAATTACAAGCATGTACAAAAGAGATGTGCATTGTACAGCAATACCAAAATAAGGAGCAATTGATTTTTAGAGAACCTATAGAGTTGCAAGAGCATTATTATACTATACCTGTGAACAGCTTTTACTTTTATGATTGCTCTTCATTGTGTTTGAGCTGTAATACCACCGAACAAAGTCAATATCAGAGGCCAAAATTTCAGAGGACGATGATGTGTGACACTGACATTTCAACGTACAATTAAGCAATTTGCAGAAAGTCCAGGCAATTTAGCACCTAACTCCTGTCATTCAGTGCAACTTGGATGTATAAATATCAAATAGATAGAATGGATGCCTGACATTTTCATTGCCATTGTAGTCACCCCTTTTTTTCCAAGCCAGAAAACAAACTGCCTTAAAAGCAAGGAATACTAGGAAACTGGCAGACAGGCTTTACCACAACCCTCTCAAAAATTTTTTAAAAATAGCTGAACAGAATGTCTGCATCAAAAAAAATGATTCTTGAGACAATGGCTTTTCTAAAAGAGAGAGACACCTTTTGGTTCAGTGAAAAGGACCTCCTACATTTAAGGGAATGGATAAATAGTAGAGTTACCTCTCATGCTCTGTCTAGAGTAAATAGGGAGCTCACAGTTTTCAGGAACTTGATTTAGGTATTGCATGCAAAGACACATTAGATACATTTGTGTTTCTTTTTTATGGGTGCACTTGGGACCATGATTGAATTGGCACCTACATTTTAATTGTGGATCTAAATCTGAGTATCCACACCTCTAACCAAAAGACTTTGCCCTACAGTCAGGTAGTTAGAGATCCACCATGTTTCAGTGTTCAACTTGGTGTGGTTTTTCTACCTTTGTCCAGCTTGTTCACAGGTAACAATTAGAAAGTAATACCTGCTGCCCTTTTAAAATGTGTCCCTTTTGAATCTGCTCCAAATGTTTGTGTCCGTACTTTAAAGTATGCCCTCTGCCATGGCAGTCCAGCCTTTACTAGTCAGGTTCAGTGACCATCAAAGCTATAAATCAAAGTCACAAAGCTATAAATTTTCATGAGTAATGGAAGGTGGGAAGCCGCCCATACTCCATCTCTCTGTCTTGAGGCTATCTACCATCTAACCCTGTGTTAGGTATCCATATCTAAATCTTCTGTCTTTCTCTGTTATGTATTTAAGAGCACTAAAGAAAGTTTTGCAGAGCAGAGGACATGATGAATGACCAAACATTTCTGATAAAGATTGTGTTCTAATTGCAGTCAAACAAGAGAAATAGTCTCTGCTGCATTTAACAGGCTTCTCTGGCAGGCAGTGGTCAGCTGCTCCTATAACCCATGAGGCACAGTGCTTCTTCCTCAGCTATGTCGGCTACTGCAACCATTGCAAAGGTTTTTCTGTATTTCACAGCATGGGGTTGGGTCTCTTTGATCAGTTATGATTACCTGCATTACAAGGTAACAGATTTTAGTGAGGTGTCTGCTCACTGAGCATACCAGCCTGGGGCAGCTAGAAAGTGCAGGCTGCCCTTGCTCTTCCATTGTAAAGCAAATAGATGGCTGCTACAATAATGCGTCATGAATTATTACTACCTTTTGTCACAGCCACATTGTGGTGTGACAAAAGTGAGACAAATTTTTTATGATGGCACACATGTGCCACCATAAAGGCAATGTGCATTTCCTCATGTGAGGTGCTAAGCCACCCTAGTCCAGTGCTAGCTAAGTGGCATGGCACTCTTAAATTGATCTAAGTGGCTCCTTTAATAGAAAAATCAATAAGATTTCTCTGACAAAATGGTTTGTGTCATTTTTTTTTATAGTGTAAATGGCAGCTTATGTTACCTGAGGTCATCTTGGGTGGTTTAAGAGCATTTTGCATAACATGATTTCTTTGCCCTTTAAAACTTACCTACTGCCGAATTCATTTGCTCCAGTTAGCTGTATTGTCTTTATGCTTCAATATCTATTATACACAAATGATACTTTCTGAAGACTTTTACCAACCTTAATTAGGAAAAAGCTCCTCTTAGAGTCAATGGGAGTTTTGGCTGCTTGTGGTTGGCAGGCAGTAGCTCTTTAGTGAGAAATAAGGTATGTTTTCTTTTTAGCTATATCTTTTATTGCAACAATTGCATAGCTGTGAGAGATTTTAGACAAGCCTTCAGACACAAAGTACCTTTCTTCAAATCTGGGCTTTAGGATAGATCTCCAAATAAACCAGGGTCTGTTTTCCATCACTGCCAGCAGTAGTGTTCTTTCACATTGGATACATTGGTTTAGTCACTGTTGTGCTTGCTTTATTTTTAAATACTGAGGGATGTAACCTTATCCTAATCTGTACCTTAAATAAGCTAGTCTGTGCCTTGTTAAAGCATTATATGAACATTGGTTTGGTTCTAACCAGTGCTGTCTGTCTTACACTTTAAAGAATACTAAATTCCTTCCATATTCTTTTTTATAAGCTAATGGAAAGAAAAATAAACACTTAGAGATTAAATACATAATTTTACACACCATTACAGCCTGAAAGGATGAAGGTCTATTTTCATCACTGATGTGTTCTTTAACAAAATTTACAGAGTTCTATTAATTAAAGATGCCATTTTCTGGCAATCAGCAAAGGGGTAAAGTCTAATCCATTTGCATAAGAAAATTTGGAGCTTCTGACTCTCAAAAGTAAAAGAAAATATTAAAATGGGTAAATGCAGGCAGAAGATATTCTTGATATTTTCAAAGGGATGGTTTTATATGCATGTTGCTGTACATAAGAATTTTGCAGTAGATTTAGAATCATGGTACTTTACAAAGCGTCTTTGCATTAAAGTGAGTCTCAAAATCAGAATGCTCATAAGACGATGTAAGAAATTTTAGGGCATTTAAACTGCACCCTAAAAGAAATCTCAAAACATCAAAGCAGAGAGCTTTATAATGCACTGTTCACTTTTTCCCCCTTATCTTTGTATAAATATTTTAACATAATAATTATGGTACATGATCCATGTCAATGACTATCTGATAAAAGATATGTTGATGATAAAACTCAGTTTCAGAGAAAATATTATTACATTCAGATCTACTATTTATAGTTCTAATGTATTACAATCATATCAGAACACAGGTCATTTCTTTGGAAAGGAATTCCCAGTTGATCTTCTTGTGTCTATATTCTTGTTTCAACTTATTCAAACAACTGTAGATGACATAAATGCAATTCTGACAGACAGAGGTAGTCTGACAGGTGATTCAATCCAGAAAAAAGTTCTTAAACGTAGACATGAAATCCTGGAAGATGTTGTTACAGGAGATGTTACTGCCAGGACATGAAGAGTATTTCATACAGTAACTATACACAGAATGGACTGTTTTGATGGATTGATGCTGTTTAGCTGTAGCAGGAGCTGGCTGAATTTGCTGAATGTTAACTTTTCAGATTCTGATCACATGGATGAGATACTATTATTATTATACTAGCACTGACAAGGCCTAACCTGGATCAAGGCCCAATTTTGCTGCCAAACATAAAATTACATAGCCTGTCCCTGACTGGATGAATGTCTTAATAGCTGAGATAGAGCAAGGTCAGAAAAGAAAAAAATAACCAGAAAGTTACAGTGACTTGGTCCCAAATCATATAATAGGTCAGTGGTAGAACCAAGAATCAGTCTTCTGACTTACAGCTAATAATTGCCCTATTTATCAGATACAGTCTTTATCCAAATTCTTCCATGCCCACTATAAGAAAATGTTCCTTTTCAACTTTCCCTTTTCCTAGAGCAGTTTCTGTTCTGCCATCTGCTTTGCATACATCATGGCATGATTAATATCCCAGGATTCAACAAACCAGATGTTACTCAATGAGTCAGAAGACTCCACAGCCTTTAGACCTTGCTTGTGTTTTGAGTTAAGCTAAAATTCAAGGCAATGGTTGTTCATTTTATAGTTACGCAGTTTGTGGTGTGTGTATGTATGTATGTAATAAGTATTCTGTGTAATTCCACATAGCACATTGTAAACAAATACCTTTAACTTTATGGAACTGTATAGCTGCCACATTTTAATCTATTTCTCTGAAGAAGAAATATCATAATCATTTACTGGCTTGAACTGCAGCATAACTTGAGGGTGGGGGGTGGAGTGAACAAATGTGGCACCAGCCCCAGGCACTGGCTTAGAGGAAGCACCAGGACCACTTTCCCCAGAAGTTTTTGCCATAACTGGGGCAGCTGTGGGCCGCTTGACTATAGAGGCCAGGCAGAGCAGACCTCGCACCCAACCCTGTATCTCTTGGGTAGGTGTTGTAATGGCACCCCCCAGGAGGCTTTGCCTTGGCCACCCTGTGCCCAGTGGCAGGAGAGAAGAGGGCACCAGGAGCTCATGCCTCTTTCTGTTTCTCAGCTGCAGCATCTTGAAACCATGCAGGAGAAGGCACAGCATTAGCAGACATCCCCAAGGAGATCCCCATTTCAACCTCCAGTGGTCAACATTATCTCCTTGTCTCCATGTCCCGGGCATTGAAAGGGCTATGCCTCTGGGCTTGAAACTTGTGTATTCATTTATTTCTTTAAAATCTCATTTCTAAATTTAACAGTGAGGGAAACTTATATTTCTAGTGTCATCACATCACTGGTAAAAGAAAGATATGGGGAGAAACAAAAGAAATACAAGAAAAGTTAAAGATGAAAAAGGCTGCCAAATCAAAGATGCAAGGAGGAGGAGAGAAATCTGAATTTAGAGGTTTTACAGAAGTCCATGAAGTGCTTCTGACTAAGGACTATCATGCAGCTTCCATGCAATTCAGTGTTCATTATGTGTGCATATCTGGCTTTTTGCCCCAACCCTATCACCATATTGCTTACTCAAAGGTTTTTATACTGGGTCACGTCTCATCTTCCTTTTTCTAAAACCCAGCCCCAGCTCAGTGTGCCATCTCATAAACATGGTACAAGATCTGTGAAAATAAAAGAAGTCCTTTACTAGAGCTGACCTCAGTATCCTCTCACACAAGTAAGTTTTATTACAGACCCCAGTTTAGACTTCTCAGAAACTGCTTGGTTTTATATTCCCCTGACTAGCTTTCAGTGCCACTTTCCTAGCATTGACTGTGGTAACCAGACTTCTACAGCTTTGGATGGACTTAGTTTCATAGTTTCATAGTTTCTAGGGTCGGAAGGGACCTGAGCAGATCATCTAGTCCGACCCCCTGCCATGGCAGGAAAGAGCACTGGGGTCAAACGACCCCAGTAAGGTGGTCATCCAACCTCCTCTTAAAAACCCCCAGGGTGGGAGCCTGCACCACCTCACTTGGAAGCTGGTTCCAGACCCTAGCTGCCCTGACCGTGAAGTAGCGCCTCCTGATGTCCAACTTAAACCTTCCCT
>NW_017729022.1:30315638-30338348 GCF_001723915.1 Gavialis gangeticus | reverse complement strand
TCCCCCAGCTTCCTAATGAGAATGGGGTGAGAGACAGTATCAAAAGCCTTCCTGAAGTCTAGGAAAACTATATCCACTGCCACCCCTGCATCCAATGATTTAGTGACCTGGTCGTAAAAGGCCACCAGGTTGGTCTGACAGGACCTGCCGCTGATGAACCCGTGCTGGTTGCCCCTGAGCATGCAGTTCCCTGCTGGCCCCTCCTGGATGTGTGCCAGAATAATTTTCTCGAACAGCTTGCCCAGGATCGAGGTAACTTGTCTCTGTTGTCTTGAGAATCCTTTCATGGTGTCTTCAGCAGGATCTTAAAAAGCCCACTCTGAATCGCAATGTCAACCGTCTCTTCTTTCAGTTCCCACCCAGCTGTCAGCATTTGAATGGACGTTACGTGAAAGCTCCTAGCAATCAAATGGGCCTTTGTAGAAGCTCCAGGTGTTAAATCACAGTCTCACATTAAACACAGATTTCTTCCAACAACCCCATAACATTCTCCATAGCGAATATAGAAAGGCATGTGATAGAATTCATGGAGATGAAAACCATCAAATTGTGACATGTGGCACAATTAAAAAATTTGAAGCATATTTATTGAGTGTCTTGTGATGCACTTAGAATATGTACAATGTGGACATTGGACTAGATGAGAACTGATCTTTCTTTTCCCATTAAAAGGTTCAAGATTCAATTTTTCCCTGTTCTACCTTGGAATGAAACTGAAACTCAAAAATTGTGTTTAATGGGTTCTTTACACCCTAACAAAACCAGATGTTAACCTTTATGTCCCCAATATTCCAAGTGAAAGCCATATGCAATGGGCTGTACCATCAATCTTGCTCTCCCTAGCCTAATGAAAATGTAGTTATTTATACAAAATGGAACAATTACCAAAGAGAATGTTGAGAAATACCTAATCCAGGATAACTAGATTCTTAAGTAACTTATTCTGGATGTGGAAAACTGCTCTGAATCAGGAAGACAAGAGATTTGAATTCTGCCTCTAAGGTTGGTGGGTAAGCTGTATTCAGAACCCCTTCTGAGGTTTCTTGATGCTTGGAGATTTAGATTCTGCTATTCTCCCATCATGAGGAGACTGCTTTTATTACCTTATTCTTTCTCCACTCCATTAGTCATCCAAGTGCGAGGAATAAAACTTGCCGGGATATATTCTACCAAAATATAGAGAAGTCTGAATGGTGCTCCATCACTCTATGGAGTATGATGTGCACATAATGAGCAAAGTCTCAGAGATGAACTATGTCTTTGTTTAAATAACTAAAAAGTGATATTGGTGCATATAATATAATATGCCTTTTGTAATGCAACTGTATATAAATATTTGTGTTTGAGTCCCCCCATAGGGTTGCCATGGTTTTCCTCTTAGCATCAGCAACCCTCTGCTGTATTTTTGTCTCATAGTTACAATTTTAAGGTTTATAGTAATATTGGAAGAGGATTACAACACACTTGTAAATGAAGCATTTTATCTGAAGGGATAAACCAGTTATCATAAATACCTGTTTTTTCTACATCTGCCATTTTTATTCACCTACTGGCAATGCTTAAATGTAATTTCTAAGGGCCAGAATAGAAATTGGTTTTATATAATGCTTTTTAAAATAACAGTAGTTTATGCATTAGAAATGTAGTGACTGCATAAGGAAATTCAGCAACAAGTATGTACTCAAAGATACTTTATACCTACTAAGTTGGACATTAAAGGTCAACATATTCAATACAGCCTCCAAACAAGTGATAACAGTAATTTGTTCATGGGAATAATACAATTTGCTCTCTGTCTAACTGATTTCTAAGCATAAATTTTATTTGCATGGACAAACCAGGTGCCTCCACTATATAGTATGCTGAAGCCCTGTTATTTGACCCACAAATGACTGTGTATAAAAAGAAAATTCTAATTTTCAAGACATTTTTTAAATTTTGAAAAAGAAGAATGTTATTCAATATATTGGAAAGTTTTCTTCCCATGAAGAATTTTCAGATAATAGCTAAAGGTAATGTGTTATTGCAGGTTAAGAGTTTCTATGCACTTTTTGAAAAGTATCCTTGGATAAGGTTGCAATACTTGGGAGTTAAAAGAAATATTTTTACTTTTTGGTAATGGGTGTGGTCAAAGAGCACTCATGTCAAAGACAATCCTCAACTGAGCTAGCTATAATGGGTACCTGGTCATTTAAGCTGGGGCATCAAATATGTGATGCCAACCAAAGCACTCCCTTGTTTGCTATTGGCTAAGAACTGATATGCCTTAATCAAACGAGCCCAATGGGCCACTTGGCTCAAACACTTTCTTTCCTTATACTTAAATTAGTAAAAAGATTATTTCAGTGAAGAGTGAAGATAGGATTAGTCAAAATCAATAGAATTATAATCAGTGTCAGTTAAAACCTGGGAGAAATGCATACTTGAAGTAGGCTCACTCACAACATAGAAATAAAAAACTCCCTGTTCAGTATGGCTTTGGGGGTTAAATGCTCAGAGTTCTTTATATCCAGTGGTTTAGTTAAGTGTCTCTTGCAGTGAGGAATATTATAAATATTTTTTAGGAGCAAATTGTCTATAGACATTGCTACAGACTGATTCAGTCACTGATACTAGCTTAAGTCCTATATCTGCTTTGGGGGATTCATAAGGGTGTCCTGGAGATGACTGTCAGCTATAAGAGGACAAGGTGTCAGGTTTTTAAAGAATATAACTGTGAGATCCTTGCTTAAGCGTCTCTCTCAATGCTGCCTGTCTCTTCAACTACCTTGCAGGCTCAAAGATCCTAATTTGGGTGAAGATTTGTTAGGAAAATTGCAGCAAGGCAACCCTGACAATCTCAAGTGCTTATGCTGGCCCCTCAGGTCTTCCATTTGTTTGGGTACATGGTTCCTCTGTAATTTCCTACCCTGTTGCCAATTCCCAGTCCTCAGCTTAGTAGGGACCATCATACATGTCTCAGCTATTTTCCCTTTAAGGATATAGTATTAAATCTTTCTTAACCTGCACTGAGGGTAACAACCTGAAGGACGCATTGGCCGCATCCAGACAAATGAGCATGTGTCTGTTGCAGGATCTCAAAGCAGTTTGAGACACCACAGGAGGCATGAAAAATGTTGCTCATGCTGAATATTTGCAGACTGGACTCTAAGTCTGATACCGGGAAATCCCAGTATCAAAAACAAACCACACTGAAAAAAGCAGCACAGTGTGTGGTTCTGGAGTATGCCCTGAAGCAGTTGGAGACTGGGTCCTCCAGAGGGACACTCTAGCACCCGGCCAGAGTGTCTCTATGCCTGCCGTATGCCCCTGCTGCTCCAGCACGCTGCCTCAGCATGCTGAAGCAAACAGAAATGGGGCAAGGCTGACCAAAGTGGCCCAGACCCAGGCTCTGTCCCAGGTAAGCAGAGACATGGGGATGGGGGTGGATTGGGGGCTGGGGGGGATGTGTATGGGTAGGGAGGACTGCACACTCACCTGCCCAGTGCACAGACTCCCCTCAGCAGCAGCAGCAGCAGCCAGCACTGGGCCACCATGCAGAGACCGCCCCAGCAGCATGCAGCACTGCCTGAGACCCAGGGGCTCCATGTAGCACATGGAGCCAGCGCAGCCCACTGGTGCATGTCTTCAGGCAGGACTAGGCCAGCTCTTGCTGCCACCTGGGGCTCCCAGCACCATAAACAGGAGCTGTGTTCCATCAGGCCAGGCCATCTCCTGCCTACATGTGCCCCATGGGCTCAGGTGGCCGTGAGGTCCCTGGCTCAGTCTGGCAGGTGCACAGCCATGGGGCAGCAGGTTCAAGGCAGCAGGTCACAGCCAGACAGTGGCCTCTGCTGCCAGACTTCTGCAGTGGATAAAGGTTGCAGGGGCCACTCTAGGTTAGGGCTGCTTCAGGAATCCAGCTGGCACAAGGGGTAGTATCCCCAGATACCAACTTGCCAGGCCTCAGAAGCTCCTGAGGGCAAGTAGCCCTGAGCTGCTCACCAGGACAGCTTTTTACACTGCTGGGGCCCAGTCTCTAGCTCTCTCTGGCTGAAGTTCCAGAAGGAGCTGGCCAGGGTCAGTTTGCCACAAGTGGCACAATTTGCCCCACACCAAAGTGCATGTTCAGGAATGTGTGCTGAGGCACAAATCTCTGGCACAAATTTGTGCCTCTGCTATTTGAGCTGCTATAAGCACACATGCCTGCATGTGTGGGCAAGCCCATTTTGTCACTTTCGTGTTTACTGTAAATTCAATGGGAGCTGTATCTGACTCTTGGTGAAAAAAGCATTGGTTATTGTGTCATCAGAATAGACACTCTGCTTTCATGTTTCCTCTTATTGGGCCCTGCTTACATGACAGAGCGATTTATGCACTGCTTAATGAATATTGTTGTGTGGGAGAGGACTGCAATTAAGCAGAGACAAAGGATAATGCCTGGGGAACAGATAAAACTTAAAAATGATGTGACAAACCATATATGAATGATCTCTATGAAGTGGGGGGTTAATTGCTCTTTCTGGTTAAGGAACATAACCTGGGACCGAAACAAAATCTCTTAGTTGTTTCTTTCAGTACAAGTGAAATAAGCCAGAAAACAGTCACAAATTTTGTCAATTTCCAGTTTCTCCTTGTGTTTAAGTTTAATTTAGAAGTGATTGATATCAACTATATCTCTGTGTTCTCCACAGATTAGAAGTTCTTCCTTTAACTAAGTTGCAAGATGTGTGTGGCCCATGATGTATTGAGAATCACTGGAGGAAACCAGCGTAAATTTCTGATACACCTTCCTAATTACTTCATTACAATGACAGTGCTTTAATCAGAAGCTCTTTCTCCACCATATCTAAAAATGATTTGTAGAGATCATATTAATTTAGCATTACTAGGCAGAAGAGACTAATTTGTAGTGAATCGTCTAACTGACAAAGTTTCCTCTAAGTATCTTTGTTAATACCCAGTAGTCAATCTATAATTATTTTTTTTAATTATTTTTTTATTTGAAATGATTTACTAATATGACATTTGATATGGAGATTATTCCTGGGAAATTCACTGAAATAATATCCCAAAATTAATCTGCATTTTATACTGCATTTGGACACACAAATCATGTGCTACTGAGTCACGAGATGGTCTCAGAACCTAGAGAAAACGTGAATTTAAATCACTGCTTGGATTTTGTGCTGAGCCTAGCACAGCTGAACTACTGTCCAGGGCCCTAGTTTAGAATAATATTAATAGCTATCATAGAAATCATAGAACAAAGGACCAGAAGGGACCCAGAAAATTATATAGTCCAAACCACTGCTTAAGACAGGATTATTCCTTTCTAAACCTTCTAAACCATTCTAGAGAAGTATATATATAATCTGCTCTTAAAAACTTCCAAAGATAGAGATTCCACAATGTATTTAATGTTTACTGATTCTTATAGAGAGAGAGTTCTTCCTAATATCCAGCCTTTATTTTCCTTGTTGCAATTCAAAACTATTACTTGTTGTCCTGTTCCTGTGGTCACAGAGAATGGTCTATCATCATCCTCTTTCTGATTTTTCTTCATGTATTTGAAGACTGTTTTACCTCCCCCTTAGTCTTTTCTTCTACAAAGTAAATAATTCCAGTTCTTTCTTTTTTCTCCTAAATTGTTTCCTAGACCTCTAGTAATTTTTCTTGCTCTTTCTAGGCTCTTCCTAGTTTGTCTATGACTTTTTGATATTCAGTGCCAAAAATAAGACACAATACCTGAGGCGAGGCCTCACTAGTACTGAATACAATGGGAGTATCACTTCCTTAGATTTGTAGGCAGCATTCTTGTTAATGCAACCCAGTCTGCTATTGGCCTTTTTTTGCAAAAACAGTTTTCATATTCAGCTTGTGCTATAATATAACCCACAGTGCTAAAGGTCTGCAGCCAAGCCATTCATACCTCAGCTTGTGTCTGTGAATTTGATTGTTCCATCCTAAGTGCAGGACTTTGCATTTGTCCTTACTGAATTTCATTTGATTGATTTCAGAGGATTTTTCCTGTTTGCCAAGGTCATTCTGAATCTGACTTCTGCCATCCAAAGTGCCTGCAGTTCCATCCAACTTGGTGCCATCTACAAAGTTGGTAACTGTGTACTCAGTCCCATCATGCAAATCATTAATGAAGATATTGGATGGTATTGGACCCAGGACAGACCTTTCTGGGCAATTCCACTTGATAGCTCCTTCCAGTTGCACATTGAGCCATTGATGACTACCTTTTGAGCTTGATGATCAAACCAAGTATTTACTCACCTTACAATAGCTTCATATGGGCTTTTGTTTCCTTGTTTACTAATGAGAATGCCATGGGAAAGTGTTGAGAGCCTTGCTAAAATTGACATATATCCCAACCACTGCTTTTCCCATTCTTAGGTGAACCATATGGAAATTCCATAAATCCAGGACATCCTCTGGGAAATTCAGGACATCCTCTGGGAAATTCAGGACACTGCCCCCTCCTGCCTCCCCTCTGCACTCTCACAAATCAGCAAGGGCAGGGCTGCATGCCAGGAATAATAAATGCAGGGGGCATAAATGCAAGAATTCAGTCTCAAGTCTCCACTTCTGGGTAAGATTCCTTTGAGTTTCAGTTCCTTGAAGAGTTCATTGTGTAGCCAAGCGGGTCTCTTGGTTGCACTTCATTCTTCTGCACTTCATTCTTCCTTTGCATGTGGACATGCTGCTCTTTCACACTTAATATGGCCTCTTTATGGTGTAACCATTTTTCCTGGACTCCTTTTCCCCTTAGACTTACCTCCCATGGGGTCCTACCCACCAGTTCCCTATGCCTGGTAACATCTGCTTTCTGAAGTCCATTGTCTTTATTCCATTGCTCTCCTTCCTTCATTTCCTTAGGATCTTGAACTCTATCCATGGTTACTTCCCTTTTCAATCATTTTCTCTCAATTTTTTGAGCAACAAATTAAGAAGAGCTTAAGAGGAAGGGAACTGAGCCCACCTGATCTGAGTTCCCTTCCCTAGCAGCTAGGATGAGGCTGGGGAAGGGAACTCAGCTCAGCTGCACTCAGTTCCCTTCCCCAGCCCTATCCAAGCACTGGGGAGGGGAGCTCAGATCAGCTGGGCTGAGTTGCCTTCCCCAGACTGATCCTAGCATTGGGGAGGGGAACTCAGGTCAGCTGGGCTCAGTTCTCTTCCCCAGCCCAATGGATCACAGCGCTGAGGAAGGGAACTGAGCCTGATCACATTCGGGGGCCTGCAGCCCCGGGAGGACTGGCACAGCCCCCGCAGCCCTCCCAGGATTGTAGGCCCCTGATCTGCCTGATGAGGGAGGCTGTTTCGAGCTTCCCCATTATAGCCTATGGGCGAAACTCGAAACAGCATCAAAACAACATCACTGTTTTGACGAAACAAAAATAACAGCAGTTTTGAATCGAAATTACATTTGAAACAAAACGCTGTTCCATCAAAACGTTGAAACACAAGTCAAACCGGAATGGTTCCATTTTGCACAGCCCTAATAAGAAGTAGCTATACTGAGCAGATCTTATTGCCCCCATTTTATTTTTTGTGTGTACGGCCCTTATCCTGAAATTTAAGTCATAGGTACTTTAAAACACTACTACGGTCTATGTTCCCCCACTCTAGTATGTATATATTCCATTTTCCAAACAGCAGAAAAAATGTTATGCAACGGTTCTCTAACAAAAGAAAACAAAAAGAGAAAGAGGAGGGGAAAATCACCTCCATGCTGATCAGACTGAGGCCAAGAAAGGAAAATTTTAGCTTAAAAAAGGAGTTTTGCTTTAGCTTTTAGGAAGCTATGATGGGAAAATAAGAGGTTAAAAAGATCTGATACCTGACATTAGCACCACTTTTCTCTGCTGCAGTAGCAGTATCATTAGCAACGTTAGAACCACATTTTGATGTGTATAGTAAGAATAGTCAGGTGTAATAACTGTACTGTACATGCTAACTCTTTTTTAGACACTTTGGTGAACAGCTTAGACCTAAAGCCATTTCTGTTAAAATGTGGAATACATGATGTGATTAAAGTCCTTATCATTATAAGAGAGCCAGGGCATATTTTATTCAATACCCATTTAAAAAATGCATCTTCGCATATAGAAATCCTCAAGTTTCTCCATCTAAACTCAAACATAGAAATCTACAAAAAGACACAGAAACACAGGAACTCTCATACTGGATCAGTTTTCACTTAATCTAGTATCCTGTCCCTAACCATAGCCAGCACCAGATGCTTCAGAGAAATGTTTATAAACCCCACAGGATGCAAATGTGAGCTAATCTGCCGCCCAAGTAGGTCTCATCCTCATCTCTGTTAGTTTAAAGCTTGAGGCGTGAGGTTAACATCCTTTCCACACATTTTTGGTATCATTAATTGGAATATCTGAAATTTTTCATAGATATATAAATATATAAATCCCTTCTTGATACTTGTTAATTCTTGGCCTCAACAATTCCCTATGCCAATGGTTTCCAGTTTAATTACACATAGTAGGAAGAGCCTCATTGATTTTAAAAGGCTTTGGAGCCAGATGCAAATCCTTTCCTTTTCTTTTATTTGCTGGATCAAGATCAAACATTTACTCTTCATTTTCAAGGCTCTGTGTGCATTGGCACCATCTATATCTCTGTTTTCATCCCTTATTCCTCTCCCTAATTGTTCTCCTTGTCTCTTTTGGTTATTGGTTTTGTAATTAATTAATTAATTAATTAATTAATAATCTCTGCATTACTTACAGAAGCGGCCCAGTGATTACAAAGACATTTAAATGGATTGATAATGCTATATTGTGAGCAGATTATTCTGAGTCGCCAACATTTACTTCAAGTACCATATAAAATCTCAATCAGCTGCACTGATAGTGCCATAGTGAAATTTATTTCCTATGTCTCAATATCCACCACAGCTTCTCAAGGTATAACTTTTAGAGAGGGAGCTAAGATATTGGACTTGGTGCTCATTATCACCTGCTAATTACCTACTGTGAATGATGTGTTTCGTTATAATGACACATTGTAAAATATCGATTGCAGTTTCCTTCAGCATGCAGGGATAACAGCATGAGAAACTTTGTGTTTTCATCACCTAGCAGTGGTACACAATAAAAAAGAAAACCTCATTACTGATACCAGTTCTATATATAAATCTAATTTTTTTTCAACTTTTGTACAAATTTTCTGGCCAGCTGGCCCTCAGGTATTCTTGTTGGGAAATTGAGAGCTTTGAAATATACATTTAAATTTTTTTAAAGGCATTTGAAGGATATCCAGATTAAGAGGAAAAGAACAGTTAACTTATAGGAAAACTTTGAAAGGGACCATAGCTTTCCTCTGGTTGTTCTTAGACAAAAAAGTAGAGTCTGCTTCTGATCTTAAACTTGTTTTATCCTGTTGTAACTCACTGATGTATTTTTTTATTTATACAAGTGTGGGTAATAACAGAATTAGGGTCATGGTGCAGTAGGTTAAATAGGGCTCCTTAATTATAAGTTTCATGGCTGTTAGGCCATGGAAGGGACCTTACAGATCATCGGGTCCAGCCCCAAAGTTATAATCCTGCTTCAGACACTGACTTTTCTGAGGCCCTGGGCAGGGGTAACTGGTGCCTCCTGAGTCGGGGTGGGGGGGTCTATTTGTGGGCGCGCCTGGAGGCGGGCCAAAAGCCCCATATCCACTCCTATACTTCTGTGCTGCAGCTCAGTGCCCCCCCTACACACAAACACATTGCTGCCCCCTCCTCCCCGCACATACACGCTGCTGACCCACGCAGCAAAAAAACTTCCCCATCCTGAGCAGTGCCGAGTTGGGGGCCAATCTAAGGGGGAGCACATGCCCCTGGTGCCCCCCCTACCAGTCCCCTGTGTCCCTGGGCATGTGATTTAAATTCCTTACCTTCATTTTCTTAGATTCAAATACAGATTACAGATAATATGTGACATCAGTGTTGTGAAGACTTCTTTTGTACAGAACGAACTCTGAATATTAAAAAATGCTAAGTATTATCCTTACTTTGTTGGACCCAGTATTATGAGTGCAGATGTCTTGTGTCATAGCTGCAAAAGTTATAAACAAACCCAAGCTCACTTCAAATGACCTAGCTGTTGTACTGATTGCAGTCTAGCCATGGGAGCACAGTGTCAGCATGGGCTAATAGCCTGAGTATTTATATTGTTTCCTGGGTAGGTTTTGTAGCCACTGCTGAGATCTGTGCTGCCATAACTAGACTGTTGCTGGGACCTGGTCGTTTGAAACCATCTTGGATAATTCAAAGTTCTGCTGCAGGCTGCAATGTAGCTTACCCCAACAGGAATGGACTGTTACTGGATTCAGGCATCTCAGTTCATCTCAAGTGGTGAGATATTGCCTAGGAAAAGGTTCTCTTTTTGATAAGCAAGACCCACACTGTGTGTTAGAAAGCAATATATTTTTCGAAATTTTTAGATTGAAGTTACTGCCTTTAATTGCACTCAGAAAGAGATATGAAGCAAACTAAGCACAAATATAACATGCTGTGCATTCTCCGCCAGTAACATAACTAGGGGTGGTGATTGGGGTACCAGCAAACCTGGGCTACTTCTTGAGTATTCCAGAATGGCAGCCTTCACAGCTGCTTCCCAGGGCACAGAAACTACTTGTTATGCCTCTGTTGTCTCCATCTCTGCTAGAGAGGTTTGTGTCAAAAGCATCAAAGGTGTTTTGCAACATGCCTTATACATTCTTCAGTGGTCTTAAACTTATGCAGAAGCTACTGGTTAAAGTGCATTACAGGAGCCCAATATGGAAGTAACACAGTAATAGATGGATGTATCAAGGTCTCCATCTTACAGCAAAGATTAATCATAACTTGCCTCTTGGCCAGTTATAAACAGAAAAAAAGTATGTTTGAACACTGCTTCTGTCAGGGAGTCTAGAGGCTGTTGAAAGTCGCAAAATATTGCAATGCCAAGCCTTTTTGACAAAGGGTGAATACATATTGCCTTATCAGGGCAAGCAAACACAAACCCAGTGAAATCCTCCAGATATTTCCTCCCATTCTCCTTTGCTTTGTTTGAATTTTACTTTGGCTGGCTCGCTGTCATCTATATTGGTATTTCATTCAGACACTTTCAAAGCAGTTACTGCCAGTTCAGAAGGAAGAAAAGGGAGATGATGAGACTGCAGTAGAAACATTCTCTGTGTCTCCTCTAGCTGTCTAATACACTGAACAGAGCCTGCAAGAGAAGAGAACCTGGTGTGACCTCACATAAGGGTGTCTGTGAGGTGGATGAGACACCCCTTGAACTTCTCAGAGAGGAAAGAACAAAACAGTAAAGAACAGTTGCATTTACTCCCAGGAGCACCATCAGAGTAATAGTAATAATGTGAGATTAGTGGTATCAAAGGCTGTGACAGAGATACAAAAAAATCAGCATGCCCTCCTGGCCTCCTTGCTCATCACTAGGAAGAGATCATTAACCAAAGATACCACTGAAGTCTCCAGATGATAGCCATGGTTAAAACCATAAAGGGTGAAGAAATACAAAGGACTACAATAATGCCAGAACAGATTTGCTATAACCTTTATGATCAAAGAGTGGAGGACTCAGAGGATGTGACAACTGGAGGGATTGCTTGAGTAGAGACAGTACTGATCACTACTCTTAATGTTCTTTTATATAGGCATCCTCCTACCCCCTCCCAATAGAACGGACTGTGGCAAACAAGAGAGAATTAATGTCACCAATATCCATAGAAGAACAAGAAGAGGTAACCTTGTTTAATTTTCTTTTTTTATGCTAGATCAGTCCTTTCCAAGGTTCCTGAAAGAGAATTCCGACTAGGTCAATGGTTTATTATAGAAAAGATTTGGAGGGGGCAGGGGGAAGAATTTCTGATCTCAGTTTTAAAATTGAAATAGTCAAAAACCCATGCTATACAGTCAAACGGTTCACAGTATGACCTGGTTTGTCACTGTGCTTTTTTACATTTCATTTTAGAACTAGATTATGAAAGAGAAGCATATCTGTACTTTCATTGATATTTGCCTGTCAGAGAAAGATTTTCTTAATTTATTTTTTATCCTTTGCCTCTCATTTAGTAGCTACTATAGTACAGCCTTACTTACCTATGATTCTGTGAGCTAGCCAGGTTTCAATTTAAGCATATCTTGTTAAGCGACTTAAAATAAATTCTAATAGAACCGTCTAGACCAGTGGTCTCCAAACTTTTTTGATTGCGCACCCCAATCAGTAAAAAATTTTTGAGCACGCACACCCAATATATGTATATTTATATAAATATAAATAGAAGTTCTAATATTTTCTTCCTGCATCCCAATGGATAGTTTTGCACACCCCACTTTTGAGACCACTGGTCTAGACGAGTACATCACTGACATGGCTAGTATCAATTTCAACAGTAAGTCACACTCTCTTTCCAAGTATTGATGATTCTGCATGTCCTGGGAGCAGTAAAGCATTAGCAGTTTTGTTTCCTTAAATGCCTTTTAAAATCCTGTAATGACTGAACTGTATAACATGAGGGACAAATGATGACCCTCAAAGTTTAGTGCTAACTAAACTAAAAATACATCAATGGGAGGCTTTCTACATAACTGACTATACCACTGTAAAAATCTCATTTCCACCTTTGTGAGTATGTGGGTATGAGTTCACTTCCAGCAGTTGAAATGTTTCAGAAATTTCTCCTCTCGTCCTCACTCCTTCCCCAGACCAAGGTCATTCTGGGACCTAGGAAAATCACGTGGATCCTGGGGAAGGCATGGGGAGCAGTGGCTGCTCCACTTCGCCCATTCCCAAGTGGGAGAATGAAGTGGCAGGAAAGACTTCCCCAGACCAGGGACTCTGTGGTCTCGGGAATAGGCAGGGAGCCTTCCCTCTCTGTTCCACTACTCTCCTAGACAGGATAGTAGATGGGCCTGGGAGAGGGGGGAAGCAGCAGGGCAATGCCCACACCCATTCTCCAGTTCTGGCAGTCCCTGGTCTGGGGAAGAGGAAGGACAAGCAGGCAGCTGCTTCACTCCACTCCTGGACTGGGCTGGGAGGAGAGTGGAGCAGTGTACAGGCATTCATTCATGTGCAAGAAACTCTCTCACAGGGGAGATCTCCCAGGTGTCAACCTCAAATATCTTTCTCCTGAAGGGGGCAAGTTTCCTCCAGAAGAAACTGCTTGAATGCTTGTACATCCCTAGTTTCTATAGATAGAGTGGCAATTAGATATGTAACACCTGCATGTGGTTTGTGTTAATGGCACGGCTCAACAAACTTGTTCTCATTTTTTAAGCCAAAGAACGGCTGGCTGCCTGTTGGATGACTGAGATGAGGAAAGTGTTCCTAATACTTTCTACCATGCCTGCAATGTCAGTCATATATTATCACTTAAAAAAAGGCCGAGGTCAACAGATTTACACCCCATTATTTACAATAACAAAAATCAGCATATAGATACATGTCAGTTTGATACACTTCACAGTTTAATACTGTTTGATAGTTGAGAGTCACAGTACTACTGTACTACTGCAGATAGTGAAGATTTATGGTACACAAATAGTATAAAATAATACTATTTTCTTTCTGAAAAATAATATATCAAATATGCTTTTTACCAGACAGACAAAACATAACGTAAGCTTCTCAACATGAAATCAAGCAAATCAACCAACCAAGCAAACTGCAGGGCCATGTCCAGACAAGCGTGGCCGTGTGGTATGTGGTGCCACAGACTGCACATTCAGCTGTTCTCTGCACTGCAAGGGAGCAGCACCGGGGTGGGTTTTGACCCTTGGATATCCAGGGGTCAAAAAAAGGTGGAGTGGCACATGCAGGAGCAGCACACACCACTCAAAACTGGAACCTGGCTGGCTGGAGCATCAGAAACACCACTGCTGCAGCTCCAGGAGGCCCCCAGGACCCAAGGTAAGGCTGCTGGTGCCAGCTCAGTGCTGGCCCCAGCCTCCCTTACCCCACCCAGGGTAGCCTGCTACATGCCAGAGGGCGCTTGGCACAGGCGTTCCCTGGGGACAACTAATAGTGGCAACCCTTGTCACTTGGCACATGGAACCAAACGTCCATGCTCATGTGGATGTGGCCCAGGAGGGTAAAAGTCCTAATGCCATTACTCTTTTATCATGGCACATTCAATGATGGCAATGATTATGCCAGGTTTTTCATCAATAAAAAGAGCTATCTGAGTTGAGGGATCAAAATAGGAACAAACTGTTAAATTAAGTGGTAACCAATCACCAGGATGGGAAAATCATTATTTAAATGGAGGAATTTAGGAATTAAAGAGGTGAGCTCCTGACAAAAAAAAATATACCTCTCATTAAAAATCAGGTACTGTATATTTAACGTTTGCTATACTTGTGAGCTACTATATGTGGGATTTGCAGTTCACTAAAACTTACCAGTATCAGAAAACTGGGTAAGAAGTTAATAACAAATAAAGTCACAAAATGCCTAGATGAACAAGATATGGTAGGGACAACTGTGAAAGAAAATTGTGTCTCATCAGTCCATTAAAATTCTTTGTGTGCGCCAAAAAATAATAGAAAAGAAATAGTTGATATAATTTATCTGGGCTACTTAAAATCTTTGACAAATTCCCTTACAGGAGACTATTATGGAATCTAAATGGTAAGGTACAGTCACGAGAGATGAAATAAGAAAAAGAAAACGAAGTTTAGATATAGACCATCAACTTCCAGCATCACAGTTAATATTGAGATGTCACCAGTCATCCTCTTGGATTTGATTGTCTACTGCTCATTATATTTATATATTAAAAGGTGGTGAATGAATAGTAAGGTGATAAAATTTGCAAGTGATCTAATATTATTTAAATTATGTTAAAATAGGATCTCTGTAGTTGGGGCAAATATCTTGTAACGTCTCTAGATTGCCACAAAGATTTTTTCCCGTCATTTACCAAAGGTACTAAATAAAGGATTGGCACTTTGAACGAGGAGTGAGAATGCAGGATGGCAAACTATGGTAATTTAATTCATATTAATTAGTGGATGGATTGGACAGCCAATCTGTTCACTAGTTTAAAAACAACCTGGAACCACTATCAAGTATGACCCTGAACCCCTGAGGCTAGGAGCATCAACCAGCTGATTGTTGCTCCCAGCTTCAGGGACTCATCAGGGTCAAGAACTCTGATGCACTCCTGAGGCTGGGAGCCCCAATCTGCTAATTGGCCTGGCCAGACATTTAATTTAACGTTCAATGACAACCAGCCACAAAGTAATTGCACATATTTAATGTAGTAACTTTGTGGCTTATTCCCTATTTTATCACACCATTAACTGCATGCATGTGTAGCTGGATTACTACTTAAAACATGATTAACTGGCTAATCACATCTTAAATGTAATGTCCACCAGAGCCCAGAGAAGCAGATTTTATGTCCTGAGCAACTCAGATGAATCAGTAGTACCTAACTTCTCAGGACTACATACCAAAGTAACCAGGACCAGAACACAGAAGTTCCTGGTTCATAACAGCAATCTAACCTAAATTCTCTAAGACAATAAGTATTGCTAAACATGGAAAAGTCCATAGGAGAAACTTAGGGCCTGGTTCAAATGTTACTGAAAGGAATGGAACGCAGACACTTGCTGTGTAAGGGGGGATTGCCTGCTGGTTGCACGAGGGGGTTTTCAGCAAGAATGAACTCACTGATATGAGATGGCATTATTAATATCTATTGTTTATGGAAATATATTTTTAAAAGGAACTCACAGTCTATAAATTAAAAGCTAGTCTATGTATTCTCAATACAGCAGTTACTCTCCTAATTCCTCCTTTCCTACCTCTCTCCCCACACTGCTTGTTGATTATATTTATCTATTTTTATGTTACTATTATCCTTCTGTGTGCAGCTTCCTCACCAATATAGAATTCTGTTGACTTTGTTGGGGCTCTGCATACGTACAGCATTCATGATCTAGGCCTTGGTTTATACGGTTTCTGAAACTGAGACCGCTTCACATGGAGCAAGTGACTAAAGCAATGGCTGCTATTACAATATAGATTTCATTCTTTTCTATTACCATTTACAGAGTAACACCAGTTAAGAATTTCCCACAGATGTTCAAGCTACCTAGGGGAGCTAGATGGAGCAACTAAAGGGATTGTATGGTTTGTGCTGGGGCACTGACCCAGAGAAGGGGATTAAGTTTATTTTGAGAAGCAGTTTGCTTATATTTGTGGTATGTTTAAGTCTAAGACCAGAGGACCAGTTGTGGCTCCTGGGGCAGTATGGAAGCTACAGGGGCACCTGAGGGGCATCAACTTAGGGCCTTGCCTGGGACAGAGATCCCAGGGAGCCTTGGGAGACTAAGAGTAGCCTCGCTGGGGTTCAGAGAGCCCAAGGGGCTGTTGCTGGAGACCAGAACCCATGAGGGCATGACGGGAAGGCCAAGGACCCTGAAGCCCAAGCAGTTGTGACCAGAGGGCTGAAGGGCCCAGAGCCTGAGAGGGTACAACCAGAGGGCCAAAGTCCAAAGCAGTGGACCTCAGCTGAGGGCCAAGGCCAGAAGACTGAAGCTTAGACAACGGTTTGAGGCTTAAGGGGTAAATGCCACTTTGGGGGCCATGGAGGCTGTCTATGAATCAGTATTGAGTGACTTCGGCATGGCATGGGCATAGCTGTAGGGGAGGACAGAGGCCACGATTATGGCCCCTAAGGAGGCGTGTGCCCTACAGCACTAGTAGGTAGGGATGTCTGCAAATTGTGGAGGAAGTGTCCCCTGCAGCAGCTCCTTTAATTTTTTTTCATTTTGCTGCTTGCTTCCCCTGGCCCTAACTGGTAGAGGGGACCTGCTAGCCAGGCCATTTGCCACTGATCCCCAGGGAAGTGAAAACCATGGTTTTAAATATGCCACAGTTTTTGCCTCCCTGCCGCTGATTGGCGGAGGGGCCCCGGTGACACTGTCTGTGGCTGAGCAACAGGGAGGCAAAAACTACAGCATATTTAAAACCACGGTTTTCGCTTCACCAATGAACAGCAGCAAATGGTCCAGGAGGTGGGGTCCTTCTGCCAATCAGGCCCAGGGAGGCAAGCAGCAAAAAAAAATTTAAAATTAAAGAATCTGCTGCAGGGGGCACTTCCTCCATAATTTACAGAAATCCCTACTAATAGGGCCACAATTTAGTGCCCAATGAAGCATGGCTAAGGCAAACTGGGGCTCACTCTGGGACTTTGGGGCAACCTCCCTAAACACTATAAAATTCCATCAAAGCATGGAGGGTGAGGGGGGAAAAAGGAGGGTACTCTGAGGGGCTGGAGTGGGGCAGAAGCTGTGTGGCCACCAGGGGGCTATTAGTGTAGCTGAAATGTTGTGAACTGAGTAAGCTATTTTATATTAACTACCATTGCTTAGATGGATTTAAGACCCAATATAGGGATTTTTTTGTTTCTTTTCCCTAAGTGTGAATTCAGTTTTACTCTGAGTAATGGAAATAATTTCAGTTAGTTTTCTTTGCACTTTGAATTGACCTCAATGAATTCTTCATGTTAATAATTCTAGCATCTCTTACACTAATACAAATACCTTCTAGTCATTCCCTAATGCTAGACACAGGACTAAGAAAACTAACTGTCCTTGCTGACTTCTGCACATGATGCAGAAAAATTCATAACAAGATGAAACTTGACATTATTAGGGAGAGCAATGTTACCAATTACCTTCTCTTAACTTTTCCCCCCTAATGTGTCTTTTTCCTAGTTTCACCTCACTTTTTTTTTCAACTCCCACATAAAATAACCACATACTATACTTCTCAGTGTTATTTCTAATACTTTAGGTATCTCAGCCTAAAACTGAGATCCTTGGAATCCCTACTCAGCTTCTGCCTAAACCCTGAACATGGTATGAAATCTTTTGCACTTTCTACCAAAAAATTAAACATACTTTGCAATAGATAGTGGAACCTAACTTTCCCATGTCAAGCTATATACACACTTTTATTTTCTTGTTGTCCCATCAAATATTTTAGCATTTGATATTGAATGGAACACCTTCAATAAGAGTGAGAAACCTTCACCACAGAATATACTCTAGCCCTGTGGTTAGTGGATGCTCCCACAAGATAGAAGATTTGAGCTGAGATCCCTGTTCCAGATCAGGAAGAGAAGAGACTTGAACCTGAGTCTCCCAGGTCAGTGCTCCAACCATTGGACTTAATGGATAAAGGGCCTCCTTTCTGGTGTGAGAGAGAATTAACCTGAGTGCCTAACCTCAGAAATGGGTGGATGTCCATGAATACTTAGTGAAAGGAAGTATTTTCTTCCAGCCCAAAGTTATGTGCCTAAAATACAGAAAGGATTTAGGTATAAGTCCTGCATTTCTCCTTGACATTTCCTACTAATGACAGTAATGACCCCACTCATCATGTGCTGTGACTTGTCAGTCTCATACTAATGCACTTAACTCTGTGGGTGCTGCTAGAGGGCCTAGTGTCTTGGGAGTCAAAGCTCATGAAACTGACCCTAAATGCCTGTTATGGACCTAACCCCAAGCCCCTTCACATGTTTAAGCCTTTATCTTTTTTGGCATTTTATTTGATTTTTTTCCATATTTAAAACATCTCTTTAACTCTATTAGGATCCTACTTTAAGTCATTGCAAATCACTGGAGCCAGATAGTCAGCCAGTCTAAGCTGGCAAAACTCAATAGATCCATGCTAATGTGTACCTACTTGATATTTAACACCTCCAGTGCCCTGGTCACTGTAGGGGTAGGCAATTAGGAGACATCTATGGCTTTGTGTCTAATGGTTCAATGCTGGTTATGACAAGAATTTCCTGGAACAAAAGTGACACGGTTCATCATAGTGTAGGGGTTCTGAATATTTTTAAATGAGAAAGACCAATTTATCTTCAATTGTATTTTTCTAATTTCATGACATGTATTAATTATTCTTTATTAATTTACATTAATAAAGAATTAATACATTATGATTTTATTCCCTTTCTATTGGTTTTACTTGTCATAGCATCCTAGATGGTACTGTTCAGCCATTAGGACACTGATCCTAGAAGATGAAACAATTATAACATTTTAAAGAGCAGTGAAAGGAGAGGACTTACCACTAGTGAATATGAATCAACTGTTCTGTTATTTGTCAGTCCAAATCCATAATGAGTGAATCTAAATCACAATTATTTACTGCCTGAATGAGTAAGGAAGTAAATTATTTTGGTGTAGATTCTACTTACCGTGTTACAAGTCAACAGATGAAACTGTTGTTGCAGATTCATCTGACCTATAGTAAGTTGTTATCCCTCTGCCCCTTTAAAGTAATGTAATGATTTCATCTTTCTAACCGTCAGCATCTATGGTTTCGATTCCAACCTGATTTATACCAGGTTCTAGCTACACAGTCCAGATGTTTGGCACTGAAATTCCACAGATGTGGTGCAGTTTTAAAATGTAGCCAGTGAAGTATTGATGGCAGAGGGTAGCCAAAATGGGCTTATTTCATATATTTCTTTGACATTCCATTTGTTACTCATAGGTTCAGGAGGGAAGCCATAGTCACATCTCAGGAACAGGTCTGACTTTATTAATATAATAAACTAAAGGAGAGGGATACAGCTAGAAGATAACTGTATTCTACAACTGCTTGGCCTTGTTTCTAACCCACTGCTCACAACCAGTTCTATCCAAGTAACATGGTTACATTGGTACACACCTCATAATGTTCAGTATCCTTAAACCCTGGAGACACTTTGCTATAATTGCTCTGAGTGAACCCTAAACCAGATCTTTTCATGTGTAAGCAACTTCAGATATAGCCATATAGCATATAGCAACTCGTTGGAAATAAGTGAGGAGGGAAAAAGACCAGGATGGAAAATCAGTGGTTTTTGTATGATAAAGACAAGCAGTGTTTGTGCTGAACTAATGGGGTAAAAGTATAGGCTTTTGGATAGAGACTGAAGAAAGTCATTGCTTATAGGAAAAAAAGGAGGGATGGGTCAAAATGATGTGCAAGACTTCTGGTGTGGAGAAGGAGAAGGAAGGTATCTTCACTTTATAAATCTATGTTGATGCCTCAGTAGATAAACAATGTCTTCACACCCTGTTCCTATGCCACAACACCCTGCTGGTACATAAGACGTAACTTGCACCAACAGAGGCAAATTGATCCCTGTAGTACATCCTTTATATACTACATATGATTTACTTAGGCTTTATTAGCTAGAATAGCAGTTATTGCAGCTTGATATTATTCACTGCCAAAAACAGAACATCTCACAGCAACGAAGCAGTTGATTTGCAGTCATTTCATCTCTAATGCCTTAATTCAAGAGTTAACATGTGTCTAGAAAAGTTAGTTCTTTAAAAGCCTGGTGAAGGTTTGAAAGAATCAGAATCTAATGATAATCAAGTGTGAGGTAGGAAAATAAAATAGTTTTTTGCTGTGATTTCTAGACTGCAGGTGATATGGTTCATTTCAAAGAACCAGCTAGGACTTTTAGTTTTCAACAGAGTTCATCTTCATTTTAATTTGTGCCACCTTAACCCACCTACTTTAATTGGCTTTCCATCCTCAGAATATAGACTTTTTTCACCACCCCTGCCAAGCCTGGACCTTGAACAACCTCCTTCATTAAAGTCAGTTGCCATTCACAGTTGCAGGTGACATTGATTAATTGTCCAATTAGTTTAATTATAAGGAGGAAAAGATGTGCAAAGCAACAAATGTATCAGGAGTGTTTAATGTACAGTAGACATCTAACCTAATAAGAATTTTAAAAGCCTGACAGATCAATATTTCTTTTTTTCTTTCTCTCTCTCTCTCTGTCTCCTTCCTCCTCTTTTTTTTTTTTTTTGCCTCCTCTCTGGTCTTTGCTCAGAACATACAATGGATTAGGAGGGAGCTTTGAAGTCTTCTCTTCTAGAATTTGTTTGGGGAAATGTTTTTAATATTGCTTGTATATATATGTATATATCTTCCTGAGCCAAAACAAAGGGCATCCATTTAAAATATTTTGAAGTTAAAAGCTGCCTTGAACATATCTAATTTTGGTGCCTTCATAATATTTTTGCTCTGAATTTCAGTGATCCTTATGTTCTTTAAAAGACTGTGATGTTCCTTTAGCAACACTGCAGGAAATAGAGAATCTGTGATTTTCTCTATTTTGTTGGTAATTATAAACAGGAGGTAGTCACAGCTCAGATACTTGTTTGTGTCTTGTGCTAGATTTTTTTTTTAACTTTGATGGAAAAAGAAATCTATTATCCATGGTAAGAAAATGCCACCTAAGACAAATTTAAAATTCTTCCAATTAACTCAAGTAATTAGAATTTGGAAAATTTCCAGTGAACTTCCCATACTCAGTTTGAACTGAAAAATATGCACAGAAGCCAGTGGTGCTCAGAAAGGTGTGCAGAAATAGAATAGACATTGCCCAATGAAGACAAGCCCATACAGATGTGTTCCTCGAACTATCTGCTAACTAGAGAAGAATGTTTTACATAGCCCCATATGGCACAGTAATAACTCTAATACCATATGTTTTTACTGCTAAATACTCTACATGCCATGTTTTTAAACCAATGAACTGTGTACATCATAGGAGTTCAATTCTGTATAGTTTAAAGCATATCATACTGCTCAACAGTGAGCACAAAATAATAGTAGCATGGGCGGTGCTAAACTCAGCAGTTTCCTTTTAAAGGAAGAGATGAACTTCTTTTTCAGCTTCTGTTTGCCTTGGTTTGCAATAAAACCTTAGACTCAAAGAGAAACTCAATCTGGCTTAAGCTCAAAACTATATGAAAAAAACACCTTTTATATAATTTTCACTTAAAACATAAATCAGTAAAAAGACAACTTACAGTTAGGCCAAGTTTCTCACAAAGTTCTGTAAATCTGCCACACATTGTGGGCTGGAGACACATTCCCCTAAAAGCAAACTAACTTAGTGCTATATTTAATTATTTTTACTAGAGCTCAAGTGGTTTGACTCTAAACCACTGTGGTACTGCTCCTATTGGAAATCAGTAGTATTATTTAATACCTTCATCAGTGATTTGGACAAGGGTGTGTTGAGCACCCTCTCCAGGTTTGCAGATGATACCAGATTATGGGGCAAAGTTAATACACCAGAGGGCAGGGAGCAGTTACAGGCTGACCCAGACAGGTTAGATCAATGGGCAGAACGTAATAGGATGCAATTCAACAAAGATAAATGCAAGGTACTCCACCTAGGAAGGAGGAATCCCCAGCACACCTACAGGTTGGGGGGATGTCCTCCTCAGCAGCTCAGAGGCTGAGAGAGATCTTGGAGTCATAGTTGACTCCAAGATGAACATGAGCCGGCAGTGCAACGAGGCCATGAACAAAGCCAATTGCACCTTGTCATGTATTAGCAGATGCATGACCAACAAATCAAGGGAGGTGATGCTCCCCCTCTATGCAACACTAACCAGCCCGCAGTTGGAGTACTGTGTCCAGTTTTGGGCACTGCACTTCAAGAGGGACACAGAGGATTTGGAAAGGGTTCAGAGGAAGGCCACCCACATGATTAGTTGTCTCCATGAAAGACCCTACGAGGAGAGGTTGAGAGTTCTGGATCTCTTCAGCCTATCAAAAGATGGCTGAGGGGTGACCTTTTGGCTACCTATAAATTTATCAGGGGAGGACAGCAGGGAATTGGGGATGCGGTGTTTACCAGAGTGCCTCAGGGAGTAACTAG
>NW_017729022.1:30306359-30315278 GCF_001723915.1 Gavialis gangeticus | reverse complement strand
GCACCCAGAACTGGATGTAGTACTCCAACTGCAGCCTGACCAGTGTCACATAGAGGGGAAGGATCACCTCCTTGGACCTGCTCAAGATGCATCTGTGGATGCATGACAAGGCAGAACTTCTAAGTGTAATGCCTGAGTGTAGAGCCATTTACATGTCCTCCAGCTGTACACTACATTTCTGGAGAGTTTCAACTCTATTATAACTCTTAACTGCTTCATGCATCCACTCAGGAAGTTTTGTTTGTTCTATTCCTGGTACCATATATTTGAAATAAATTATTCAAATGCTTCTGATTTGTTCAGTAAATGATCCCATTGTGTGATAAGATCATTATATAAGGTGACCAACTGGTTCATGCCGCAGGATAGTAAAGGTACTGGTCCCCTAGAGGCAAGTGATATTAGTGATCATCATCCAAGCTACCGACTTCTTCATGAACAAACATTTTGAGCACTAAAACAATAAGTCTTGGAAACCTGAAAGAATATATAAATATAAATTCATATATTTTGAAAATAATTTTTAAAAGGGTTCTATATATCAAAGTTAGAGGCAGACACAGTCATTTTATATTGGACAAGCTTTAAAAAAACAAGCTTCATTTTTTTTTAAAGAAACCTTTATTAAATACAGTTTTAGGCAAATCTCCCCAGGATATGTATTTTTAAAAGTGGTTATATTTTAGAGGTGCATTCTGCACAGTTGAACAAAAAATGAGAACAACTCACTTGTCAAGTGAAATAACCTTAAGTGCCCTCTCTGAAACTCTATATATAATGTTTTATATAGTGTAAAATACTGAATATATTGTTTTAGTACCCAAGGGAAATTTTCTAAGTAAGGATCCAAGGTCTCCATAGATGGGCATTGTGCGATGATCCATCACACCAAGTCAGTCACAAAAATATGAGCAGACCCTAATTGTCATCCCCACGAAATACATTCTATTGAGAAAATGAAGGTAAGACTTAGGGGAGGAAGAAAGGATTCTATACTGTCTGTCACTCCATTCTGTCCATTCCAATATGCACTCTAGAGGCATGTCAGAATTGCCTATGGAAAGAAAATGACAAGAGTATAAAATAGCTAGAGTTAATAAGGAGGAGAGTAGGTAACAGGTACTAAGGAACTCAGATTCCTTAACTGCTATACCCAGATCACCCCATAACTAAGACAGCGCCAGTTACTTAACCATAGTACCCAAAATATTTTAACCACAAAATTCAAACTATGCATACAGCAACATTGATCAACCACAACTCCTAGAACTGAGCTAGAATCCAAAAAAATACAGTGCCAGAAAAATTTCTGCTTATCTTTAGTTTCACTGTCTCAGAATTAAGGTGATTGTGAGCAAAAAGAGGTATTGTGAATTAAGCTGACCGGAAAAGAATACAATAATAATGTGGCCACTTCTATTTTTTAGAGTCTCATATCCTTAGAAAATTAGAAACCATCCTGATTCCAAATCAGGTTTGGAGAAGGAGAAACAAATATCTGCCACTGATCATGGCATTTTATACGTCCTTACTGAACCCTCTCCATTATGTACCTGAGCTGTCCAATTACCTCCTATCTGTGAGTTTAAGACACTGCAGAATATGCATCAAATTTACAAGGAGTTAATGGGATGATCTATGTAACTGCAGGCCTGTTAATCTTTCATTGATAGTGGGCAATATAATAGAACAGGTCTCAATTAATGAAGAATAAAATGGAACTAATATAACGAAAGCCAATCAACCTGAATTTATGGAAAACATATTGTGTGAGAATAACTTGATATCTTATTTACTTATTTATTTATCATGAGATTACAGTTTAGTTTGGTTGATACAAGTAATAGTGTTGGTGTTTATTTAGACTACAGTAAAGCACTTGGCTTGGTGCCACAAGACATTCTGAATACAAAATCAGAATGATAAAACATCAGAAATGGCACAGATTAAGAGGAGTAAATCCTGGCCATCTGATTAATTTCAAAATGTAATTGTAAATGGGATCTCATCATTCAGTACATTTCTTTCTAGTGGAGACCCACAAAGATCAGGTTTTGCCCTTTTTATATATAACATTTTTATCAATGATCTGGAAGAAAATATAAAATCATTGCTGTTAAGTATACCAGTGATATAAAAATTAGGAGAGCAGTAAATCATGAACAGGATATGTCCAGACACAGAACCATATGGATCATCTTGTAAGCTGTGCCCAGGAAAGTAGTATGTATTTTAATACATTGAAATGTAGTATTGCATATTTAGAAAGAAAAACTGGAGGCCATATTTACAGGATGAAGGTCTCTAAACTGAGAAATAGTTTCATAGTTTCATAGATTTAGGGTCGGAAGGGACCTATTAGATCTTCTAGCCCGACCCCCCGCCAGGGCAGGAGAACAACAAAACCCCAAAACCCCAAATAGTGACTCTGAAAAAGACCTCAGGACCATAGCGTAGGGCCCTAGCCAAAAGGACTCTGCAATCGTTGGATGTAGACAGAAGGAAATAATAAGGAGAAGGAACAAAGTTATATACTTCTGCAATTGGGACAGTACAACACCTGTCTGGCATCCATAATTCAACAAGGATTTTGGTAAATTAAAGAGAGTTCAGAGGACAGCCAGAGGGATGAGTAAAGGGTGATAAAGTGTAACTTATACTGAAAGACCCAAGGATCTGTTAAACTTAACCAAGAAAAGATTAAAGGGTGACTTGTTCATAGTTCATAAGTACTGACATGAGGAACAGAACCTTAATAACACAGAGCCCCTGCGGGGAGTGGTGTTCAGAAACAAGACCAAGGTCAGGATTGGGATTGGGATTGGGATTGCAGGGCTGTGAGAGTGCAGTGCCAGGGTGCAGGGCAGAGCCGCAATCTGCTCCTGGCACACCTCTGCCTGCAGAACTGGTGCCCATCTCAGGGATGTGTGAGCAGCAGATCATGGCTCTTCCCTGGGCCCTGGCCCCATGCTGTCACTGCCCTACAATCCTGCTCCCGGCCCTGGCCTTGGCCCAGGAACTGGCCATGACTCCACCTACCCATCCTGCTCCCAGATGCCACACCCCACCCACTCATGGACCCATCCCATCTGCCCAGCCTCATGCCCTGCCAACACGGGTCCTAGGCTAGTCTCCATGGAAACCCCACCCACCAGCTCCATCTAGCACCCTCTGTCATGGGTGCAGGATGGACAGGCCAGGGTGCCTGGGCTGCAAGGGTGGGTCGAGTAGTAGTGGCAGAGACTGGCAGCCGAAGCCAGAAGGAACCACCACTGAGGGCGCTGCTGGGAAGCAAGCTCAGCTGCAATACCCCCCAGCCCCACTGCTCACATGGGGGCACTAGGACTGGCCACATGCACCACGGCCCAGGCTGCCCCCCACCCTTAGCCTGGGTAATGCTGTGGGACCTGCTGTGGATTAGCATCCCAGGATACACAGCGCCCAACTGCTGTACCCCTTTCTACCCTCCAAAACTCTAGTGGTTCCCCACCTCCCCCACTTCCTGTTCAGAGCAACGACTCTAAAAGACTGCTTCCCACTGATACATGGTCTGGCTATGGAAACCTCAATTTCAGCCCAATCACAGAGCTCTGGGGAGTCTGACATTGATGTGGCCACTCCACACTGAGAGAGGTTTAACAGCTGAGAGATCCTGGAGCCAGGAAAGCATGCTTTCCACAGCCCCAGGATCTCACCACCCAGTCCAGGATAGCTTCCCCCCCAGCCAGCATAATCCCGGCTTCCCCTAACCCCACTCCCACCTCTGACCCAATCCCACTTCACTGAACACGTGCAAGATTTTGTCCTTTAATTTTTTTAAAATCTTTTTTTCACTTCTTTTGATTCCCTCTTTCCCCCACCTCACTTCAAACATTTTTTCAAGATTTCTCCCCTCCTACCCTCTGCTTTGGCTGGGCTCCTTCTGGATATAGAGGGAAGACCCCATGCTGGTTTTTCTGCCTCCCAGCTCCAAGATACCCTTCCCTCCTTTCCACCACAGGGGAGGAAAGAGTCCTGGCTCCTGTCCACTAGGGGTGTGCAAAGCAGGTCCTATTTGATTCTGATTCAGCCCTAATCAGGGACAGTGATTTGATTTGTTGATTCAGATCACTGTCCCTGATTCAATTTGGCCGAATATGAATCTGAAGATTCAATATTGATTTGGAGAGTCAGTGATTCAGACACAGACACAGTTTAAAAGTTTTTTCTACATACCTTGAGGTACCAGCATGGCTTGTGAACACTATGATGCTGGGGCGCATGGAGTGTCCCACAGGAATGTGGGGGGACCCTCCATGTGCTTAGCGGCAGACCCAGAGTTGGGCTGGAAGTACTTCTGGTCCAATTCCAGGTCTGCCTGGGAATGCACTGGGGAGCCCCCTGCACCCCCTGGTTCAGTGATTGGCCGCAGGGGGACCCTGGGTGGCCCCCCTAGACCCAAGGGGCACCAGTCACTGAGCTGGGGGGAGGTACAGGCAGACCCAGCAGACCTGGAAGTGAACTGGAATTGCTTCCAGTCCACTTCCAGGTCTGCTGCCAAGTGTGCTGGGGAGCCCCCCACACTGATTGATACAGTCCTAGTGAAAGGTGCCCTCTAGCTCTAGTGAACTGAATGCATTTAAATACCCTTGATATGAGTGACTGGTGCCTCCGGAATCTGGGGGGGGACCCTATCACTGAGTGGAGGGGGTCCCCCCAGCAGCTGATCATTGAGCAGCGGGGAATTCTCCTGGCAGCCAATCGCAGAGCAGGGCAGAGTGGCGGTGGCTGATCGCTGAGTGGGAAATGATAGAGTGGCTGGGAGCTGCGCATCTTGGGATGCTGGAGAAATGAAAATCAAGTGTTTACCTCCCCTGACCATTCAAACAATACCTTGGAACAGCATGGATAAAATGTTTCAAAGATAAACCTCATTAGGAAGAGCTTATTTTTAAAAAATGTTTAGAAAGTACTTACAATGGGTTAGCAATTAAATGCTCCTCTTTTAAGTGCCTTTATGATGGTTTAAAGGTAACCTGTAACATGGCCTTTAGTTTTTTTGAAGCCAGTGTAAACCCTTTAACAGAGCAGACTGTTAGCTCCCATTATGGACAATTTAACACCCAGAACCCAAGTTAATACTGAATAGAGGTTTTTTTATTTTTTTACTACTTACATATAAAAGTGAACACAGTCAAAATATTTTTAGACCACTGGACTACTAACAACTGACTGATTCTACTGCATGTCTGCCATTCTTCTAGTGTTTTATTGAATGTGCACAAAAAGAAACTGGAACATCGGAACATCTGAATTTCCAGGCAGGCACGTGCAGAAATCAGGCTCACATCATGCTGTGTTTTATTTCACAAGTATTATCTATTCTGAAAACAGTCCTATCCATGTCCTTCAACAGAAAATGCTTATCTTGAAATGTTAATCTGAAATGAGAGCAAACAAAAAAAAATGAAGTCCACGTAGTCTTGTGTTTTGATAACTGCATTAAACTGATTTTGACCTTCATTCAGAATTCAGACTGAACCTGGATTTAAATTCTTAAGTTTAATAACACCAGATAAATTTTCCCCAATTTCAGTATTTTTAAAACCCCAGGAAGGAATAGAAGTAAAATGCTTCAACAAAGCCAATTTTGGCCTACCTTATAATATCAGGAAATGTCTGTGCTTACAAATTTAAAAGGGTTATATAGTTTAGGTGAAGTTTAGAAAATAGCTAAACATTTGAATTCTTAGACTGATATACCTTTGCATAGAAGATGATCATTAGAACTGTAAGGATTCAATAAGTAACACTGAAGCATCCTCTAAAATGGAGATAGTTCATGGCCTATGTGCATTTTTGGTAGTTTGCTCTACATGGTCTTTTAAACTTGTTGGATGCCCTACATACCTAACGAATTTCTTTCCCTCTTATGCTTCCTTATGATCCGTAAAGCAGGTCAGCAATGAGCAGCCTTCTACAAGTACCACATGAGAGGTGGGAATTTATTTTCTGAAGTTGCTTCTCAGCTCTGGAACTCCCTCCCTCTTGAGGCCCACCACAGCTTGAGCCTGGACATCTTTTGGAAGCACTGTAAGACCTTCCTATTTGGACTGACATTTATCAAATAAAGCTAGGATGAGATGTTGTTTAAGCAGGAGGGGTGTCTCTATTTTACTTTGACATGCTTGTTCCCTTTTAAGTTGTTTTTGTTTTCCTGTCACTCTCCTGTTTTTAATTTATTCTGTTTTCTAAGTGTAAGCCACCCTAAGCCTTTGTTTGGAAGGGCAGCATATACCTTGCATATAAAAATAAATACATTTTGCTTTCCCTTATTCCTTGATCTTTTATATATAATAAAATGTGGGCCCAGATCCTCAGCTGCTGTAAACTGGTGTAGCTAAATTAATCTGCCTTGTGATGCCTAGCCCACACCATAATCCTTGAAAAGTCAGACCTCTTTTTTCAGCTATTATATTAAGGTGTTAGTTGTTCAGCACTGACATCACAAGCTAGGATGATGTAAGGAAGCTTATACTTAAGGGCTGTACTACAGCAAAGATCCAGAGCAGTTGTAAACAAGTAGGTGGAAGAGGAAGTAAATAGAGGAAAGATGGAAGTTCAGCGATCTCCAGGTGCAATTAGTGCTTCCTTCTCATACCCTGGTACCATATCTTACATCGGCACAACCTCAAGCAAGGATTGTTTGTCCAGAGTTGAACTTCACAGCCATTCCCATCATTGCAGGGCACGTATACTAAGTATGACAAATTTGCTTTTCCTCAAGAGGCACCCTCAAGCAAGCAATGCTGCTCTGGGGAGACTGCTTCTTATATTGGAAGAATTGTTGCCTCCTGCATAGGGCTCTTGGAGTAGGCTAATTAGCTCAGGTAAGTAACAGTGTCAATAAACCTGCCTGTGCAGCCACAGTTACACTATTTCTGGCTTTGAAGGAAGTCTGCCTGGGGCAACCTTTTGTTTTAGGATACCAACATCCAGGATGGCAAGTTTTATCATATGGACATAACCATTATGTCTGATCTGTTTTTTCACTTTCACCATTGTCTTTCAAGATGGATGTGGGCCAACACAGTGATGTGACCAGGAAAACTGTTTCTTTTTTACAATAATGTGAAACAAAAATCTGACCCATTGTGTCCAAAAGTGGCACACACTGACTGCATGCATACAAATGAGAATGTTAGAATCGATGTGCATTATAGTCAGCTTTTAAAAAAGTAAGAATGATTCTTTGTATATAAAAACACAACATGTTATAATACATTGTTAAAACTGCATCTCATTTGGTCAGTAATTATAAACTTTTATGAACTAATAAAATGGGATAGGATGTAAAAATGAAAGTATCTAGACAGTAGTATTTAAAAAAATAGCCTGCATGATGTAAATAATTTGGGATTTTTTTTATTTCATGCTGGGTTGTTGTTTTTTCCAATATATTAATGACCTGTTTGAGTTAGCACCTTACACTTTGCCATAAGCCTTTAAACACATTTAGTCATTAATGACTCAGAACTGCTATATTAATATAACACTAACACTTTTTAAGCAAGTCAAATAGATACTAAGAAAAAGTAAATATTGTACAGCTTTAAGCCAATATTTCCCTCGTTAGAACATAACAAATATTTTTTACCCAATGCACTTTGAGTATTCCCAGAGAATTTGTATCAGTGACAAGCTAACACTCAAATTTGTTTCTGGTGTATACTTTCTGAAAGGGTGTTAAGAGTGGTTATTGTAATTCAGTGTGCCAGATTCTCACGTGGTGTCACTTGGTTAATTGAATCCAAGAGAATGATGTGGAAAAACACAGCTGAGTAGGTGGACATAATTTATAAAAAACAGTGAGCAAAATCAAAATGTTAAGTCCGCTCAATATGTATGCTTTCCACATCAAACTATCTGGTCATATCAAATTAGGCCACCATCCTTATTTCACTACCCAACAATGTAGACAAGAGTTGTTGATTATAAGGATCTTTCCAATAATAGTTTCCCCCATCTTGTGAAGAAGGGACTTCCTCTTCTTTCACAGCAATCTCCAAGGGATTATTGGAGTTAGATGGTGGATCTAGTAGTTTGGAAAACTTTTCTTCCCCTTATGGGGCAATGTGCAGTATCTCCATAAACCAAGTTCCACTAACATGTCCTCTTTGGGCACATATACACATGAAGGATCTCTGCTCTAATGTGTGCAAATTAGCATGGGTCAGAGCAGACTCGATTAATTGAGTCTAATGCGAGTCTGCTGGAACGTGCTAATTAGCACACGTATTCAGTGTCTCTGCATTTAAAAATGGCAGTGGGGGCACTTTAACTAAAGCTTGTTGAACAAGGTTTAGTTAAAGCACCCCTGCCACTATTTTGAAGTGTGGGATACTAAATACACATGACGCTGCTGGCATTTTAATTACAGCAGCTCTCAGAGCATCCCCACCTCTGCCCCATAGCACATGTATAGATGCTCTTTCTGATGTTTATTTTTATAGGCTGGGTAAGCACCCTTTTGAAATAAACTACATGTAACATGTGCCAGCACACTAGGTTGGGTGATGTGCCAGATTGTGGATCCTCTGGGTGCCAGTAGCCCTAGGAACCTCCCTCAGCCAGATCTGCTGACTGAGGTGTCCCATAGAGAGGTGTTCCTCACCCAGGAATTTACTCCAAACCCAATGAACACGTTGGTTTCTTTATTATGTACAACTATATACAGAAAAGAAATGAATAAGTAAAAAAAGAAAAATAGTTAATAATAAAAACAACAATTTGAATACAATTGACAACTGCAACATTAGGTGAATAATTCCAACACATCGGGTGGTACAACTTGTTTCAAACAACTTCAACACTTACATTCACCTGGTTATAACCCTTTAAAACAGTTTCCCTTCTGGTCAAAATCCACTTCCCATACAA
>NW_017729022.1:30300907-30301359 GCF_001723915.1 Gavialis gangeticus | reverse complement strand
AGTAAAAAAAGAAAAATAGTTAATAATAAAAACAACAATTTGAATACAATTGACAACTGCAACATTAGGTGAATAATTCCAACACATCGGGTGGTACAACTTGTTTCAAACAACTTCAACACTTACATTCACCTGGTTATAACCCTTTAAAACAGTTTCCCTTCTGGTCAAAATCCACTTCCCATACAATAAATGGCAACACAGCTATAACTATGCTCCACCACTAGATGGTGGAGGCAAGGCTCCTGTTCCTCCAGGGACTTGGAACTCCTTTGATCCTTCCTGACCACAGCCAGACAAGGCCCCAGTCAACTGTTGCAGGCAATAGGCTTCCTTTTGTTCCTTCCAAAATATACCTTCTGCAAACAGTATAAAATTAGGTGTCCCCTCACAGCCCCATGCAGTTTGTGTCTGTCGTGGGGCACTCCTGTGCCCCACTCCTAAGGAGGCTC
>NW_017729022.1:30298849-30300896 GCF_001723915.1 Gavialis gangeticus | reverse complement strand
ACGGCTGTGTGCCACCTGAGCCCCAGCGCCGGTGAAAGCCCGAACCAAGGGCGCGAGAGGCGCGGGAGCAGGCTCTGACAGAGCCAAGGGCGCGTGGCATAAAAGCCCCGAGAAGGGTCAAGGGGCCAGGCACGGCTGCGTGCCACCTGAGCCCCAGGTGCAGTTTTGGCAGGGGACAGGCCCCGTGAGGGGCAAGAGTGCCAGAGGTGCAGAGACAGGCCCCAGCAAGGGGAAGAGCACAGGAAGCGCGTGGCATAGGCCCAGGGGGTGCCAGCCTGCAAGAGTAAAGCCCAGGAGGGGCTAGTATAAGGTTGGTGACACAAGAACGTCAGGAATAACTGCGAGGCTTGGGGCGTGCTAAAGGGGAGGTAGGAGGCACGCATAGCCCATAAGGCTGGGGAGCACCAAGTCACCCTGAGATCGTAGGAGATCCTTGGCAGCCTCCCATATAAACCTATAAGATCAAAGACGTGGTGGGTGAGAATTAGAGGATGCTGGATCTCCTAATTGGCACGGCAGGGGGGCCTAGCAGGATCACGGCCGCCCATAGGCCCCACCCCGTGACAGTGTCCTTTAAGCCCACTCCTTGGGGCTTTCTCCCTTCCCAGCACTTCCATCTGCAAACAGGGGATTTCCCTCAGCAGGTCTCTATTGCTGCAGCCCCAAGCCTTCTTAGCTCAAACAGGGGCTTCTCTCTGCAGGTTTCTGACCCAGCAGTTTCTGCCAGCTCTCAGCCAGCCTACCACTCTGCTGACCAACCTCTTCCCCTCTTGTCCTGGCCTGGGCACCTGTGTCCCTGGTTACTCAGCTCCAACCCAGTGGAGAATCAGCTTCTTGTGGAGTGACACAGACTCTCCCATCCTGATATCTGCTCCCTGATCCAGTTTCAGCTCTGTCTTCCCTATAGGTGGGGGAGGGGACTGAGTCTCTGCCCCCTCTCTCCAGGCTGTAGTTTGCTTCTCCTCTGCTTCTTTTTTCCCACACTCTCCACTTTTTATGACACACTAACAGCCAATCAGAGCTTCCATTTTGCAATGAGGGGAACCCTCTGGTAACAGTTCAAACAGTCCAATTATAAGCATGCAGTGTGCATGGCATACTCTCTTGCCTGGAAAAGCTATTGCACCTCCTACAAATTGTTTGCCGCCCTTTTTGCAAAGTGCTTAGGTACAGCTCACCCACTCAGCTTGCAGCCAAGCACGCCTTGCAGCTGTTACATACAAAATTCTAATGTAATAAAAGGCTTGGTCTGTCTATCTGCCTGCCTGTCTGTCTGTCTGTGACACTCTTGTCCAACTGTGCATGCGCTGATTGGCTGCATGGGCCAAGAGGCTGGGGCAGGGCCAGCTGAGTTAAAATAGGAGCCTCCGGTATGGCAGCTCCCTCTGCCCCACTTCCACATGTGGCAAAAAAAAATGGCATGAGCACTTTATAAGTGGCAGGGCCAGCTAAGGCAAGATAGATGCCCCTCTGCTAGCACCACCTCCTCCTGCAGCCTCTGGTGCAGTGGCTCCCTCTGCCCCACCTCCACAGAAGCACTTTAATGGGTAGAGCACTTTAAAAGCAGTGAAGCCAGCTGAGGAAAGGTGGGAGCCCCTCCGTTGTAGTGGGATCAGACCCAAAGGGGGGAGAAAAAGGAGGGTGGGGTCAGACCCAAACCTTGAACTCACTTCCTTCTGCACCATGACTCAGGTGGGGTGAGGTCAGACCCGAAACAGGGGAAGAGGGGAGGTGGGGTTGAACTAGAACCGGGAGGAGGGGGGAAGTCAGGTCAAACCCAAATGGGGTGAAGGGATGGGGCAGGGTTGAACCTGAACTGGGGGGATGGGGGGTTGGCCCCAAACTTGGGAGGCAGGGTGTGGGGTCAGACCCGAACCAGGGGAGGCAAGGTTGGACCCAAATCTGGGGGGAGGGAGGTCAGATCCAAACTGAAGTTGAGGGTGGGTGGCCAAGTCAGGCCCAAACTGGGTGGAGGGGGGAGCAGAGGCAGAACCAAACTGGGGGGGGCTCAGACCCAAGTTGGATAGATGGGGTGCAGCAGGGTCAG
>NW_017729022.1:30296785-30298697 GCF_001723915.1 Gavialis gangeticus | reverse complement strand
GGGGGTGAGAGGGAGTGGGGTCACACCTGAACCAGAGGGTAGGGGGAAAGCAGGGTGGGACCCAAAGGGGGGGTGGGGTCAGACCCAAAGGAGGGAGGGGGGGGGTGTGGACCCAGACACGGGGCTCCATCCCTGCGGCCATCCTTCCCCTGTCATTCTTGACAAGTGATTTGCTAGTAAATAATATTAGATTATGCCAACTTCTTTTTTGTTCTCTATCCATTTAGTCCTATGAGTTGTAAATTCAGGGTGCAGTAGCTCAGCTTACAAAGTGGAGCTGGAGAAGAGCTTTTTGTAACTTTGAAAATTACTCCCTAATTCTAGTCACAGTTTCTAAAGCTCTGTAGTGCCATGATCTGATATTTTAATATCAATAACATATGCCAGAGGAAAATTCAGATAATTTTAAAAGCTGTCTGTTGGCCTCTTCTTAAGCATAAGTCTCATGTCTAATATGCTAAACACCAATTTCCAGACCCAGTCTTCAATTAACCATCAGCAGTAGATGTTGGAACTGTGTTCAGGAAAATCTGGATTTGATACATATGTAGTGTCAAGTTCATTATTCATGTAATCATAGTGCCAGTAGAATTACACTTGGTTTATCACAGTGGACAACTGAAATAAAATTATAGAAAGAAAATATTCTTAAATATAGGTCTTTAGTCTGACTGATCTCATTGCAGTCAATGTTCAAATACTGAATGGAAGCAGGATCAAAATTAGTAATCATAAAATGCTCATGGTCAGTATTAGAATAACATATCAGATCACAGTAATACATGTACTATATTTTCATTGAAAGATGGCATTTATAATTAAGGACAAGAGGTCAATACTTTAAAAATGAAAAACTGCTCAAAAGCTTAATATTACAGATTAATACCAAGGATTAAGTGATCCAAACACCAGCTATAATCACATAGCAAATAAATGATAATTTTGAAATAACACACATGGTGTCTACTTTCCTTGAATTATATTATAGTAAATTAAGAAGTTATCGTTTCATTGTGCATACCTTATGGAATTTTTGCTTCATTGTACGTATGATCTAACTCTTTCTAGTATGTGGCCCTTCCTTCTCCAAATGACTATACTCAATGAACAAAAACTTTCATGTCTGTTAGTCAAAAATAATTTTAAAACCAATGTAGCATGATTTTCCAACATCTTCCAATAAAGTGTATTTTTTATCTGTGTATGAATTAAAACTTTTAACAGCCTCCCTTTGCTCAGTTCTTATTCTCAGCAAGGACTGAAGTGATCAGATAGGGCACTTGTACATGTGACACGTGAATCATAGAAGCATTAAAAAAATAGGGTTGGAAGGGACCTCAGGAGGTAATCTACTCCAACCCCCTGTTCAAGGCAGGACACTCCCAAACTAGATCATCCCAACCAAGGTTTTGTCTAGCTGGATGTTAAAAACGTCCCAGGAGGGAGATTCCACTACCTCTCTGAGTAACCTGTTCCAATGTTTTACTACCCCCCTAGTAAGGAAATTAATCCTAATATCTAACCTAAACTTCCTTTGCTGCAACTTGAGGCAATTGCTCCTTGTTCCATCATCTGCCAGCACTGAAAACAGTCTAGGTCCATCCTCTTCGAAACTACCCTTCAGCCAGTTGAAGGCTGCTATTAAATCCCTTCCCAGTCTCCTCTTCTCTACACTAAATAAGCCTAGTTCCCTCAGTCTTTCCTCATAAGTCAATTCCCCCAGTCCCATCACCATTTTTGTTGCCCTCTGCTGAACTCTCTCCAATTTGTCCACAGCCTTTCTGTAGTGGGGGGCCCAACACTGAACACAGTACTCCAGATGTGGCTTCACCAGTGTTGAATAGAGGGGAATAATCACCTGCCTTCACCTGCTGGATACACACCTACCAATGCAGCCCAGTATGCCCTTAAC
>NW_017729022.1:30296091-30296345 GCF_001723915.1 Gavialis gangeticus | reverse complement strand
TTCCCTTTGAGAATTAGAACTGTAAGATTGGATAGATGGGGTGCAGCAGGGTCAGATCTAAACTGGGGGAGGGAAGGGGGAGCAGGGTAGAACCAGCACCAGGGTTGAAGGGGGTAGGGAGGGATCAGACCCAAACTGAGGGGGGGCAGGTTCAGACCCTAATTGGGCAGAATAGGTGAGACCCCCTCAGAGTCAGACCTGAACCGAGGGGGAAGTGGGGGAGCGGAGCTGAACCCAAACTGAGAGGGAGGGGG
>NW_017729022.1:30287777-30291091 GCF_001723915.1 Gavialis gangeticus | reverse complement strand
TGAGTTGTAAATTCAGGGTGCAGTAGCTCAGCTTACAAAGTGGAGCTGGAGAAGAGCTTTTTGTAACTTTGAAAATTACTCCCTAATTCTAGTCACAGTTTCTAAAGCTCTGTAGTGCCATGATCTGATATTTTAATATCAATAACATATGCCAGAGGAAAATTCAGATAATTTTAAAAGCTGTCTGTTGGCCTCTTCTTAAGCATAAGTCTCATGTCTAATATGCTAAACACCAATTTCCAGACCCAGTCTTCAATTAACCATCAGCAGTAGATGTTGGAACTGTGTTCAGGAAAATCTGGATTTGATACATATGTAGTGTCAAGTTCATTATTCATGTAATCATAGTGCCAGTAGAATTACACTTGGTTTATCACAGTGGACAACTGAAATAAAATTATAGAAAGAAAATATTCTTAAATATAGGTCTTTAGTCTGACTGATCTCATTGCAGTCAATGTTCAAATACTGAATGGAAGCAGGATCAAAATTAGTAATCATAAAATGCTCATGGTCAGTATTAGAATAACATATCAGATCACAGTAATACATGTACTATATTTTCATTGAAAGATGGCATTTATAATTAAGGACAAGAGGTCAATACTTTAAAAATGAAAAACTGCTCAAAAGCTTAATATTACAGATTAATACCAAGGATTAAGTGATCCAAACACCAGCTATAATCACATAGCAAATAAATGATAATTTTGAAATAACACACATGGTGTCTACTTTCCTTGAATTATATTATAGTAAATTAAGAAGTTATCGTTTCATTGTGCATACCTTATGGAATTTTTGCTTCATTGTACGTATGATCTAACTCTTTCTAGTATGTGGCCCTTCCTTCTCCAAATGACTATACTCAATGAACAAAAACTTTCATGTCTGTTAGTCAAAAATAATTTTAAAACCAATGTAGCATGATTTTCCAACATCTTCCAATAAAGTGTATTTTTTATCTGTGTATGAATTAAAACTTTTAACAGCCTCCCTTTGCTCAGTTCTTATTCTCAGCAAGGACTGAAGTGATCAGATAGGGCACTTGTACATGTGACACGTGAATCATAGAAGCATTAAAAAAATAGGGTTGGAAGGGACCTCAGGAGGTAATCTACTCCAACCCCCTGTTCAAGGCAGGACACTCCCAAACTAGATCATCCCAACCAAGGTTTTGTCTAGCTGGATGTTAAAAACGTCCCAGGAGGGAGATTCCACTACCTCTCTGAGTAACCTGTTCCAATGTTTTACTACCCCCCTAGTAAGGAAATTAATCCTAATATCTAACCTAAACTTCCTTTGCTGCAACTTGAGGCAATTGCTCCTTGTTCCATCATCTGCCAGCACTGAAAACAGTCTAGGTCCATCCTCTTCGAAACTACCCTTCAGCCAGTTGAAGGCTGCTATTAAATCCCTTCCCAGTCTCCTCTTCTCTACACTAAATAAGCCTAGTTCCCTCAGTCTTTCCTCATAAGTCAATTCCCCCAGTCCCATCACCATTTTTGTTGCCCTCTGCTGAACTCTCTCCAATTTGTCCACAGCCTTTCTGTAGTGGGGGGCCCAACACTGAACACAGTACTCCAGATGTGGCTTCACCAGTGTTGAATAGAGGGGAATAATCACCTGCCTTCACCTGCTGGATACACACCTACCAATGCAGCCCAGTATGCCCTTAACTTTCTTGGCAATAAGGGCACACTATTGGCTCATATTCAGCTTATTGTCCACTGTAACCCCCAGGCCCTTTTCTGCAGAGCTGTTGCCCAGCCAGGCAGCCCCCAGCCTGTACTGATACATGGGATTGTTCTGTCCTAAATGCAGGACTTTTCACTTGTCCTTGTTGAAGCTCATGGGATTTATTTTTGCCCAACCCTCCAAATTGTTCAGGTCACTTTGAATCCTAGCCCTACCCTCCAGGGTATTTACTGCTCTCCCCTGTTTGGTGTCATCTGCAAACTTGCTAAAGATGCACTCTTCCAGGTTGTTGATGAAGACAGCAAACAAAACCAGCCCCAGGACTGACCCCTGGGGCACTCTACTTGATACTGGCTGCCAACTAGATCTCAAGACATTGATTACTAACCTCTGAGCCCAATGCTGCAGCTAGTTTACTATGCAACATACAACTCATTCATCCAGCCTATACTTCCTTAGCTTGTCTGTGAGAATGTTGTGGAAGATCTTATTAA
The DNA here is from genome assembly GCF_001723915.1 of Gavialis gangeticus. Classification (NCBI taxonomy): domain Eukaryota; kingdom Metazoa; phylum Chordata; order Crocodylia; family Gavialidae; genus Gavialis; species Gavialis gangeticus. The sequence goes on along the minus strand of NW_017729022.1, from coordinate 30,288,899 downwards.
AAGCCTTGTTAAAATCAAGGTATATCACATCCACTGGTCTTTCCACATCCACAGAGCTAGTCACCTCATTATAGAAGGCATCCAGGTTCATCAGGCATGCTTTGCCCCTGGTGAACCCATGTTGACTATTCCTAATCACCATCTTCTCCTCCAGGTGCTTCAAGATGGATTCCTGGAGGATCTGCTCTATGAGTTTTCCAGGGATTGAGTCCTGGATCCTCCTTTTCATAGGCAACTGGTAGGGAGGGTATGGGGGGGAGGGGCATGTGCCCTACCCAACAGGGCCATTCCCACCACTGACACCACCGGTGGCATCTGCAGGAACTAGATATGATATGCCCCCACTAACAGAGCCATCACCCCTGCTGACACCACCAGTAGCATCTGCAGGAAATTGCCAGCTCCACCCCCACTGCTGACAATGCCAGTGGCATCTCCGGGAGCTTGCAAGCTCCATCCCAGCCACAAAGTCACCAGCAGCCTCTGTGGGTGCCCCCACACCCCCCAGACTCAGGAGGCACCAATCACCCATGCTCACAGACAGCTGAATTGAAGCATGGGCCTAAAGCTGGGCCTTGTCATGGCATGCCAAACCAAGTTCCCATGGGTGGTTCCCATCTTCAAAAAGGGGAAGAAGGAGAACCCGGGAAACTATAGCCCAGTTAGTCTTACCTCGACCCTGGGCAAGCTTTTTGAGAAAATTATTCTGGCACATATCCACGAGGGGCCAGCAGGGAGGTCATGCTTAGGGGCAACCAACACAGGTTCATTAGTGGCAGGTCCTGTCAGACCAACCTGGTGGCCTTCTATGATCAGATCACCAAATCATTAGATGCAGGAGTAGCAGTGGACATAGTCTTCCTGGACTTTCGGAAGGCCTTCAACACTGTCTCTCACCCTGTTCTCATTAAGAAACTGGGGGACTGTGGTGTTGACACCCACATAGTCAATTGGGTCGCCAACTGGCTGGAGGGCCGCACCCAGAGAGTGGTAGTGGATGGGACTTTTGAGACCTGGAGGAATGTGGCCAGTGGGGTTCTGCAGGGCTCAGTCCTTGGGCCCGCACTGTTCAACATCTTCATCAGCGACTTGGATGAGGGGGTGAAAAGCACCCTGTTCAAA
>NW_017729022.1:30284999-30287486 GCF_001723915.1 Gavialis gangeticus | reverse complement strand
GGCAGGGGGTCGGAGTAGATGATCTACTCAGGTCCCTTCCGACCCTAGAAACTGTGAAACTAAGTTTGGCATGCCATGCTGAGGCCTGCACCTTTCCACCCTGGAGCTTTGCCACTAGTCCAATTGCTTCTGGGGCCCGTGGCAGCTTCCATATGTTGTGGTGAAGAAAAAAAACTTTCTTGAACACCCATAGCTAGGGGTTTTCTAGGTACATACCCAGCCTGGAACTCATAACCTGCTGGTCTAAGATTCAGCATATAAACCCCTAAGCCAGAGAGCAAGGGAAACAACAGACTGTGTCCCATATCCCTGCCTGCATCACAACCACACTCACATATATATGTTTGCCCACCAACACCGCACCCTTGGAAAAAAAAATTCAAACACTTGATGGATGGCCCTCTGGCGTGCAAGAAGAGGCCATAGGCAGCTACAAACATCACCCTTTTCTCTGCGAGCAACATACACAGCCCTTAATACACAACAAAGGCCTCTAGGGCTGCTGGCTTCTTCATGCTCAGGCCTCAATTGTCTTGACTGCCCCAAAATTAAAAAACAAAAAAAGCCATTTTGGCCCCACCAATTTCCCCTTTCTTAAAGACGGGCACTACATTTGCCCTTTTTCAATCATCTCGGACCTCTTCTGATTGCCATGAGTTTTTAAACATGATGGGCATTTGCTCTGCAATTTCATCAGCCAACTCCCTCAGCACCCTTGGTTCATCACGGCCTGCCCAATGGGCTTGTATAGTCCAGTTTTTCAAATAGTTCCTAACCTGTTCTTTCATCACTGTTGGCTGCTCACCTCCTCCCCAAACTGTGCTGCATGGTGCAGCAGTCTGGGAGCTGACCTTACCTGTGAAGACTGAGGAGAAGAAGGCACTGAGCATGTCAGCCTCTTCTGAATCCTGTCACAAGGTTGCCTTCCCCCATTCAGTAAGAGACCCACATCTTCCATGATCCTTTTCTTGCTACCGTCACCCTTCTTGTTACCCTTCACATCCCTTGCTAGCTGCAACTTCAATTACACTTTGGCCTTCCCAATTTCATCTTTACATTCCTGAGCAATCCTCTTATACTCCTCCCTTTTTATTTGTCCAAATTTCCACTTCTTATAAGCTTCCTTTTCGTGATTTATTTTACTGAAGAGTTCCCTGGTAATCCAAGCTGGTCTTCTTTCATACTTGCTGGTTTTCTGACATACTTGCTAGTCTTCCTGCGCTTTGGGATGGCTTCTTCCTGCATTCTTATAAGGCTTCTTTAAAGTATAGCCAACTGTCCTGAACTATTCTTTCCCTCAGACTGCCTTCCCAGGAATCCTGCCCTTGAGTTCCCTGAGTCAATCAAAGTCTGATTTACTGAAGTCCAGGGTCCTTACTCTGCTGCTCTCCATCCTTCTTTTTCTCAGTATCCTGAACTCAATCATCTCATGGTCCCTGCTTCTCAAGTTGCCATCCACTACATTCCGCATGAATTCTTCCCTGTTTGTGAACAGCAAGTCAAAAAGAACATGGCCTCTAGTTGGCTGTTCCAGTACTTGCACCAGGAAGTTGTCCCCAACACTCTCCAAGAACTTCCTGGATTGCCCATGCACTCCTGTATTGCCCTCCCAGCAGTTGTCAGGGTGATTGGAGTTCCCCATGGGAACCAGGGCCTGTGATTGGAAAACTTCTACTAGCTGTTTGAATAAAGCCTCATCCACCACTTCCTCTGGTCTGGTGGTCTACAGCAGACACCCACCACAGCATCACTTTTGTTGTTCTCCCCTCTATCCTTAACCCAGACCGAGCCCTAGTTTCATACTGGAGTTCTGAGCAATCATATGGCTCTTTTACATAAAGTGCAACAACTCCTCCTCTTCTACCTTGCCTGTCCTTCTGGAACACTTTATAATCATCCATGACAGTGTTCCAGTCAAACGAGCTATCCCACCAGTCTCTGTTATTCCAATCACGTCACAGTTCTTTGACTGTGACATAGTTCTGTGACATTGCAGCTAATAGTCAGCTCACCCACAGCCACAGGAGAGGTGGACAGGCTCCACAGAAAAAAAGGATCAGGCTCCTCACAGCTTCTGCCTTCAGCAGGCACCTGCTGAATGCAGAAGTGGCAAGAAGCCTGATCCTTTTTTTTTTTTTTTTTTTTTTTTTTGTTGTTGCTGTTTTTTTGCAGAGTCAGCCTACCTCTCCCATGGTCAGGACACAAGGTGCCAGTAGGCTGAGCAGTCCCTGAGCTCTTGGGAACCCTGGTCCTTCCCTCCATGCCCATGGTTGTGCCCCACAGGGCTGTCCAGATGGGATGCTAATGGGATGGGTGCTTCCCCAGGTTGGGGTCAGGGAAGAATTAGATTGGGCCGAGTGCTGCCCACTAGCAGAACTATTGCACTAAGCTAATTATTGACCCAGTCAAACAATAAGCATCTAACTGATTAACACCTCTATTTTATGAGGACTAAAAATGCTCCCTGCCTCCTCCCCCCCCCCCCCC
>NW_017729022.1:30274724-30284875 GCF_001723915.1 Gavialis gangeticus | reverse complement strand
TTTTAAGTGTCTTTTTACGGTCTTTCATAGAAGATAATTAAATTATTCGCCCCAACAATACTATTGCCTATGAATGTCTGAAATAATACAACTCATCATATTCTCAATTTTATGTTAGGAATTTGCTTACTATAGATAATGATCTACATATTCATGAATTCAAGTTTACTGCAGTTTGGTTTTACAGACTCTCCTGCAATATTCTGAATTATCCTACTAGATAAACACACCAAAATACATTAGAAATGCATTTTTTTCTTTTAGATGACAGTTGTGTTTCAGCTACCAAATATGCTTTCTTTGAACTCCCAAGCTACATAGTCCACCCACCATCTCAACTAATAAAAAGATTAGCAGTAAAAAATATAAGAACATTTTGCAAACAAAAGATCAAATCTTCACTGAGTTAAACCCTCAAAAACCCAAGAGATTGTAGTGAAATTGCATGAAGTGTAAACACAATACAGAATTAGTCACAAATGGTTAGATCCTCAGCTGGTGTAAAGCAGCAAGTCTTCATTGATGTGTTCATCAACATAGTATCACTGATTTATACCATCTGAGGATCTTTCTCAAAAGGTTCAAAGGCACCTTATCTAATTGTCTGCATCTTGGCTTTCTGCAAGAAAAGCAGCAAGAAAACAGCCAGCACCCTTTCCTGTGGGTGGTACAATTGATTTTTTTCTTACTTTCTCACATGGCTGAAATCAATAAGCGTGTACTTTCCTCTGCTTTTCTTCAACTTTTGTGTATAAGTAGGAAAGATTTGGCATTGCCACCTTTCTTGTATCTGTGGGATGAACAAACGTAGGAAGCTCTGAGTAGCCCATGTTCCCCCATGTTTAAAGTGCTAATGATAACTTGTTATGAGCCTACTCATGCTATTAAGAGGAAGAGGAACATGAGAATAAAGACTCTGGACTTCAGAAAAAGCAAACTTTAACAAACTCAGGGAACTTATTGGCAGGTTCCCTGGGGAGGCATGTCTGGGGAGATAGCCCAGGAGATGTGGCTGTACTTTAAAGGGGCCCTTTTAAGGGCAAAAGAGCATGCTATCCTGACATGATGGAAGAATGAGAAATGCAACAGGAGACCACCCTGCGTAGGCAGCAGACTCTTCAATGAGTTGAAACTGAAAAAAAAGTCCTACACAGGGTTGAAACTTGGTCATGGTACTAGGGAAAAGTATAACAGTACTGCATGGGCATGGTGGGAGAAAACTAGAAAGCTCAAGGCACAATTTGTGATGCAGCTGGCAAGGGACATAAAAGGCAACAAAAAGGGATTCAACAAGTATATCATAAGTAATAGAAAGAAAAGAGAAAACCACAGGTCCCCTTATGGAATGTGGAAGTCAGTCCAGTCATGGATAATACAGAGAATGCTGAAGCATTTAATGCCTTTGAAGGATGTACAAAGTGATCAGGGACAGCCAAGTTGGATTCAACAAAAGCAAGTCATGCCTGACCAAATGTGTTTCCTTCTATGATAAGGTTCCAGGCACTGTGGATGAGAGGGAGGCCTGGAGGTGGGTAGTGGATGTGATGTACCTTGACTTTAGCAAGGCTTTAGCAAGACACTGTCTCCCATGACATTTTTGTTAACAAGCTATAGAAATACAGACTCCATGGATGTACTTGCAAAGTGGATGACATCAAGTTGGGTGGAGTTGCAGACACTCTGGAGGGTAGGATTAGGATCCAGAATGACCTTAAAAGAGTGGAGAAATAATCCAAAATCAATCAGATGAGATTCAACGAGGACAAGTGCAAAGTCCTACACTTGGGACAGAATAGCAAGTGCAGGGCATGGCATGACTAGTTAAGATGCAGTAGTGTAGAGAAGGAGCTTACAGTAGACCATAAACTGAAAATAAGCCAACAGTGTGCTCTTATTGCAAAAAAAAAAGTCAAGAACATACTGGGTTGTATTAACAGGATCATCACTTGCAAAACAAAGGAAGTGACTCTTTTCTTTATTCAGCACTGGTGAGGTTTCACCTGGAGCACTATCTCTAGCTCAGGGCCCCATACTTCAAGAAGGATGTGGAAAGGGCTGGGAAAGAGTCCAGTGCAGAGCAACAAAAATGGTTAGGAGCCCGGCAGGCAAGACTTATGGGGAAAGGCTGAAAGAACTAGGATTATTTAGTGTGGTGGAAAGAAGACTGAGGGAGGATTTAAAAACAGTGTTCAAATACCTGACGGTGAGGACAGAGAAGATGTAGACAGGCTTTTCTCTGTGGCTGTAGAAGACAAGACTAGAAGCAATGGTCTCAAGCTACGGCAGTGGAAATTAGGTTGAAGATTTGGAGGAACTTTCTGACTCTGAGGGTTGTCAGGCATTGGAACAGGCTACCTGGAGAAATTGTGCAATCTCTTGGAGGATTTTAAGAGCAAGTTACATGGACACTTGATTGGGATAGTCTAGTCAGGGATGATTCTTCCTTGCATAGAGGCTGGTCTGGATAATCTGATGAGATTCTACCAGCCCTACATTCCTATGATCCTGTGAACTCAAAATAGAGTATGGAAACCATGACTAAGTGGGGGATTCAGCATCAATGCAGAGGGGTTCCGGGTTTCTGTCATGTTTCCCGAGATGTTTTAGCTCAGGGAAGCTAACCCACTATCCATTTCCTAGGGGCAGAAGTTTTGGATTTGGAGAGGAAGGAAAACCTGCCCTCCCAGTTAAAAGCTAGAAAACTTTCTGGATTTTTATACCTTCTGGGTTGCTGTTATGGTGTTATGAATCAAAGTGGGCTTTGACTCCTCAATAGGTATACACTAATATTTAGGACTACCCTCAGCTAGGCCCCACTCCCTGGGTGCATCTACATGAGACATTTACTGTGGAGCTGACTAATTAGTAAAGTGTCAGCATCTACACATGTGGTGTTATTAGGCTGGAGTAAACTAATTAACTCTGCTATAGGATAATACTGCTCAACATAAGTACTATCCTATGGTGGAATTATTTTCTCTGCTGCAATGCACATATAGATATTGACCAGGGCTGGGTGGGGCACAAGGGTGCTACAGTGCAGGGCTGCCTGTCGGTTAGCCCCACACAAGAGCAGCCTTTTGCTGCAGCCAGTCCCTCTGCAACATATTGAGCTGGGTTGAAGCAACCCCAGGCAGGCAGGCTGATTCCCAGAGCCCCTGCCAGCTGGACCACTCCACTCTGACTCAACATGCTGTGGTCCCAAGCACATGTGTAAATGCTGTGACCAGGAGCAATAAACTCCAGTGTGAACTGCACTGGAGTTTATTGCATCAAATTAATTTAACATGTAAACATGCTCCCTGTCCCTTAATTTGCTATAGCTATATGCTAAACAGGAAAGAGAAGTTGTTTCCTCTGTTTGTTCCTATTTCTGGAATTTAGCCATGCTAGGAGTCAGTGGGCACATCTACATGAGACATTTACTTCACAGTTGACTAATTAACTGCACAGTAAATGTCTCAGCATCTACATGTGCACCCCTATCAAGGCACACAAAATTAATAAACTCTGCAGCAGTATGTACAAGTCCTACACTTCTGCGGAGTTTTTTCATGTGCAGCAGCACACATATAGATGCCAACTTACCTGACTGGGGCATGAGGGTGCTTAAGTGTGGGGACTGCCTGCTGGCTATCCCTGCATTGAAGCACCCTTGTTCCCCAGCCAACCCCTCTGTAGCACATTAAGCCCAGTCAAAGCAGCCCCAGACTGGCAGGCTGACCCCCTGGGATCCCCCTGACAATTGGGGCTACTGCAACCTGGCTCCATGTGCTGTGCTCTGGGCGCATGTGTAAACCACGCACCCGGGAGCTTCCTGGGAGCAATAAACTATGGAGCAATAAACTTTGAAATAGTTTATTGCTGCTTATTAATGGCATGTGTAGACATGCCCAGTCTAACTACATATTTCTCCTTTTATATAGGTTTATAATTACAGGTAGAAGAGAGAGGGTTTCAGTACCAAGCTGAGGTCTTGGTACTGCAGGTTAGGAATAGGCTCAATCTTCGGCAGTGGAGCACAGGAGAGCTTCCAGAAATGGACTGGATTGCTGCCATCAGGTATGCTTAAGAGGCATTAGGATAGATGGCTGGAAGATCTGGGCTTTCATGCGGCCTATGAAAGTCTCTGAAATGGATCAATAGGCAAATGGCAAGTGGGGGAAAGATTTCAGGTTAAATTATATTGACCAACATTAAATATTTGATCAGATGAAGCACATACTATGGCTGGAGGTGGCATTTGGTATAAGTGTAATTATAAGAATGGAGTGTTTTCTCAGCGCAAATGTCTGAGATGTCCATGAGCACTGCTGCCACTGTAAGATGGCATGCCAAAGAGCTATAAGCCCAAGGTAACTGACTCAGTTGCTTTGTGTTTTTTGTGGGCATTTGCACTAGTTCAAAGCAGGTGCTTCTTAATCAGAAAAAACATTTTCTGTGCAGTGTGCAATCATGTAAATGATCATTAATGTGCAAAATAATAGAGGATCTGGATCAGGGAATATAGAGGTGGAGGAAGAAAAAAGGAAACAAGAAATAACCATGTGAAAAACACTATAAAAGTGATGGGGAAGTGTCTGAGCTGCCTGGCTCAACAGGCTACTAGTAATATGCCACAAGCATCAAAGAGATATAAGACTTTTAATCCTATTTAATCAATATATTGTAATTATAAGGTTTAGTCTAACTAGCTAGGCTGCCTAGATGTTGGTTATGATTTATTTTGCTTACATTTAGTTACTTTGATTTTCTCTCTGTTTTCTATTACTTGTGTCAAATAAACCTTGTTTTATTTAATCTAATTGTAATTGGTGGCTGTTGTTCAGGATAAATATTGACAAGACATTCCTGAGAGAAAGAAATTGAAACTTACATTTGGGGAAAGAAGTGCTGTTCTAGGCATTCACTCAAAATTGTGGATTCCATGGTTTATCCCCTAGAAGTGTAGTCAAGATGCTGATTTGTGATTGGCTAGAGATAACAATATCTAGAGAGTAGGGGGGGGGTATAAGTCAAAGTGAGAGGAAGCTTCCTTTTTTCTAAGTTGTTAGGATGAAATGCAGTCATAATATAAATAGGCACAACAATTTGCTAAGGCAGAATTTGCCCCTTAAGATGGAAAATCTGTCATGAATTTTAAAGAGAAGGAACCAGACTTTTGACGCTCCAGAAGGAAGAAGCAACTGTGATATAATGGCTTTGAGCTGAAGGTGGGAAGTTGTGATATACCGCTACAGATGGTGCTGTTCTTTCTTAAAGCTTACAAGAAAGCTTCCTGTACAGGATGAGCCAAAAGGCCAGGCATTATTTAGGCCTGACTGCAGCTCTTATGTTTTATACTTTCATAGAATAAGTGTTTGACAGCATTAAATTTTATACTGACTTGAGAGGAATGAAACTATACCCCCCATTTCTCTCATATATTGTAGAGAGATATTGCACTCAGTTAACAGTGACACACAGAATTTAGCACTATTGCATTGCAGAAAACCAGGGGCCTTGCTACATATTTTAGCTTCAATGTGCTTTGCAGAATGAATGAGGCCTTGACCATGTTAATTACTTTCACTGGGAAACCCAACATGCTGCCCACACTCCATAATTATTCAGTATACCAAGTATTCTCTCACCAGCCATGTGGATCTATTGTCATTTTCTTCCTCTAAATGTTATTGATCTATATCCATTAATATGGCAACAAATCATGCTTGCAAGAAATAAAAGAAATAATAGAGTTCAACTCATCATCTCTCTTTCAATTTCTCATGCTCCTTCTTCATGAGCTGTTTCTCTTCTAACATTTACCAGCTTAGGTATCAGTCTCAACACTTAAGTTAGAACTATGATAAGAAGTGGCAGACTGGGCCAGGCCAATGGTCCATCTAGCCCAGTATTCTGTCTCCAGCAGTGGCAGAAGTGGATGCTACATAGGGAGAACAGTGACATCTCTAGAGCAATCTATCACCTATTCAGTATCCTCCTTGACATCCACCATTTTTCATTTAGAGATGCCAAAGGAAACATCTCCTATCATTCTGTTCAATAGCCATTATTAAATCTATCATCTGTGAGTTTATCCAATCTTTCTTTGAACCTGGCTGTGTTATCTGCCTCCACCTCCTCTTGTGGCAATGAATTCCACAAGTTAACTACATGTTGTGTAAAATGGTACTTTTTCTCGTATTTCACCTGTCACATAGTAATTTCAGTCGGTGCCTTCTAGTTCTAGTATTCTGGGATTTGATGAACAACAGTTCCCTGTTCACTTGGTCCACACCCTTCATTATTTTACAGACCTCTATCATATCCTCCTTCAGCCTTTTCCTTTCCAAACTAAAAAGTCCTTTTTGAGATGTATGGACCAGAACAGACCACGGTATCTGAGATGTGGTCTCACCATGAATTTGTATAGTGGCATGACAATGTTCTCCACTTCTTTTTCAATTCCCTTCTCAATGATGCTCAACAGTTTTTTGGCTCTTTTTGTTGCCACTGCACACTGAGCTGGGTGTGTGAAATTCATGATGCTGCTGTACAATCAAAGTGAATACAGTCAAGGAAATTATTCTTGCAAATACTAACCATTTGCAAATTTACCTCTTTTCCTCTATTTGAAAATCATTTGTAAACTTATCCTAATTTCTTGTCATTTGCAAATATCTTATGAATAGACAAAAATACAATTTGACAGTTTAGACAAGAAACGTTTAGACTCTGTACAGTTTGCAAACAGTTCATTTTCAATACTTGTTACACATGGTATCTGGTTAGTCAACTAATTCACATGGCATAACTTCTTCTGAGAAACACAATGACACTATTTTAACAGGAAAATAGTGAAAAAGCAAATAATGAATACTCCTTTCCACATATGAACTCTCCAAACAACCAGTGGCATAACAGAGCTGGCACCTGGGACAAACTGTGGGACAGCATGGGAAGGGTGTTTTATACATTTTGCTGCGAAGTACAGGAAAAAACCTCCATTGGACATTAAATCCTTCTGTAGTGTTTACCATTTCTTCCCACAATCAAACTCTTCCATGGTTTTCCACTATATGTCTCTACCAGTCAGTAGACAGCGTAGATCCAATCCTATTATCATCATCATCATGGCAAAATCCCTCTTTTCAGTGGGAGCTGGGTTATGCCTTCTGTTCAAAAGAATACATAGTGTTCTTACTAAGATAAAGTTTTTCTTTTGTAGGAAGACTTATTCTTGAATAGCAGAGTGAATGCTTATCTATGAAAGTTACCACACAAGTTCACATGAAACTTGGATAGCCCATTAAAGAATGTCATGTCCTGAATACCACACACTTTGGTTTCCAGATATGTAATGTATTATCCTTACTATTTTTCATTAATGTATGCCAGCAAAGCAATGTTAAACTAGTATTAGGTATCTAGCTGCACAGAGCTTGGAGAGAGAGAGAAAATACAACAAATACAAATACATTTTAAGAAAGCTATAGAAACTCTTATAATTGTACCAGGCAAAACATAGTGATTAGCTTTCAAGATATTAGGCCTTATTGCAGATGGAAACAAAATTCAGGAAGGATTCCAGAATTTCTAAGGTATAATGGTTTGATTCGGCTACAATTAAAGTCAATCAAAAAACTTGCATTAACTTGACACTGGTCATTGGATTAAAACCATAAAGCACATATTGCTAGTTCTGATAAGTCAGAAGGTAATAGACCATAAATCTACATTAATCCAGCACTTTATATTACCCATCCTGGGACTTGGGCCATTGTAATTTTTAAAGTATGAAATTTAATGGTAGTACTCAAGAAAACTATTTTCTGAAAAAAAATTATATGAACTGTCTAAATCTTTAAGGTGGTGAATGTAAGAAGCAGTCTTGATGGAGAGAGATTTGTGTCAAGGGACCCCATACCAAGCAAATAACAAAGATGACATTATACTCTGCTCTACCTGTCAATCTAAAGAAATACGTATCTTTCCATGCCTACGAGCAGTTTCAGAGTCTTGCAGGCAACATGGTGCCCACGGGGCACAGGTTGGAAACCACTGATGCAAAGCTTTTTTACAGGTACAGTTATTTGGGAATATCTGTAGTGCATTCTACCTTAATGTAAGTTAACTTTCAAATATTGAAAAGCCCTAAGTGAGAGAAATATACACAGAGCAGTCAAAATAAAGATGCGTTACACTGTTTGCATGTCTAAGATTATATGCATCTAAGAGTCTGTGTTGATGAGAATTACCAGGGCCAGTCTACTGCTAAAGGCCAGACCCAATGTTAATAGAAAGTTTTTAATATTCCACAATTTTAAAAGAACAGGACCAGTTTTTCAAGCATTCTGCAGAACAGAATTGCAATTATTTTTTAGGTGCCTACATAAAAGACAGGTTTTTAATGTTGCTCAGCACCCAACTGACAGAGAGGGCTAGATTTTCCAAATAGCCCATCTGACCCCTTTGGAACAATGGCCATTTATTTGTGTGTCTCAGTGGGAACAGATCCCTCCAAAAATCTGTGGTTGCCAAGCTCTTTTGAAAATTCTTGCTTGGATGTCATAAGGATCATAAGTTAACTCAGAAATAGCCTATGCTGCTAGAAATTCACTGGTAATTCTCAAAAATCTTGCAGGGGGGCTGAGCTACTTCAGGAATGTTAGGCAAAAAATCATGGAAATTGAAAGCTAGGGGGAGGAGAGGAAAGGGAAGGAGCAGGAAGCATTTTTACAGATTGAAAGAGGTAAGCATGTTGACTTTATGACATCTTAATGATACACTAAAAACGTGCTGTGGGGGGACAGGCAGTATGATCTAATAGGTCTTTTCTATCTCCAGCTTCTCTAATTTTATAATAGTTAATAAATATTTCTGAAGTGTAGTCAGGCAAAAACTGTAGGAAACAATGCATTTTCTCAGGTCCTCCGCTTGGGCTTTTGCAGCAAAATAAATAAATAAGTAAATCTTAAAATATCTTTTTAAATGACGTTTATAAGACATTTGCCTCAGGCTATATATGATAGTGGCTAAATTGCCTTCTTTCCCATTTAAGTGGTACAAAATGGAGAGCAGGAATGATTATTCAATGCAAAAGTAGAAGCAGTAGTGATTTAAACATGCTTCAGCACACCTCATGCCCAATTTCTATAGATGTGCAAGTGGTCTTGAACTGATGAGAGGGAACATGACTGCAGCATTAATCATTTGGAGATAAAGGCTAATTTATAAATGCTTCTCCCTCTTTCAGCTTTATGCCGAGTTTGAGTTTTGCAAATAGGAATTAGAACCACGATTAAGTGCAATAAGCATCTACAAGCAACATTTTATTAAACACATTTTATATTCCTACATTCTCACCTTTTTTTAAAAGCATCCTTGTAGTCTATTTCCCTGTTTCTTAAACACTGCTTTCAAGGAGTTCCTATCATCCTGGTATCTAAACTGCTTTCTTTCACAAGATTTCTGTCATCAAAATTTAGTGTCTCCAAGATGTTTGGATCTCCAGGTTCCATCAGGTTTTTTACTTTCCTAAACCCAACTCTGAAACTCCAAACAAAGTCCAAATGCCTTGTTATGCCATGCTGAGTTCATTCGAATGTGTTCAGGGTCCTAGAAAGAGGAGCATACCTCATACTACTAAAAAGGCAGGCATCCCCACAGTCCTCTTCCTGAATGAAAGATTTCCTCACCGATCTGGCATAGGGGTAAAATTCTTTCCTGAGCCCAGATGTAGTCATCAGTGGGCACATCTACATGAGTGCTTGACTGCACACTTGTTACTGCGCAGTCATTTAGTACTTGCTTTACTTACTTCAAGTACTAAATGACTGTGCAGTAACTAACCACTGGTACTGTGCAGTCCCAGTGCATCACAGATCATTTCTGACCCTACTGTGCAGTAGCAACTGCGCAATACTGGCAGCGTTACAATTCATGCCCGCTGATACCGCGTTACTGTAGCAGTGTGCTACATTGCCATAGCTCATCACTAGAGCAATGTAGCATCTTGTGTAGACGAGCACACAATGACTCTGGGGAGAAGTGCAAGACTCTCTAAATACTGGCAGGAACATTGGCACACCGCAGTGAAAAAACAAACACAATGCTGGCCTTAGGTGGAGACAATGCCCTGGTTTGTTGGCCTGATCCTCCTTGTCACA
>NW_017729022.1:30268491-30269724 GCF_001723915.1 Gavialis gangeticus | reverse complement strand
TGTCCCTTCTCCCAGCAATGGGAGACCTTGGTGAACACCTACTGTCACGGGGGTGGGGCCTACGAGCGGCCGTGATCCCGCTAGGTCTCCCTGCCATGCCAATTAGGAGATCCAGCACCCTCTTAATTCTCGCCCGCCATGTCTTTGATCTTAATAGTTAATATGGGAGGCTGCCTAGGATCTCCTATGATCTCAGGGTGACTTGGTGCACCCCAGCCTTATGGGCTATGCATGCCTCCTACCTCCCCTTTAGCACGCCCCAAGCCTCGCAGTTCTTCCGGACGTTTTTAGTGTCTCCAATCTTATACTAGCCCCTCCTGGGCTTTACTCTTGCAGGCTGACCCCCCCTGGGCCTATGCCACGCGCTTCCTGCGCTCTTCCCCTCGTTGGGGCCTGTCTCTGCGCCTCTGGCGCTCTTGCCTTTCACGGGGCCTGTCCCGTGCCAAAAACTGCACCTGGGGCTCAGGTGGCACGCAGCCGTGCCTGGCCCCTTGACCCTTCTCGGGGTCTTTATGCCACACTCTCCTCGCGCTCTCGCGCCCTTGGCTCTCTCCGCCGAGCCTGCTCCCGCACCTCTCGCACCCTTGGCTCTCTCCGCCGAGCCTACGCGCCAGCCCTGTCTCAGGCTTTCACCGGCACTGGGGCTCAGGTGGCACGCAGCCGTGCCTGGCCCCCTGACCCTTCTCAAGGTCTTACACCCTCACTGGGCCGAGTACTGCCCTCTCGGGCTGGGGTCTCAACCCCACACACCGCACCGCTCTGGTGCCAAGGTGCCGAGCCTTCCCAGTGCTGCTCAGTGCCCGCACAGGGCACCTAGGAACCCCCAGACTACTGGGGAGCTCCTGTGAGGCCTCCTCACACCCCTACAGCCTCACCCAGCCCTCCAGTCGATATACACAAACAGAACCATAAGCCAACTGACTGTAACCAAACAATAAGCCTACCGGCTGTAACAAAACAATAGGCCTACTGGCAATAACAAAACAACAAGCCTGCCAGCTGTAACAAAACCATAAGCCTGCCGGCCATCACATAAAGTCCAGGCCCTCCTGGCTCTCTGGCCCACAGCCTCCTGGTCAGGCTTCTCCTCACCCTGACCATCATGCAGAAAGAGATCTTGGAGTCATTATTGACTCCAAGATGAACATGGGCCGACAATGCGAGGCCATGGTTGGCAGGGCTAACCGGACCTTATCGTGCATGCACAGGTGCATCTCGAGTAGAGCCAAGGAG
>NW_017729022.1:30261052-30263491 GCF_001723915.1 Gavialis gangeticus | reverse complement strand
AACTACTTCACAGTTAGGGCGGCTAGGAGCTGGAACCAACTTCCAAGGGAAGTGGTGCTGGCCCCTACCCTGGGGGTCTTTAAGAAGAGGCTGGATGCCTACCTGGCTGGACTCCTTTGAGTCCCGTTTTTGTTTTGGGGTTTTGTTGTTCTCCCGCCCTGGCGGGGGGTCGGGCTAGAAGATCTACTAAGTCCCTTCCGACCCTAAATCTATGAAACTATGAAACTATAAGGGCCCAGCCCGGCCCCTTCCGGTCATGTGACCAACCTGGTTGCTCCAGCAACCCGCAGCTGAGCTGCCCTGGTGATTGGCAGCTGCTCTAATCCTTACTTAGGCACGGGGCACCCAAGTGCCCCCGTGACACTCCTTTTACTAAAACTGGGTTTACTCTGGTAAATCTCCATTGTGCTATAGTCTCTTACATACCTTTTTATCATAGATCCCTTTTATAATAGTGGTACTCTGGATATACTCCATTCCAAGGAGATCAGACATAGGGTATATGCAAATGTAACGTATACAAGGTTAGGTCGATCTAAATGGATAGGCATGCAGGCATTCACAGGGCTTAAATCACCCTAAAAATGGCACACCCAATTTAAAGTCAGTTCACCTCAGAGTTGAACTAACTTTAGATCAACCTAGATTAACCCAGTCTGAAATGGGTTCATCCAGCCTAGTGAACACCTGTATGAACCCACCAGCCCCCTTCCCCAAACCCCCCATGGACCTGCTAGGCTTGTTTGCACCCTCAGACTACATTTCAGTCTGATGCTACATTTCACACTGAAAATAAATATCTAGGGTTTTTAGTGGGGAGGGGTCCCCCCCTACCTGGACCCTTAAAATAAAATGTTGTGTTAGGTATAGTTAATGTACAGGTGCTAACCATCGTCATTTGACCAGGGGAGTCTTAGGTTTTGAAAAATGAGTTAGCCTGATCCCAGGCACCGTCTCAGGAATAGCAAGGAAGAGCTGTGGTGGCATCTCTCTTGGCTGCTCAGGGAGCCCGTGCCTGGCCAATGCCAGCTGCTGTACTTGGCTGTAGCAACAGTAGCACCAATACTCTGTTCCTCTGGCTTTATCTTGGCTGTGCAGCTCAGCAGTGAGCTCCAGCTGGAAACAAGGAGGCAGCAGCTAGTAAGCTAGGGAGTTAATTTTGTGCTTCTTTCTGTGCAAGGATGTGGAACAGAAAAGAGGAGATAGCTGCTTCTTTCATCTGGGGGGTTCAAAGAAGGGGAAGCCTACATAGGGGGCATGATAGAGGGGAGAAAGATGAGAACCAACCAAAAGGGGACCCAGCAAGAGATGAAGAAGCAAAAACAATTTTCTAATACTCCCTCTCAAGTAAGCCGTGGCTTCAAAGGTGCTGAAAGCCTCCTTGTGTGACGAATTGTCAGTTATTTCTTCATCTTTTACTTTCTTGAAAAGAAAACAAGCCAGAATTGAGCAGCATGGGCACAGAACTGTCAGGTCTTCCTTTGAGCTCCTAATTGTCAAAAGAACTGGGTGTGTCAAGATTTTCAAATGTTGTCATCTATTCTTGTGGCCTTATCAGAGATTAAAAAAAGAAACAAGAGACCTGGTTTTGATCTCTCTTACAACATATGTCAGCAATATCCCCCCCTGGAATCAACTGAGCTGCTGACATGCAAAACCAGTGTAAGTGGAATCAAATTAAAATATCCAGAAGAACCTACAATAGCTTTTAAGCTGGAGGTTTCAGTCCAGAGCCTCAACCCTAGTGTAAACTCAGCAACTCTCTTGCTGGCTTCTGGAGACTTCTTTCTAGATTGGTATTGATACAAATTGTATCAGGGTTGGGTGCCTAAAATGAGTCTGGAGCTGAGACTCAGGCTTCAAACAGACTTCAACTTTATCCTGACATAAAATGTTTAAGACAGAGCAAAAACCAAGGAAACAGACATCATAGCCCTTTGTTACACTACAAGTGCTTAAATTTTGTGCCAACAATGAACCTAGTAATAATGGGTGTTTATCTACGTGCTCTGGGAGTGGGAGAGGGGGTGTTTTAATTAAAGTGCCTGGAGCATCACATGTATCAGTGTCCCTGAGCTGGAAAAAGGTGATGGAGGCATTTTAACTAAAGCTCATGCAGAGCACCCCACCACTGTTTTTTTCAGTGTGGGAACAATGATACGTGTGATGCTGGAGTATGCTGGAGTGTGGTAATTATCATGCTCCACCAGACTTGATTGAGTCTGCTCCAACACACTGTAATCACGTGTCAGAGCAGCCTTACTGCGTATGTATAGGTGCCAAATCTCTGCTGGTTTATGTGGCTATTTGTTCATTTGTTCACCCCCAGCTCCTGCAGTGGCCTCTGGGCTTTGGGGGCTTGTGGAAGAGCCCCTCACATGGCGTGGGGCAGTGAAGGGCAATGGGGTTCACCCGCTGCCAGGCAGGAACCGGTGAGTG
>NW_017729022.1:30249623-30256052 GCF_001723915.1 Gavialis gangeticus | reverse complement strand
ATTGCAGATTGGCTGAAGGGTCGCACTCAGAGGGTGGTGGTAATTATCATGCTCCACCAGACTTGATTGAGTCTGCTCCAACACACTGTAATCACGTGTCAGAGCAGCCTTACTGCGTATGTATAGGTGCCAAATCTCTGCTGGTTTATGTGGCTATTTGTTCATTTGTTCACCCCCAGCTCCTGCAGTGGCCTCTGGGCTTTGGGGGCTTGTGGAAGAGCCCCTCACATGGCGTGGGGCAGTGAAGGGCAATGGGGTTCACCCGCTGCCAGGCAGGAACCGGTGAGTGGGAGGTTTTGCAGTTTTTTTCTTTAAAGGGCCAGAGCTGGGGTGAGCAAAGCAGCCATGTGGTGGGGCTGGGACAGTGCAGGGATCAGGTGGATTCATGCAGAGCTCCCCATGCAGTGTGGGACAGTGGGGATCGCCCCCCTCCCCCACCCAGCAGCACCTGGTGAGTAGGGGGGGGAGTTTCAGAGCCAGGAGCTGGGCCGGGCAAGGCAGCCATTGACAGGGCTGGGCAGATGGGCAGGGGGTGGACCTGGGTAATTTGGAGATTGGTCAGCAGCCAAATCTCCAAATCAGATTCGGCTGAATTGATTTGAGACAGTGATCCAAATCATTGAATCAAATCACTGTCCCCCGAATTGGCCGAATCCAAAGTGAATACTAGCCACTTCGCACAGGCCTAGGTTCCCCTGCTTGCAAACCCATGCCCCAAGTTGGGGCATGGCACCTGTGGGTCCTTTCCTGAAGGATTGGGATCCTGAAGCTCCAGGAGGGGAAGGGGAAGGGGACTGATCCTGTATGACAACAACCCCGGCTACATCTGTAGAATCAGATCAGCTGTCCTACAACATATCACAGCACAGCTGGTTGTACTCCAAAGACAACAGATGTTTCCAGCCTTAAATTGTTTCTCTTTCTTCTGTTCTTCTGTTATGCCCTTGGTCCTGAAATTTAAATAAAAACACTCTTCAGGTAACTTATCTACACTCCTTTCTAAAGGACTTGAAATAGAGAAAAAGTGTTTTAATTACTTTTGTGTATGTTCAGTATACATGTTCTAACTTTTCAGTAGATCAAAAAGAAGATTTTTGATGCAAAGGAATTTCTCCCCCCCCCCCCCCCCCAAAAAAAGGGTTGGGTAGAAAAAAATTGACCAAGATGTTAAAAAATGTTTGTAACATTTCTATAACATTTAGTTTCAGCAGTTTCCAAAAGCAATATTTTGCTTCATAAATTAAAAAAAAAATTCATTTTTGATATTTTTAGGGGTGTAGGTTGTAGCTGTGTTGGTCTAAGGACATAGACAGACAAGGTTCTTTGGGTGAATCTAATATCTTTTATTAGACCAATTTAAATAGTTGGAAAAAATATTTAGCAAGCTTTTGGGTTTAAAAACCTTTTGTCAGGCTTAGGAAGTCTCTGACTGCCTGTCTTGTATGCACACCAGCCCAGCCTCTGGCTTCTTTACTCTTCATTCCATCCAGGAAGAGCACACACCAACCGCAGAGACTTCCTCAGCCTGACAAGGGGTTTTTAAACCTGAAAGCGTGCTAAAAATTTTATTTCCAAGTTTTTAAGTTGGTCTAATAAAAGGTATTAGATTCATCCAAAAAACCTTGTCTGCTGATATTTTTTTAAACATTCAACCTTTTTTTCAAATTGTAGTAGAACCACATTAAAATACACTGAATAGAGCTATTTATTCTAAAAAGCCAGTGATAGATGGTATCAGATTTTCTCATTTACAGAACGGTTTGAATCTCCTGTACACACACCCTAATAAATCATTTGGCATATTTTTGTTTTCATTCTTATGCCCATTTGAAAATAGCCTTTGCTATGGAAAGGTTTGATTCCATTGTAATATGCTTTTCATCTCGGTCTTTCTGTAATACTTCTGGATTTAATTCACATAATTACAGATATCCTTGTTTCCTGGTGTTTAATATTCTGTGTACAGATATTATCAGTGGTACACTCTGTATTGATCCAAACACACTGCTTTGTGGATCTGGATAGATGTTAGTTAATTATACTGAGTTTATACCCATATACCAATCTCTCTGAAACCATATATTTTGACTGACTCTGGAGAGAAGAAAGTGACAAAGCATGAACATAAGCAGGATGGATGCTCAACAAGGGGAATGTATGTATGGGGGTATATGTATTTGAGAGAAGGATGGCAGAGCTCTGAAATGATTTACCTGATGAAGAATATGCTATATGATAGAACAAGCAGGAAAAAGTGCTATTTGGAGAAGAGAGGGAATATTCCTGGATTACACAGTAATTGTCATATTTTTTGTTTGGGCTGGAATAAAACTAGAATGAAAATGCCACCTTAACGTGGGAAGATTTAGACTTTACTGCTAAAATGCTAGCAGGCTTATGGACAGCAATATTAACCCCAAGCAATAGATTTCATGCTCTGCTTCAGTCTTCAAGGAGAGCTTCTGGTAGACATAACTGGTTGAAGGAAGAATATAGCAGTTGCCAAAATCCCTGCCTGCCTTTAAGTGACTATAAACTAAATTGTACCATCACTGGACAGAAGTGACTTCAATCAGAGCAGTGAAAAATTTTAGCATGGGAAGAACTAGGCCCTGTGTCATATAAAAGACTCCATTTTGAAACAGCAGCTGAAGTGGAATTGATAACAAGTGGTGCATTTCCCTTTTTATAAGACTTCAATTTCTCTTTTATGTATCTTACTTGTGAGTTTATAATTACCTGCATTACCTACCTGCCTTTTAGATGTGTTTACCAGTTAAACCAATACAGTCCAAGCTTTCAAATATCTCGGGTTTTATATTTTGCAGGGGTAATCATCATCTCCTCTGATTCCTCTCTAAATATTTAATAATGTTACTTGAAGTTAGGCAAGTAAGATGCTCCCTCCTCTTGCTATATACAAGTTCCTATAGGGATCTTCTAAAGAACCTGAACATAAATCAATCCAGGGAGAATGAAAGCCAAATTGTTGACATAATGGTGGAAAATGTAATCATGCATATAGCTGGATGAGAAGGATGTAAAGTCTACAAAGAAGCAGTCAGTATCAAATGGAACTGGAACTAACTTTTCCAATTTTAAAATATTGTGAGCTTTAAAAAGAAAAAAGGTTACATTCCTACAAATAGGAGCAAGGACACTGTTAAAGGTATAAGCTTACCTTACCCATCAGAAAATCTGCAGAAGGAAGACCTGGGGAGCAAAGCTTACAATATTTTTATCTTGTAGTTTCTTTTCAGTGTTTCCCAAGCCCTGGAAAAGAACCAGGGAATTGGACACTGACTCCATGCATTGCCAGAAATCTGTATGGATTTTCTAGTATCCACAAGATGAGCTACTGCATTGGCTTCTGTGACCTTTCTGCTGACACTGGGCCCCTAGCAGCAAACCTCAAATAGAAGCAACTATTAGTTACTTCCAAGTTTCCAGCTTCACCCAACTATTATTAAAAGTGATTTTGACAGCGCCCACAGTTTCTGTATTCACTTGTGTATCAAGAGGAGCTGTTGCAAGTGGATGGCTTGCTGTCTTTCTACATCATACTGTCAGCTTTCTCACCTTCACACATACATCTCTTTACCTACAGGACCCTCTCTGGTAGATCAGAAAGCAGTGGGACATAATATATAATAGTATGTAGATGAGTAAGAAAAGATGAGACAAAGGTTAGGCAGACAAGTTCAAAGAGATCTGCTGTTTAGGCTTTATCAACTTTCCATGTTCTTCTAATAGAGCTGGATTACTCAACAAACTTAATTGTAAGGACAATTGAAAATGACAGCACATGAATCAATACAATCCCTGCTCTGTATTCCATACACACTCAACTTTTATTAGTTTGGGGAGTAAAGAAAGAGGCAGGCCGTAGCCAGCAAGTAATTATCATGACAGTTCTTGTTTACCATTTTCATTTCTCAACTTTTTATTCAAACTCATTTTATAGCACCATAAAGTTTGATAAAATTGTATTCAGTGCTTTATCTAAATATTGATCAACATGTTTATAAGGAAATTACTATGCCTTCTGCTTGAACAGCAGAAAGTGATAAATTAAACATAAAAAAAAACTTTACATGCTGAGAATCCCATTTTATTTTATAATCTATAATCCATTACTTTGCTACAATTAATTTGCCTAAATGTGCCTAGTATTTTACAATTCCACTGGTAAGTTTGGTTCCAATAATGCGCATTTTAGTGAATAGGTCAAACAGAGGTAACGATTCCTATACTTCAGTCAATTTTTCGTTATAAGATATTTGTGGCTAATTGAATTAGGGTTCAGTTCCTGCTATGGGGAAGTTCAAGCCTGGTGTAACATTTTAGTGAAATGAAGGTGCTGTTTTTTGGCTAATGGCTAATCTCGGGAGTTCTGGAAACGTGCATACTGCTTTGTGAAGTATCTAGCAGGAAGCACGGTTAGATAGAATTCCAGGTCAAAAGGACCCAAAGAAGCAGAGAGTACATTATAATATTATTCACTGTTAAAAGTGCGATGTCCACTGTGACTCCTTATTTTTATGATCTTGCTGGGTTCTCCAATTTTGTTCATTTTGTAGATAAATTTTGTAGAATGATGCTTTCACATAACATATCTGCCTTCATATTATTTGTTCTTCTCCATGCTACAGTTTAGCTTGTAAAACACTGGTGACCAACTAAGGGTATTTGAGAACTAATGATCTAAAGAATGTGTTTTCATTAGTAGTATGAAAAACAAGAAGCATCTAAATGCTGTTTCTCAGAATTATTGTGACAGATTTTGAAAAACCATAGAACTTCACTGTTCTGCACTGGGATGGCACATCTACAATGAGATATTAACTGCAGAGTAACTAATTAGCTCTGCAGTAAAGTCTCAGCATCTACACATGCAGCCGTTGTAGGCCTCAGGAAAAAACTAATTAACTTTGCCATAGCTTAGTACCTGTAAACAAAAGTACTGTCCTACAGTGACATTATTTTGTGTGCTATAGTGCATGTTTAGACTCTGACAGGGCTGGCTAGGGCATGAGGGTGCTTCAGTGCAGAAGCTGTCTGCTGCCTAGCCCCACCCTGGAGCACTCTCATGCCCCAGCCAGCCCCTCTGCAATACACTGACCTGGGTTGCAACACCCCTGAGCTGGCAGTCTGACTCCCCAAACCTCCTGTCAACCAGGGCTGCTCCAACCCAGCTCAGCGTGCTGTAGTCCTGGACATACATGTGGTGCCTAGAAGCAATAAACTCTGGTACGATATGCTCCAGAGTTTATTGTGTTGCATTTTCATGTGTAAATGCACCTGGCTTGTAACTTAATTTAACTTTTATTTTGCTGTAACCATCCTCCTATCATTTTTATGAAAGAAAGATCATTCATCATGGGCATGTGTCACCCCAGTAAAGCCAAATGAATACATAATTCAGTGTGCTCCAATAGATGGGGTCTAAATTTGGACTTTTACTAAAAACTCTGAAGAAAGATATTGACTCTCCGTTGTACAAGATCACTTCTGCACATAAAGTTTTCTGAAGAACTTTACATGTAACCAAGGAGACCCATTTCCAAGTGATCCTTAACTTTGAACTTTTATGGTAAATATGCTTCTACTGGTAAGGTCACTGATTTATTAAATAACTTAGGGAAGAGGTTCTGGACTTTGTATAATCCATCCAGGCCTAAGCATGTGAAGAATGTAATTTAAATAACACTACACATAAATCAGAGGTCTACAGCATGCACATTATCAACCACTTAAAGCTGTAAGCCTGTACTATGTACACGCATCAAGAGGAAGTGACAGGAGCAAGACTCTTGAATGTAACAGTGACAGCAAGGCTCAAGTTTGTATAAACAATGACAAAACTCATAGATTTGGAGATGGGTGTAAATACTATCTTGTAGCCTGAATATAAAACATTCCAATTCAGAGTTTGACTTCTCTGCCAGGTCTTCTTTTTCATATTTAAAAATCATACCAATAGACTCATTTGCACATTACAATGATTCTCCTTCTCTGCTAATAATGCCATAGATTACTTGTCACGCTTGACATATTGGATTGTTGTAGGTTTTTCCCTTTGAGACTAATAAGCTTTTTTTTACCTTATTCTCTATCCCATTGCAAATATCACTGTTGTATTATGCAGCCAATGATCGCCCTGACAATGGGAAAGAAAGCAAACAAAAAGCAGTGGGGGGGGGGGTAAAATAGGCAAACATTACTGCAGTGTCAATAATCTGCTTCTAACTGTTTCCATGGTTTAGGAAACTCACTTCACTTTACGTTATGAACCACACAAAAGTTGATCAGCAGGGATCCTGTTTTCTCTGATAAACAACTGCAAGTTCTCTGATAAAAAAATCAAAGATTCTCTGATGAAAAACCTAAAATCCATGATTAAAATGAAACTTTACTATATATATAGGT
>NW_017729022.1:30226389-30244395 GCF_001723915.1 Gavialis gangeticus | reverse complement strand
CAGGGTGGGGGGGGAGCCGGACCAAGTGGGGGAAAAGTTGGCCCACAATGGTGGCGGGGGTGGGAACAGTGTGTCCGACATGATGCAGATGCAGCAGTGGCTGGGGGAGGGAAAGAGGGGGCCTCCTTCCGCCCTTGGGCCCAGGCCCATTACTCCACCATATATATACATGCACATGGTGCTCCCTACCTAACCACCCTCCTCCCACTCCCCTCAGCGCCTTGCAGGCTGGAACTCTGCCAGCCTGCAGAGAGCTCTTGGCAAAAGTGAAAAATCTGTGTGTTTCTCCATTAAAATGAAAAATCTAAGTTTTTCTCAGGTAAAGCAGGAAATCCGCATTTTTCCCATGGGAAACAGAAAACCCAGATCCCTGTTCATCAGTGTTAGTGCTAGCTCAAGTTTGGAGCAATCACACTTCAGGCCAGTAGGGGCCCAGAAGGCTGAAAGGCAAGAATTCCCCTTTCCCACTTCCTCCCTGCCTTTCTGGTTTCCTCTCTACCCCATTTTGCCCCTACCTACTGGTAGCTGCCCAGCTGTCTGTCCCAGGGGAGCAGGGAGGGAAGGGTTAACTTGCCTACCCAACCATTCTGCTGATTTGCTGTTCTTCTCAAGGCTAATCTGAACTGGAGAGCTACAGGGGCATCAGCCAAGCAGGCAGGTATGTTAACCCTTTCCTGCCAACTGCTCTTGGAAAACAGTGCAGGCAGTTACAAGTAGGTGTGGGCCAGGGAGTCACCAGGGATCTGGGTTGCTGGGGAAGGCAAGGAGGGGGAAGAGGATCTGATCTGGGCCAGCAGGGGAGGGGCAATGCATGCAAGGTCTAGTCTAGACCTTTACACCAAGGTCTAGTCTAGAATGGCTACATCTTAGTGCAACACAAGCTTAGTAGGTAATCAAGATTAGAGGTAATCTTGCCCTGGACTGGTATAACTTTGAGCAGCATAACAAGTGCTTAAAACGAGTTTCAGGTGGTAATGTGTGGACAATCCACAGGTTAAGAGCTCCAGGAAATGCCCCCAAATGACTATGTAACAAGACCCGTACTTTCATTATCTTTAAATTGAAGATAATAATATTACTCACTTTCAAAGATGCATAGATTCTAAGGGCAGATAGCACCATTAGATCACCCAGTCCAGGAGTTGGCAACATATGGCATCTAGCTCTCGGAGCCACTGGACGGCTTTGCCTGTGCCAGTGCCCACACAAGAGCCAGGCAGCAAGGAGCTGGTGTTGGGCCACCTGGCTTGAAGCTGTGCCCATGCTGCTGTCACCTCCTGCAGTCCTCTGCTTCCTGACTATGGGGACTTCCAGCTGCCCAGCCCTGGTGGGAAGCTGCATCACAGTTGGGCAGTGGGAGGAGGAAGCAGCAGAAAGGATGAAGCTTCCAACTGTCCAGCACTAGTACAGCCTCAGCAGCCCATATTTTAGAAAGGTAGCTAGTCTTAATGTGAAGACACCCAAGAGATGTCCCTTGCTAGTCATACCACTAATGATTCACCTTTATTGTTTAAAAACTTGTACCTTTTTTCTTAGTTGAATATAGCCTGGGTGTACACGGGTTTGTACTCCCCCCTCCAATTCAGGGAATTATTTGCAAGGCAGTGTGCTGTAGAGGGACACAGCAACCCAGCAGCCGCCTCCATCCCCTATAGAGTCATGCCCAATCAATAATTACTTAACTACTGTATACAAGGTTATTATTACAACAAAACCATTAAAGGGTAAGGACATAGATTATATGTACAAATTTACAAAACAATAAACCCTATAACATTATTATACACACACACACACACACACACACACACACACACACACATACATACACCCAATTATTATTAAAAAATACAAATGAACAGTAGAACAACCCATAACAAAGGAATTGATCAGGCAACCTTATAACTCTATTAATATACAAAGTATTACTTCAGCTTATTCACATAAACTATAAGGCACAGTCTACAAATATAGCCAGCAATCATTAAACTACCTGGGTGCCCTCCAGGGCAGGGGCCCCACTCCCAAGGTACCACTACAGGAAAGGAGGTGGGGGGAAAGAAAAGGAGAGGGAGACCCCAAATACCCCTAAGCTCCCACTATCACCCAGGAGCGGCTCATGTGGCACCCCTTCACAACTCTGGGGTTCCCTCACCTGTGGGGATCCTCTCTCCAGGGTTACTTACTACTCCACAGTCCTGGAGAGATGCCTCCCATTCTCCAGGATGAGCTCTGTTGCCCACTGGGCTTTGCTGCTGCCTGAGTCTGCTGCCGCTGGCCCAGCTCAGGGCCATATGCATGGCTGTGTGTAGCGGGCACTTCATCTTGTGCTAAGGGTTGGAGGCCCGGGCAGCCTTGTGCAGCACTGGGGCTCAGTCTGATCCCACACCCTCTGTGCAGTGTCATCTGCACTGAGCTACTGCCCAGTGCCATCAGCTGTAGACCTGAGCCACCTCAAGCGGCTCCCAGGGTCTCTCACCCTCCATGCAGCGCCTCCTGCACTGAGCTTCTGGCCTCATGCAGAGGTTGGGGACCTGAGCCACCCATGCAGCTCCAAAGTTCCTGCTCCATGCACCAGCCTATGCGCTGTGTCTCTGGCTGCACGCCAAAGGTTGCAGACCCAAGCCACATCACACAGCTCCCAGGGTCCAGACGCCATGCACCATGCTGCGCACCAAGAACCTAACTGCTGGAGCCTTCCGCAGCTCCCTGCCAATGGAAGTCTTCAGGGGCTCTTCCTGAGTTACTGTTTTGCCCTGCTGAGCAGCTCTCCTCAGCTCTTCTAAGCCCCGCTCTTCTCTCTTCTCCTTCCCCAACACTCCCTCGTGCTGGGCACGCAGCTCCTTTTATACTCTCCAGGCCTCCGCCCCTGAAGTCTTCCAGACCTGACAGTGTTGCAGTCTACAGTCAGGTCTGGGGGAGCTCCTCTCCCCCTCCCCTCAGGAAAGGGGCATGACTTCATTTCTCTTGCTGCCTCCTGATTGGTGGTTGGGCTCCACCGATCAAAACAGCAGAATCTCAAGCCTGGGACTCAACCCAAGCTCTAAAAGGTAAGCCTACTACATGAATTTCTCTGGATTTCTGTTTTAGCCATTGACTTTCACTTGTGTTTCTCTTGGCTAAATGTAAAGAGCCCTTTTGTACCTTTTATCTCTCCCTGTGAAGATTCACTATAATGATATTATGTCCCTTTCCTTTGGATCAGCTAAAGAAACTGGTAATTAACCCCCAGGAACACATCTTCTCCACTCCACTACTCTCTCAACATTCTTTTAAAAATGTGCTTATCTTAGTGCTGTACATTTAAATTAAGAACTCTTTATTAATATTTGTATTGCCATACGGTCAGATTCAAAATAGGTTATATAAGTACCTAAATGGGTCTCAGGTTAAAACTGAGGTGCCTAAGAACAATCCAGATTGGCCTTGCTCTACAAGCTACAAATGTCAGGCTCCATTTTAGGCTGGGAAGTGCTCTAAGAAGCAGGTTTTGGGGTAGAAGGTGGGCATCACAACTGCCAGTTATTTAGGTGCCCTACCCTCATCACTAGGGCTGGATCACAAGTAGTTAAGAGGTGCGTACCATGCAGTCTGAACCAGAAGCCTAAGTTCCCAAGAAGAGTGGTATCTGAGACACACCCATCTACTTTCTGTTCTTTCTGGGTTCTTTGGGCCTTCTGGTTCACCTTTAGGAGATCCCTTGCTCTCCCTATTATCTATATGAGGCACATAGGCACCTTGGCAAATTGGATTACTCTTCATTGTCATTTAAGTCTCACTATGAACTGTACAGTGAGTCAGGTGCCTAAACCTAGACAATCCAATCATCTTTCTGAGGCAAGGTGACCACATGTTAGATTTTTCCAGCATAAAAAAGTGGTAGGTGCTTATAAAACTAATCTGAAACTGTTCCTTGCTGTCCAGGACCCCACATGCTAGCTGGTGTACACATACAGAACAAAGAGATTTTCTTCTTTCCCAAGGATGTAAAATGTAACTACAAGGTAAGAGATAGCTCTTTGTTTCCTTGATGTACAAGGAGTCAAGGAAATGATGAGACAATATTCATCAGCATTTTAAGCAGTTGTCTCAGCATAACAGCTGTCTAACTGTTCCCAAGTTTTTCCAAGTATCACAGTAGAAATTTTAAGATGAAATGTGTATAATTATAAAATAGTTTTGCAAAGATGTACAGAGAGCTTCTCCCAACAGCAAGCTGTTGTTGTTGTTGCAATTGTTGTTGTCATCATCATCACTGTTTATGAAGTGGGAAAGAAAATTTAAAGTTACCTTTATCAGGTCTTTTGCAACATTTCTAGTCTCAGTTCTTCAACTGGTACTTATAACTGGGCATGTCTACATGAGACTCTTAGTGCTCAGTAGCCTAATAACACTGCACGGTAGCATTCCAGTCAAAAACTGTGCTAATACGCTACTGCACAGTATTATTAGGGTACTGCACAATAAGCCTCACAAAAAAACATGCACCAGCACTACTGCACAGTAGCATGAGTTACTGCCCATTTAGTTAGTACTTGGTTAACCAAGTACTAAACTTAATGCACAGTGCAGACATGCCCACAGTGTCTGAGTGTCCACAGGTAGTGGATAGTGAAACAAGATAGGTAATTCATGGTTATTTTTCTTATTCATCTTGAAACTTCTTGATGATCTATTGCCACTCTTGAGTCATACTTAAGACTGGGAAATAGTATATTGATTTTAGCATGCAAGTATAAGAATATGTACTTGTCAAAATCTTCAGCCACTCCATCCACCAAGTTGATTTTCTATCTGCTTGCTAACTGGAATGTGATGGGAAAAGAGTTTTACTGGAGGACAGAAATATATTTGAACCAATTAACTAGGAGTCAGAAATTTTAGTAAAAGTTTGTCACTGTATAATAAAACCACTTGTCACTGTTACAGGTAAAATTTCTCCTTTACTTCAGTACTGAAACATTTCAGCAGCTGCCCCTTGGTAGCTACACGGCCAACATTAGCCTAACCAAGTCTCAAGATTTTAATCTCACGTTTCACAATTACCCCGCATCACTGACTTTGATGGGGTAATGTTCTATATTGTGGATGCCATCAGTTTATATCTGACTAGATCAGAACGGACTGCAATTCTGACAGAGTCCTAGTTCAGGATCCAAATGTTACGGCTGACCTCTCTCTCTCTCTTTCTCTCTCTCTCTGCAGTTTGTGAGCTAAATCAAAACTTTTGTCACAAACATCATTGAATTTCATTAAAGTTTAGATACAAATCCAGATCAAATCTCTGAAGCTCTCTGACTTACATGCATAGATAAAAGTAGTGTTGGAGTGAGGTTATAGCTACAACTGTCCAGAAAATAGGATCCATAGATGGATAAAGTACTTCGCAAATATAAATTACTATTCAATGTAAATTTTCTCCTTTTCATCCCTCTAATCACTCCATAAGAGGCATGCATCCCTACTGCTCTCAGATAGGGGGCAGAATCTGTTAGCTCAAGTTTGAGTCATATATTTACTGGCTGAAATTCCTAAGTTTAGGTCCTACTGATGACCACGTTAAAAGTCATTTCACTAGTGTTCTTGTTGGATCTGATTTTTAAAGGATATTGCATTTTGCTCTCTTATTACTGACAGTTTTCTCTTTTCTGAGATTGAAGATTAATGTCTAGGGAAGTGTGAATTTTAATGTCTGAGGGAGTATTATTGATTCCTTATATAAAATACACAGTAACTTAATTTTAAATCACAAAGAGGTTTCCCAAAGCACTGAGAATCAGTGACTGAATATTAGGGACAAGCATGTCTGCATTCCTATAGGTGATGTACTAACAGGAATTTCTTTCCCATCTCAGAAACCCAACTCCTTCCCACTGAAAGCAACCGCCTTTTGTTTCTTTCTAACAGAGTGTGTGTTTTCTGCTGCTGGACCTCATCAGCCTACATTGCTACTGTGTTATGCTGAATTAGACATAGCAGATGCAGCCCAGTTATACAGTGACAGAAAGCTCTCCCTCTGGAGCAGTGAGCTATGCAAAGGAAGGCAGCAGCGGAGGGTAGAGAAGGAATTTATTTCAATCTTTAAACAACATTGAAGCTTTGTGTGAAGCAAACCAATGAGAGGGAAAGGGGATACAATGATTTATCTTGTGCAGCATCTCTAGCCATAAACAATGAATGGCTACTCTTTAATTATGCCCCCTTTCCTCCCACCCAAAAAATCACTATTCCTTGTCACTCAGTATTAACCATTATTAGATGGATGCATTGATGAGAGATGATGCAAGGATCTAAACTGGCTGATGGAGAGGGCATTAATTCTCTAGAAACAAACAGCAAGTGACATTGAAATTTAAAGCTTGACAGCCAGTAAAAACTGATATGCTTTCTCTCCATTAGAAATAATGACCTAAGCATAAGACCATTCTGGGAAATAATGACCAAATAGCCTCTAGCTGCATCTCAAGCTGTCAGCTCCTCCTTGCTTGTGCTTTGATTGTTATTGCTTAATTATGCTCCCCCATTTTTGCCTTTTAGCAGGTTGCCATCAACTGTTTAAATCAAGAGTCATTGTTTCTTCATCTTCAATGATGATAGGAGACAGTAGGAAAAAACCCTCCCTTCACTTCCAGACTAACAAAAAAGCCTCCATGGAGTTACAGTCTGAATACAGATATGGTCCAAACATCTGGATTTCAGTCCTGGTGTCAGCAAAACTCCATTGTCCTCATTGGGAATATTGCTGATTAAGGAGTGAAGTACTACTCTACTGATCCATTTAATAATTTCTAGCTCCCTAGCTCTGTCCCTTAATCCATCATTTTTGAAGTGACAACCCTGCTCACCGGTTAATCCATTACACAGAGCCCTGATGGAAACTTCCTGCAAATCAGGCTGAACTTAAAAAGAATACATCCTGATGAAAGACAAATATATAGAGAAATCTGAAGCAGATCTGGGCTTTAATGACTAGTTATAACCAGCTTGGGTTTTTGGTCTCATTCCTTTAAAAAAAAAATTGCATATTTCTTGCTACTCTTTTTTCCTCCTTTGGCTGTCAAGAGATAGAAACAAATTTAGTTTATTCTTATTGTTGTTGTATTTTTATTCTAATACACTATATATCCTACATTTTTAAGGCATCATTAAGTCTACAGCAGTGTTAGGTTTTTTTAACCTTCAGACTGAATTGTGAAACCTGGAGGAAAACATCTCACTGCCTTCTATCCAAAGCAAAGTTAATTGACTACAGACATATAAACTGTAATAAAAAAACATTTAGGGAAAGTAAAACCGTTTCCAAGTCAAAATCACTTTCTTCCTAAAAATAACAACGAAACCAAGATACTTTCTTGGTGTTTGAAAAAAAAGCAGCACCATTTAGATCAGCTTTGATTTTTCCAGAAGTAGAAGTCTCAGTGTACAGCGGAAATGAAACTTCAATTTTCTAAACCTGTGCTATCCTTGTAAGTTGTAAGGTCACATATATAGGAACTATTTCCACTCCCTGGATTAATTTGTAAGGTGACCCTCACTATTCATGCATCCTCCCTTTCCTATTTAGAATGAGGAAAGGATCATCTGCTTCCTTAATGCTTTCCTTTGTGAGACAACAGATCCAGAAAAGGTCTTCCATAGATGCATCTACATGAGCACAGAAATGCAGCATGTGGTACTGCAGACCTATCTATAACACTGCACAGGCCATACCTGCAGGCATTCCCCATGCTGGTACCTTGCAGCTGGGGGGTGGGGGGAGGTTGACCCCAAGAGATCCCAGGGACAAAAAAAACGCCCCTAAAAAACGTTCAGCGGTGCATGTTGCAGCAGCACGCACTGCCGAAACTGGAACCTAGCTGGCCAAAGCCACACTCCGGCTGCCAGCCAGGCTCCCTACTGCAGAATCACCACGGCTGCAGCTCCTGGAGGCCCCCAGGATCCCAGGTAAGGATGCTGGCACCAGGCCAGTTACTGGCCCCAGCCTCTCCTACCCCACCTGGAAGACGTGCTGCGCAGCGGAGCACACATGACAAGGGCATTCCCTGGGGACACATAGCAGTGGCACAAGGTGCTGCTGCTTGTCCCCAGGGAAACACACATTATTTCTGCTCATGGACATACCCCATAAGTCCAAGTTGGAAGGGTTGTGAAAGAAAGGGGAAGAAGTGCAGGGCAGCTTGTGGGGTCTTTTTTCATGGAGCCTGTCCCTGACATCATAGCTATAGTAAGGTTTTAACTCCAAGAGCTGGAGGAAATGCGGAAGACCCAAGATATAATTCAGAGATATGTATTCTCCACCAGCCTCCACAGAATATACTGTTATCTAATTGGGTAATGAGGGGGTTTTCCTATTTTGGATTCTGGGCCCCCTGATTATTTCATGCAAAAACACCCCCCACCCCCAACTTAACAATGTATAGGTAACTCAACAAAAAAAATATCCCCAGAGCCCTTCTGGAGAATATTTTGCAGGAGATCATAATCTGATCTGATATAAGCATGAGTTAGAACTTCACAAATGGATTTCACAAACTCATTGTGCTAAGCTCATCTGTAATGTGGAGCTGCACCAGGTACAAAATTGTCCCGTTTCAGTTGGAGATGGAAAAGACCTATTCATTCATCTAGTTCTTCCCTCTGGCACTTAGAATTGTTCCCTACAGTACAGTTTCTAGTGCTGAGACAGATCTAATTTTAAAAGTCTGAAGGGATGAGGCTTTCACCAGTTCCTTGGAAAGAAAATTTTACAGTCTAATAGATCTGTGTATAGTTACATATTTCTCCTTCCCCATCACCGAGACAATCTGTACATACAGTGTGCTCTGTTACAGTGCATGGCCTTGGGACTGGAAAAAAAGGCTAATGGCTTCCCTAGAGTATGCACTTAGCTGAACTTAATGTAAATAATTCCCAGACCATGCTCTCAGTGCTCTAGTGCTGGCATCCTGAAACAGATTAGCTCCTATCATTTTCAGGGTTGCTAATAGTCAGTTTCAGAGCTAATGTTAGAAGTCTTGAAAATGACAAGAGATGGAAACCATAAAGCTGACTGGCTTCTCTCATTTTCCAGGCATCTAATAGCAGCTTTTTGACAGCTGCTTCCCCTTCACCAATTTTGGCACCAATTATTATGAAGTTAAACCAAAAGTAGACTATGGGACTGAAAACAATGCTATACACTTAAGGGATTTATGTACTTAGCCAGCATTTAGGTAAGCTATATTTGTTATAATCTAAGCAAAGGGCAAACACTGTGACTGGCATTTTGTTATTCAGTTAAGCCAACTATGCTCTTATCCAGTATTCAGAGGTCTACACTACATTTAGTTCTAGCCTCCTCTGACAGGATCTGCTTAGTTCCTTTTCACAGCTGCCAAAATGAAACTTTTCCTAAAAGTTTGTTTGCTAAGGGAAAAAAAAATCCACTAAGTTCTCAGAACCCATTTTTGCCCTTTGGTACAGTTACATAATTTTCTACATTATATTTTTTGTAAATATGCATACTTATATGGTAATTTCTTTTCTCTTACTTTGCTAACCATATAAATCTGTGAGGTAACTATAGAGCAAAATATAATTGCACAGCAATACCATTCCATATTCAATGTAAACATCTGTAACTAAAATTATAATATAATTACATGTACATAAATGTTTAGTTATCTAGCCATTATGGTATAATTATGACCATATTTATGATGAAAGCAACATGTAGAAGAGTTTTTTCAAAATTTGCTGTACCTTGAATCCAACTACTAATAAGTATATCTTTGTTTAGAAATGTTGAGGTAAAAAGGACATTTTTTTGAATTTATGCTAGTCTGTATTTCTAATTAAAACTGCTGTTAACAGTAAACCCATCACAGAGACCTGTTGCGACAGCTCTTATGACTGGAATGTCAACACTGAAGGCTACACTCTGTTTTGGAAGGACAAGGTTGGGAGAAAAGGTGGGGGTATTGCTTTGTATGTCAAAAACACATATAATAGTTCCCTGGTTCAGGAGGAAAAAAACAACAAAGCAGAATGCACCTGGGTCAGGATGAAAAGTGAAAGATGCAGACCCAATATAGTGGTGGGAATTTATTATAGGCTACCAAATCAGGAAGAGGAGGTGGATGGGGCACTCTTCAAGCAGGTGATAATATTGTCTAAAGGCTATGGGATGATACTGATGAGATACTTCAATTTCCTGGACATCTGCTGGAAGAACAATGAAGCCAAACATAACATGTTAAGCATGTTCCTAACTTGTGTGAAGGTCAACTTTCTTTTACAGAAGGTGGAGGATACAACTAGGGGATCATCTATCTTGGATTATGTCCTGACTGACATGGAAGAACTGGTGGAGGATGTGAAGGTGATGGGCAACTTGTGAGGAAGGGATCATGATATGATAGAATTCTAGATCCTGAGACAGGGAATGCATGAGGTCAGCAAAATTAGGACACTAGATTTCAAAAAGGTGGATTTCATCTGACTCAAGGAGTTAATAGGCCTGATGCCAAGAGAAGATAGACTGGGTGCTCCTAAATGACACAGTATCAGAAACCCAACAAGAAATAGTCCCTACATGATGGAAGCACAAGACGAATAGCAAGAGACTAATGTGGCTGAACAACAAGCTTCTAAAATGCTTCAAATTCAGAAGGAAAGCATACAGGCAGGTCACCAAAGAAGCATACCAAGAAATAGCACAAGCCTGCAGAAACAAGATCAGGAAAGCAAAGATAAGTGTGTTTTTAACAATTTGGCTGCTGGCATAGAAAACTTCTGGAGCAAGTTTGCACATGACACAAAAGGAGAAAGGATTATGAACACATTGAGGAATGGGAGTGTAATTCAGAATGATCTCAACAGATTGGAAACCTGGGCTTGAACTAACAGGGTGAAGGTCAATACAAATGCATGGTGCTACAGCTCAGGAAGAATAATCAAAACACAAAGGAAAACCTTGTTTACTGTCCAAGTCTTCAGAGTCTGAAACAGACTCCCCTCAGAAGTGGTGCAAACACCTACTCTGGACACATTCAAGAAATGTTTGGATGGTTATCTTCCTGAGGTCACCTGATCCAAGGTGACTTCCTGCCCTTTGGGCAGGAGCTGGACTCAATGATCTTGCGAGGTCCCTTCCAGCCCTAATATCTATGAAATCTACGAAAAATAAAGTGGGTGACACCTGGATGATGGAAGCACTATGGAAAAGGATCTGAGATTCTTTGTAGATCACAGACTTAATACAAGTCTGCAGTGTGATGTAGCTGCACAAAACACAGTGTGGTTTTGAGATACATCAATAGAAGCATTAGGTGCAAGACAAGATGATAGTGCCTCTCTATTTGGCACAGGTTAGGCCTCATCTGAAGTATTGTGTGTATATCTGGGCTCCACAGTTTAAAAAGGTCATGGAGAAGTTAGGGTCCAGAGTCAGGCAACAAAGATGATAAAAAGCTTAGAAAGCACGTCCTACGAGGAGAGACTGAAGGAGCTAGGCATGTTCAGCTTGTAGAAATGGTGTTTAAGAGGGGACATGATAGCAGTCTTCAAATACTTGAAGGGCTGCAATAAAGAAGAGGTAAAGTACCGTTTCTCATTGAGTGGAGGTTGCAGAACAATGGCTTGAAGTTGCAGCAAAATTTAGATTGGATATCCAGAAAAAAGTCTTTATTGTTAAAATAGTGAGACAGTGGAATAGACTGCCTATGGAAATTGTGGACTCTCCACTGATCAGGGATGATCTAGAAGAAGTAGGACAGCCACTGGTCAGAGATGATGTAGGTACAACTATGCCTTTGTTCTTCTATGGGTATCTCCTCTGCTTCTGGGCTTTGCTGATTGCCCCCCCACACACACACACTTTCTCTTACGTGTCAGGGTTTTGTCAAGCCTCTCCACAGTCATTAGGTATTTGCTATGACCAAGGCTGAGGACTTTGACTGGGGTGTGCCAACTGTCCTGCTGAGACCAAAGCCAGAGGTTCCTGGCTAGAGGGTCGTGTCCCTCTGGTCAGGGTCAGACCAATCACTGTATATGGAGTCAGGAAGGAAGCTTACCTCACGGTCAGATTGGTACAAACCATGAGGAGTTTTGCCTTCCTTTGTAGTGGGAGGCATGGCCCTCTACCCAGGATCTCTTAAGCATATATTGACAAACTTTATCGGAGCAGGACATTGGCTGCCATGGTTCCATGGCAGGTTAAAGTATTATATCTGTGTTGTGTCAGGGTTGACAGTAGTCTCGCATAGAGTTTAGATTATGGATTGTATAAGATGGTTTGGATAGGTATGATCCTGCCTTAGGCATGGGGTTGGACTAGATGGCCTTTGGAGGTCTCTTCAAGCCCCACTTTTCTATGATTCTGCACTAGAAGGGAGTTAATCATTTTTATTAAGTGCTTGGGAAAGTAAATTTCCCTAAACTACTATTTCAGAAAACATTGCAAAGGATAAAGATGATCATTTAAGGCCCATGTCTTCAACGCTTTATTCATACTGAAGAATAATGATTATGATGCAATGCAAGTAAAAAACAGTTATCTTATGGAGTTGCAAAAATTTTTAGTAACATAAATATCTTTGTCTCTGAAGTTATGTTTATACAATCCACAATGGTGCCACACTGAAACACACCATGCCACTCCATGAGAGGTTGTGAAGTACCAAACTAATGCAAATCTACTGCCTCAGGGCCAAGAGACAGTATGCATAGACAATGTATGGAGTTGCCTCACCATGGGTCAGCCTGGTGCCATGCAGGCATTTTGTTTTACCATGGAAGTTGAACATGCCCACTATTGTCAACATTTCCTCATATTAGCTAGAATAAAACTTGGATAACACACATCTTATAAAATACAAATAACTTGCCTAGCCTAAGCAAATTAACTCCTGCTGCAGATTGGGCTCTGCAAAGGAAATATTACCTCAGCAGTGGGTAAAATACATTAGATAAACCCAAATTACTACTTTTTTGGATCCAGATCAAGATGCAAATTTCCCCAAACCTTGAGGGTTTGGGAGCTCTGAGGATTTGACTCAGATCCATTGATAATAAATTATTAATAGGCAATGGGAGGATATAAAATGTGATACAGGCTTTTAATTTTATTTTTCTTGAAACCCAACCCTAAAGCTGTTTCATAAGCTTCCCTCATATTGTTCGAATTAAAGGCAATAATCCTTTCACCAGAACAGACACCAAAAGGTCAGTAGGGTCAATATTGCTCAGAAGACGGCATGGTTGCTTCTAATTTCAATTTTAAATTCCTCTCTTTCAGTGAATACTGTGTCAGATGTTTGTAGTTTTTAAACATCATAAAAATATGACTGTATCAGAAGAAACTTTGGGGACTATCTAGAAATTAAGCATTGTATAAAGACATTTGAAAACAATAGTTGCCTGTACTCTTTAGTGTAGCAGCAGTAGTTAGGAGTGAAGGGACCCATTAATTGGTGGAAAATAGAGTTGCAGATTCTTGACATATTAGACTTCAACGAAATCAACTGCAGTTATATGTCAGCTGTAGCAAATCCCACCATTGTGTGTTGACATGCACCTGGCTTTCCCAGGCATTTCATGTTTAGAGCAGATAACATCTTGCAAAGGAAGGTAGGGATGCCAGCAGAGGATGGGTGTGGCCATGAGCAGAGATACTTCCTTTCCATCTAAAATGAAAAACTCTATTGTCTAGCAGCCATTGTGAAAATTATCTTCTCTGGCAAATAGGGTAACTAAATATGAATTTACAATAAAGGATAGGGAAACAAGATAGCCAAACCTATAAGGGATAAAAGTTATCAGAGATCTGGGTAACAAAGAGTGTCCATGATTAAGCAGTTGGGAAATCTGGCCGTTTCTTTGGTGCTGAAATGTGGATTGGAAAATATGAAATATGACCTTGCTTTAGGCAGCCATTTTTTTTCAAATATTGGGTTTCATTACTGCATTTCCAAATGCTATCAAGCTAAGATAGTTAAAGAGGGAAAATCTTAAGAAACTTCAAGTGAATTAAACTACCTGCTGACAAGTTTAATTTCACTGTGTAGAACACTGACAAGGGTGGTGGATATATAATTTGGCTGTTTTACAAAGCCTTCATATGATGTACAATTTTTTATAAGTAGAGACCATTCAGATCTGCATATAGGGTTTTTAAAAACCTTTTAAATGTTCCATTGTTCGACCCAAAGTTGTTCAGAAATGTTTTTCCTTTAAGCAAGTTCTAATGGCTGTCACTATGATTTAAAGCCTTCTACAGAATCTTTCACATAAGGTATGGCTGCCTAAATTACTTTGGACCTAATTTTAGATAAACTGCTATAGCAAGTGTTGAATAAATGCATGAGTAAGCAAAGAAAAGCAAAACAGATATTTAACATTTGTGACTAGAGTTATCTTTCCTGAGCTTTTGAATAGAAGTAGTTTAGGTTTGTTAATTAGGTTCCGCACAAAAAATTCACATTCAAAGACATTACATTACATTCATCATCTTTCTAAAAGGCTTGTCACTTTATTACCACTGGCAAAAAAGCAACTTAACACAGATCAATTCCAAATGCATTCCACTGTAAGACATCTCCTCATCCTTTAACGTAATAATGCCAAAACATGAGGTGAACTCTCAGTATTAAAAATACATTTAAGCCAAGAAATGGAATTCTGGGGAAGAAATTAAGCTCCGTGATGTAAAAGGTGGTGTCTTGGTAAGTTAAATTCCACTTTTGTTAATAGATTTTGGGAGATTCTTAAACAAACACTTGTTACGAGACAGTTGTACTTCTGTGTTTTATTTATAAAACAGTAACAATATAATGAAGTAATAATAAAATATTCTATGTTAGACTGGGTTGGATAGGTGTTTTCCCACAAATTTGAGATTAGAAATTGAAGACTCAAGGAAATGTAATGCACACCTAGGAATAGATGTTGTATTCTTTGCACATCCAAAACTTCTAATGTCAATGGCCACGTGGAAGTGTTTATTTCTATCTGTAGAAAAAAAGCCTGGAAGCTGCAGTGTACACAAATGAGCTCTCCAGCCAGAGGACAATAACCCATCCTTGGGGGAGCCCATTAGTTGCCAACCTATCCTCTCCCCTTCCTGGGAAGGGGGAAGTTTGTCAATAGGCAGCTGCATCCTCCCCGCCACAGTTTAAATGGCTTCATGTTCAGCCCCAATAGGCTGCATATGGGGTGATTTAAAGCTGGAGGTGCAGGGAAGCCAAGTCAGGGACAGTTTTCCTGGGCCTGGGTCCCAGCTCCCTGGATTTTAAATTGCTGTATGTACCATGCAGCTGAGGACCACACATTTAAAATCTTAGGGTCATGAATCAGAGTGGAGGTGGCTTCCCAGTCCCAGTTCCCAACCCTTGGGCTCCTCAATCTATGCCTCCGCTGTTCAGCTGGGTGGGGAGACTGGTATTTAAAGCTCAGGGTCTGGAAACCAGACTTGGAGACAGCTTCCTGGAGCCTGATTTCTGATCCCTGGGCTTTGAAATCCCTACCCCTGCCTGGCTGGGCAGTAGAGGCAACATTTAAAGCTGGGAACTGGTAGGCAAGCATGAGGACAGCCTCCCCAAACCCAATTCCTGGGTTCTTGGTTTTGCAATCCCACCCCCATTGCCGAGCTGGCTGGCAGGCTCATCAAAAGGTGCCAGAGAGAGCCAGAAAGCCCTCCCCAGCCTCTTTCCCAAACTGGGGAGTACCCAGTTTGTGCAAGAGGGAGAAAATAGTTGTTGCTGCTCTCCTCCTCTCCCAGCCCAGTTTAGGAGAAGAAGAGAGCAGCACAGCAAAGCCCTCTTGCCTCTTCTTATAACAGGGACTCAGATGTGAAAAACAGACAGGGAGCATGTGCTACTCCTTCTGCTTGGCTCCCGGTACCTGGGAGCTAAGCAGACTAAACCTCACCCCATGCCCCCTTTCTATTCATCACACCAGGGACCCCGGTGTGTGGTTAACAGAAGGGGCAGGAGGAGTTGCCCCCCGCACCTTCCTCCAGACCAGGGTGACTCCAGTGTCTGAAAGGCATGAGAGCCTTTCCCCGCCACTACTCTCTTCCTGCTTACCAGGATGAGTTAAATTGTGGGAAAGTATACAAACATTTCATCTCCCAGAAGAAACTCTTTCAGGAGTCACTTCTACCTGGCTGGAGCTAGTTTATTTTTCTCCAGGAACGTCCATTTTTGGTCTGGGAGAATCAGCATAAACATACATACACTTGTAGTTTCTACCAGGAGCACAGCAATGTAACACTTGTACATGGCTAATATGTAACACGTGTACATGACCAATCAGATAAGCCTGGAATTTGACATAAGACAAAACGTGACATATAAGGGTATTGTTTAGGAAACTGGAAAAAGTATATTCAAATTGAATATGACCATGGAGTATTATTTGCTTTGGTCACACAGTCAGAGCTAGAAATCACTGTGGTGTTTTTGCCTAACTTGATCACAAATTCAATTCTACTTTTGGGGTTTTTTTGTTTTTTTCTAGCCAAACTTTAGAAATCAAAATATATATACTGAAAATAATACTACTTCCACCTTCCTCCTTCAATCATTTTCAACTGCTTTATGTATGTATGTTAAAATGTATTCTTTAGCAATGGAAAATTACATGTTAGTGCCAATTTGGCAGTTGTTCTGCTGATGATGTTCTTTTTGAAACCAATGAGATTTTGAGTGCAGACTGATTGAGAGATTGGGACCTTAATCAATAGGAAGGACAAATCTCAAGAATAGAGCAAAGGAAAAGAGAAGAATCTTGAGGATCCAAAGATTGACAGTATTAAATATTTCTGCTTTTCATGTGGCAGATTTCAAAAGCACTAAATTTACCTCAAAAATCAATTAAAAGAAAAGCCAAGCTGCATTTATTATCCAAAACAAGGTATGTCAGTTCCTGGACTTTTGCAGACCTGGATGTGGCTCAGCTTAGCAACAGTTTGCAAGAATGACATAAATCTTGTGATCCTCTGACCCAAGACTGGCCTCCTGTTGGGTTAGTGGGTATTCAGGGGAATAGAAACCTCTATCTATACCATCAAAAATGGGATCCTGCAGGGATCTATGCTGGGTCCAATTTTATTCCTCAGTGATCTGGAAATGGGGCTGCTCATTAAAATCTCCAAAGTTGTAGATGATACCAAATTATTCTAGGTAGTAAATGTTCTTACCAAACTAAATCAGTGGGCAAAAAATGGCAAATGAACTTCAATATCAACAAG
Organism: Gavialis gangeticus; assembly: GCF_001723915.1. Lineage (NCBI taxonomy): Eukaryota > Metazoa > Chordata > Crocodylia > Gavialidae > Gavialis > Gavialis gangeticus. The sequence continues at coordinate 30,227,165 of NW_017729022.1, read as the reverse complement.
TGCAAGGTGATGCACTTGAGGGAAAATGACTCCAGTTATTAAGTGTGCAATGCTGGGTTTTGAACTAGCTGTTACAACTCAGGAATGAGACCTTGGAATCATTGTAGATACTTCTTTAAAAATGTCAGCTCAATGTGAGCAGCAATGGAAAAAGACAATCAAGTGTTGTGCATCATTAAGAAGGGAATTAAAAACAAAACAGAGAACATCATCCTGCCATTATACAAAGCTAAGTTATGCCCACACTTTGAACACTGTATGCAGTTCTGGTCTCTGAAACTTTAAAAGGATGTAGTAGAATTAGAAAAGGTACATAGAAGGCAACCAAAATGATCAGGGACATGGAGCAGCTGCCAATCTAAGAGAGACTAAATAGGTTGGGACTCTTCAGTTTGCCAAGCAGAAAGCGGAGGGAGGATATGATGGAGGTATAAAATTATGAAGACTGTGGACAAAGTAAACAAGGAGCTGTTATTCACCAAGTCTCGGAATACTAGAACTATGGGGGCAATCATTGAGAATGGTAGGAAATTAGTTTAAAACTAAGGAAGTAGCAGAGGCAGATAGCATAGCCAGGTTCAAGAAGGGATTAGGCCAGAGGTGTCAAATTAATTTGGCTCTGAGAGCCAAAAGAATCATAGAATCATAGACGTCGGGTCGGAAGGGACCTTGTAGATCTTCAAGTCCAACCCCCCGCCTGGGCGGGAGAAAAACTGGGCTCAGATGACTCCAGCCAGGTAGGCATCAAGCCTCTTCTTAAAGATCCCCAGGGTAGA
>NW_017729022.1:30222184-30226349 GCF_001723915.1 Gavialis gangeticus | reverse complement strand
GCCCATGTTCATCTTGGAGTCAATAATGACTCCAAGATCCCTTTCTGCCTCCGTGCTCTCAAGAAGGGAGTTTCCCATTCTATAAGTGTGCTGCTGGTTTCTACTGCCTAAGTGCAGCACCCTGCACTTGTCAGTATTGAAACGCATCCTGTTTATGTTAGCCCACTCCTGTAACCTATCCAGATCTTGCTGCAATCTTTCCCTCCCTACTAGGGTGCTCACCTCGCCCCAAATTTTAGTATCATCAGCGAATTTAAACAAGTTGCATTTCACCCCATTGTCCAAATCGCTGATAAAGAAATTGAACAGTGCAGGCCCAAGGACCAAGCCCTGGGGGACTCCGCTGCCCACTTCCCCCCAGGTTGAATATGACCCGTCCACCACCACCCTCTGAGTATGACCCTTGAGCCAATCTGCAATCCATCTGACTGTGTAGGCATCAATGCCACAGTCGCCTAATCGCCTAAGAATGGTGTGGGACCAGTCCACGGGCTAGACAGATGACACAGGACCAGCCCCAAGGGCCAGATTAGGCCCACAGAACCTCCCACAATGCCAGATCCAACCAGCCCCCACTCCAGCTGGTTCAAGAAACAATAGGAAGAAGCCCACCATTGTGGGCACTTGGCTGTAGGTCTGGGAACAAGATGCAGTGCCGGGCATCTTCCTGTGGTGCTGCTGGGGTTCCAGTGCTGCTGCTGTGGTCTGGATGCCTGGCAGCAAAGCTGGGAAGAGCTGTGGTGCTGGCATCCCAGCAGCATCATGGGAAGAAGCCCAACATCCCGGCTTGTTCTCACACTGGCAGCCAAGTACTAGGATACCAAGCTTCTTCCTGCAATGCTGCTTGGGCTCCAGCACTTGAGCCCAAGGTGTTTTGCTGCTGCCACAGGAAGGTCCCCCATCAAGGCTACTGGATGGATGACCCAGCTCTGTGGGCTGAATTTGGCCCATATGTTTGATGCCCCTGGACTAGAATGGATGAAAGATATATTAATAGCTGTTGAACAGAATGGTTGGAGATGTGTCCTCTGGCATCTCTAAACCAGTAGTGCTGGATGCCATGGAGGGTACTGACTAGGGGATAGATCAGTCTAGAAATATATGGTCCAATGCTCTCCTTCTAAAGCATCCACTACTGCCTGAGTCAGAGACAAGATACTGAGCTAGACAGACCATTGGCCTGACACAGGATGGCATTTAGGGCAAAGGATGACATATGGGGGAAGGGGGGTAGTGCTTTAATTAGAACAGCTCCAAGAGCCAGTCTAATTAAAGCACCTCTACATCTCCTGTATCAGCATCTCCATGCTTAAAAATGGTGGCAGGGTGCTTGAACTAAAGCTCATTCAACAAGCTTTAGTTCAAGCATCCCCAGTGCTATTTTTAAACATGGGGACACTGATACATGAGACGCAGGAAGCTGCTGGATTAAGGTAATTGTCATATTGCAGCAGGCTTGATTAATCCAGCATTCCCAAGTCAGACCACACACAGCTTTTAACACCTGCACAAAGTCCCACAATGCATTTAACACCTGCATATGAAAATGCTGGCCTATTCTCACTTACTGTGAAGTAACTTACTGTGCAGTAAATTTAAGTGGGCATAAATGCATGTGTAGGCACACCCAGTGTGCTTTATTTTAATATCCTCAAGGCACAATAGTTCATATGCCCCAATCTATGTGGCTATAGCTCATAGATAGTAGTTCCCGACAACATAACAAATGTATTTTATAGTATTGCCTATTCATAAAATAGGCAAATTTCATCCTGTTTTTCTTTTCCCCAAATTTCACAATGAGTACTGTTATATGGATTTTTTTTTCCTGTGGGAAATAATTTTCCACTTTTTTCATTTAACTTCAATAGCCATTACTATATAGAAAGGCACTTGACAGGGGTGGGGATATCCATATGTGTAAGAGAAAATTCAGTGACTTGCACAAGCTTTAAGTATTTTAGGTTTTTCTCCAAGTACTACTAAGTACATATATAAAATAATAGGCAAGGATGCATTACCAGCCTTGTATACCCTGCATTTGAGCTGTATATTATGTGATAGGAAATCTAAGTATTAATTATCTATTTTTCACAGACTCTAAACTTATTACCATTATCATCACCATATTAAAGTGTATTGAGTTAGTATATGAGACACTTCACAGAAGTGCCCAGTTTCTACTCAGAGAAGGTATACAGAATTAGGGCCACAGCCTGCCAGCTCTCATCACTGCAATCTATTGTACTACCATTGCTAAGTTACCCAAGGCAGTGATAGGGTTAGTGGCATGTTTGGTCACTTTTGACTGCCTATGACTAGGTACCTATGTACAGCTGAGTCAGCTGGAGCAGTCTTTAGCTAGAGTCTTACTACAGAATTGAACACATGCCTGTACAACAATAGGAAATGTTCCTAAATGTTAAACTTCATATAAAAGTTGTTATCCTAAGCTGCTTAAGCCAATGAGAATTTTTCTGGCATTGAATTCAAAAGGTCCAGTATTTACCCAGTGGGGAAAAATGAGAAACAACAGGGAAAGCTTGGAAAGAAAAGAGAACAGTGGTATCAAGATGGTACTGCAGTAACTTAGTTGGGGTCAGCAAATGTACGTTCTTTTGAGGGGGAGGTGTTTGTTTTTGTTACAGTAAAATAAATACAACAAAATAAAGAGGATAAAGAAATGAAAGAGAAAAAAGAAAAATGTATTATTGACTGCATTGTGAAATTCTGTTATATGTAAATTTTCAGGAACTGAAATGAGAGGCAGGGTAGTAGCTAGGCAGACCAGAACAGGGAGAATATTCTAAACATAAGTAGGGTGACAGGAAAATTGCTTGTTACAAATAATACAACCTTATTGTCATGCTTTGTAGTGGCAATAGTGACATCACTTGAATACACTGGTATAAGCTGGTGAAGCTCTGTTGAATTCAATATAGCGATGCTGATTTACCACTTAAGATCAATCCCACTGGGTCAAATTCATCCATTCATTTATTCATAGGATCCATTTACTTTATTTCCTTGGAAAGCTGAGACCTTCAATGATTTTTTAAAAAGCTGTTTTCACAGAATAGGGGTGGGGAACCATTTGGAAAGGTCAGGGAGTAGCGCAAACTACATTCTGATCCCATAAAGTTTGAGCAGTTGAGGAATCTGCTCAAGTATGTTCTTCTGTCCTCATGAGACGAAATAGATGAGAAGTTAAAATACTTGAAATTGGTGAATACTTGTGTTGTCTCTCTCAGTTAGACTCAGTTTAACACATATACAATTCATGCACATTTGTATAATCTGTTAGCCATTTTTCTATTGTACTTGCAAAATGCAAAAGTATGACTACTGTATGTTGCATTCCAACACAGCTTGATTCAATAAGATACAACATATGGCAGTATTATGCAATAACTTGCAGAGTGATGCTGCTGGGAAAGTGGATTGGATGGAAAATGTTTGTCACTCTTACAATAATCAAGCCTGCCACGAGCAATTTCAGCTTCAGTATCTGATGTTTTGACACACTGATGGATTTTGGTAGCAGCTGGAATCCATTGACAAAACAAGATGTATTAAAAACTGGGGATGCTTGTGATAGGTTCAGTCAAATATTATAGAGGGAAAAAATGAGAATGAAAAGAAAAACTTCAAGGAAAAAGAGAAACAGGAAAAATAAGCAACGCTAGAGCAATATGACCATCCAACAAGCTTTTTAGACTTGCTTCATGTTCTGTTCACTGTCTGTTGTGGTTTCACCTTATTTTTAATTCCATTGTTTCTCCCTGACTATCATGGATTTTCCCTAAACAGATTGCAAATAAAAAGCATAAAAAATGCTGTGGTGAACTCTTGAACCCAGGATGTTAACAGTGGGTTTGAAATTAGAAAGAAAAGAGGCTGGTTCACTTTTTGGGCCCATTGTGCCCCCAACTGAAATGAACATGAAAGATTTTTTTATTGATTCTGTTAGGAACAGAAATAGACTTAATACCACTTTAGGAGCATCTGGCTGCCATTTGAGGGTCCTAAATCAAAAGCCCATATATATCCTGGATATCACGAGAAGATGTGAAGAATGTGCCCCAGAAAAGATAAAGTCATGCCCTATGTGGAGCAACTATGTGTTACAGTCCTGTTAGCCAATCCATGACACCTCTTCAATTGA
>NW_017729022.1:30210632-30217184 GCF_001723915.1 Gavialis gangeticus | reverse complement strand
GAGCATCTGGCTGCCATTTGAGGGTCCTAAATCAAAAGCCCATATATATCCTGGATATCACGAGAAGATGTGAAGAATGTGCCCCAGAAAAGATAATGTCATGCCCTATGTGGAGCAACTATGTGTTACAGTCCTGTTAGCCAATCCATGACACCTCTTCTGGCGGTTCTCTAATGTTTAACCTCTCAGCCAGAGGTAAGGTTTCAGTGAAAAAACAGGTCCGATGGAGGAAGAAAGGAAAACAGAGAGAAAAATCAATCGATAGACTGAAATAAAAAAGTAAGCCATCCTCTTTGTTCTCAGTTTCACTGGTGCAGGTATAGCTATTAGAAGATAATCCTCAATTGTTCTCTTCTTTGACAGCCTGGTATGTGTGAGGATTTAGACTGCAGAGAATGAAAATGTCACACTTATACCTTTAGGCTTGTTCTCATATGGCTGAATGCGATGTGATTTGATGGCTCACAAGGCTGGTTTAGAATGATCGTAGTCATGTTCAATACATGACCTTCCAAGGACTTGCTGGTGGCCTGAAAATACAAAATGTACTGTGTAACATTCGCCCCTCTCTAGTGCTATTATCTGTCCCCTTGGCTCTCATTAGAGAAAAAGAAAATAAATACATTTTAGATAGCCTTAAAAAGCATTTCTTTGAAAACTGTCTTATCAGGTATGAAGTGTTTCTATGCAACAGAAAAAGAATTAGGGCTTTATATTAAAAAGTTAAAAATGAAGTTTATTTTAGAGTCTCATTCAGGTGTACTGGCTGTTTGTTTTACATTCATTAAGCATTTATTTTGGATCCCTAGTAAGTACAGTTGAACACAGCCTAGTTTGCAGATCAGGTATTTAAGTGGTTCTTAGATCTCTAGTAGGTAGAACAGGCTCTTTTGTAAGGCCTTCCATATACAATTTGTCTCAAGTATTAAGCCATTCCTTCAAGGGTAATGAAGAGCGCTCATGGATTTCTATGTTCTGGACCTAATGTTTTAAGTATACAACTGTTCAAAAAACACTGTAGTCAACTGTTGGCTTAGTATTCTACTGGAGTGCAATTACAATCAACCTGAATTTGGAAGTGATTCATATATAGCCCCTTGTCCAAATCAGGATCCAAATCATCCCCAGTCACTGGAGACAGATCCAGGGGCAGTGCAGTGATGTGGGCACACCTGCCCTTCAGCTGCAGACACCACTATCCCTGACTGACCTGGGCACAGGGGGAGCTCCAGAGCTGCTCCTTCGCCATTCCAGCTGTGGGCTGCAGCTGTGCAGGTTAGCAGGGAACAACAGAAGAAGGCAGATTTCCTCTTCCTGCACATGTTCACATCTCTCCACTTCTCCGCCCCTGTCCCTTGCTGGCTGAGAGTAGACACTGGAAGAAGGAACCCCCCTGCTGTCCTTCATTGACACAGGTATTGGGGACAGCCCCAGAGCTGCTCCTGCCCTTCTTTAGCCATGGAGTACAGGAAGCAGCTGGGCTGGGAGCCAGGCTTGGCCAAGCACAATTACAGCAACATGTAAGTTCCTCCTTCCAGCACCTGCTCCTGGCAAGGAGGGGTGACAATACAGGGGAGAGGATGACTGGCAGGGAGCAGGCTCTGGAAGGAAGAAACTGTGTTCTGATTAAGTATGTTCACAAGTGTTTGTGAGATCAGGGACTTGTAGAAATCAGACTTTCCAGAATAAATGCCTAGATACCTGAATAATAGATGGCTTTTAGTATAATGTGCCTGAGATGTTGTACAAAAGACAGCCTCTCAAAATTTCATCTCGCAAATACCTCTGCAAAGACTATTCATTATTATTAGGAGCAGGGGGCTTGAGGGAAAGAAGTTGTGTGCTTGCAAAGGAGAGAACAGGAAATAAGATGGGACAAATCGAAGGTGTTATATTTGGCAAATTGTTTGGAAGTAGGCAACCCGCTTCTAGCTCTTTCCACTGGGCTAAAACATAAGATTTTTTTTCTGTGGCAGAGTTTCATGCATTTACATTGATCTTCAATAAAAAAACCATTTGCTAATACTCTTGGCACAGTTAATGCTTTTATATGGAGAGTAGGAAACAGGGTTATCTCAGTAACAACTGCGTAGTATGTATTGGCATATGATTAGTAGCATATTGGGGGTGGGGACAAGCGGGGCATCAACCTTGAGTGCCAACATTGAGGCAGGGCCAGTATGGCCCCCTCCCCTCTGCACCACCTGGCCATAGAAGCCAGGTAGGCACAACCCCATGCCCAGTATTGTATCATGTGGGGGGGGGAGGCTTTGCCATGGGAGGTACATCCCTGAGTCAGAGAGAAGGGAAGGGAGGGAACAACCAGAGCACCAGGAGTGGTCCCCGCTGTGTTGCAGCATGTGCCCCAGCAGCTGCAGCCCAAGTCAGTGCTGCTACAGCAGCAGTCACAGCAATACCAACTGGAACTTGAGTGAGGAAAGCAGGCAGGTAAGACTCCCCGCCTCACTCCCCCCACCAACCCACCCCCCTCTTCCCACTTCCTCTTGCTCTCCACTGGCCAGCATAATTCTGTTCCACTCCCACCGCCCACCTCTATCTCAGTGAAAGAGCTCTTTGTGCCTCTGCAAATGATTACTATTTAATGTCAGTCATTGTACTTGAACAAGTGAAGCATTTTCAAACAAAATGGGATAAACTCAATCCTGACATCATTGGCTTTGAGACCCTACCTCTGAGTCCCCAACCCCTGGCCATGGCATGCTACCTTCACTGGAAAAGCTAGCTTTCTGGAGATGTTCCAAATGATTAAAAAGTGTGAAAGGCTACCTTTATGCTAGTACAAAATAAATTTGACCTGATATAGCTCACAAGTTTTGTGTCATGTCCAGTGCACTGGAGCCTTATTGGGTAGTTGGTTTATAGAAGGCAGTTCTCAAAGTTACAAATTCCTTTGGAAGCCTGTGGCAATTGAATGCCTAGCTTCAGTTTCTGCCTTCTAAAACTTTCCACTTTGATGACATAACTGGTCACTCAGGTCAGAAGTTGCCAAAAGTTGTTGTCATCTCAAGGTCACCTGGGGACTACTTACGCCCAGATATTTAAAAAAGACCCCCCAAAAACCAAGAACAATCTGTGCAATATTTAAAGATAAAATTTCCGATCTAATAGTTTTTCATGACTAAACATTTGTTTGTTAGTTTTAAACCTGATGATTTATGCTTCTGAGAAGGTGAAACGTGATTCTGAAAATTCTGTTAAACCACAGCTTAAAGTAAAATGCTTTAGACCTAGTGAAGTAAAATTTCTGCTTTAAAGTGTCCAAAAAAACCCCTTTACTTCACTAGATTTGTTGCATTCTTTGCGAGACATCTGAAAATAAGGCTCCTGATTTAGGTGCCTAGATATGGATTTTGGAGTTCAACTTGAGGCACTCAGATCTGAAAAACTTGTATTGGGTTATTTTTTTAATTACTCCTTTTTCCGCATTATATTTTCTTGGATTATTTAGAAGTTTGTCGTTCATTTTAAACAAATTAGAAGTTCTAAAAAATAATTTTGTGTGTCATAATAAGGGTAGTCTACATTGGTTCCTCAGTGCCCCAAGGGGTTCACATTATACTATGTCCCACACACCAATTCCCACTTATACATACACCGGACCTAGTACATACCACAAGCCAGAAAGCACCCTGTAATATCCTATAACAAACAGGATCTCTGGTACAAAAAAGTAACCAAACACCCCCCAGGAAAACAATACAACACATAAAAAGAACAGGAGAGACCTTATAATGGAAAAATAGGCACGTGGTCCTGGAAGGTGAGCACAGCCCACACTGCAGTGAACTATGTCCCAACAATCCTTGCCATGATGATCTTGGAAAAACTGCTTCTTGAACTGAAAGCCACAAATCAGTTTTAACCCTGATTATGTGAACTGTTTCTCAGTACCACTAGAAGCACCTTACTCAGTCTCCCATCTCTAGCTGTGATCTGGCTCTGTTTTTTTTTCAAAAAAAGGAAAGCAAACTTTGAGTTTATGTTGCAAATTATTCCCTGTTGCACCTAGACTAGCATGCAAGATGAGTGATGCATGCATGCAGTTGGAAAAATAACATTTTGGTTCCTTCAAATAACCAGCAGAAGCTTTAAAGCATAAAACCAATTGAATAAATACAATCTAATGTAATATGATATATATATGGTGCAACAAGTATTGTACCCATGATAAAATCTCAAGAGAAAAGAAAATGATCAAGAAGAAGAAGCTTCATTCAGAAATGGTGGTTGAAACTACCCATCCTGACCTTTCTTACTTGCCCACACAAACTTCTCTATAATCTAAGTTAAAGCACAACCTTGAAAAGATTATTAACTTGCCTCGAGAAGCCTGACAAGCCTACCATCCCTGGCTCAACGTGCTATGGAGGGGGTGTCTGGGGCACCAGGGTGCTCCAGTGAGAGGCTAGCCATCTGGCAAGCCCATGCAGTGCAGTGGGCTCATGCCCTAGGCAACCCCATCATTGTGTACACGTGAGTTGTGATGCACTAAATAACCCCACCACAAGATAGTACTTGTGTTTACAAGTACTGACCTGTGGCAGGATTTATTAGTTTACTGCAGCCTAATAGGCTGCATAGATGCCAAAACTTTACTGTGGATCTAATTAGGCAACTCTGCAGTAAAAATCTTTTGTAGATGCGCCCTCCAAGTAGGCTATTGTCTTTGCTACTGCCAAATGATTGAGGTATTTTTGGTACCTTCAAAATATTTCTAAATATCAAGATGAATTAGCTATTCCAATACCAGTATTAAAGCAGTTACTCTTCTAATCAGCCTTGCAATCCTGACAGATTCTTCTGACCCACTGATTTATGTTTAAATAATTGTTTATATAAACTGCTGAGCATTAGCTTCTCAAAGTTATTTCAAATATTTTGTCCGGCACTACGTATAACCGATGATTACAATACATTCTGACTTAATCTGACTACCGGAGGCAAAACAGCACCTGTACACCATTCTGGGCATTCCTGTCTTCCCCTTGTTTATATTGGCATTTTTTCAATCTATTTACATACAGCACCAAAAATGAAATGCAACTTTCTCAAATAGTCCCAACAAAAGAGAAGGGTGATTGTTATGAAATTAGAGTGAACCTTTAACAGATTGTGACTCTTCAGGCAAGTGCAGAGTTTTGAATAATTGAATTTCTCTCTACATCTGACTAGTATTTTATTGCTAACATATATTAGAGACCTCCTCTGGGCAAACTGATAAGCAATGCCCATAATTAGTTATTGGCAGTTTTTAATCACGCAGCTATTCTTTTGTCAACAGTGCAGCTGACTGGAAGACGACTATTCCACTTGACACATGAGAGCTTTAGAGGTTTTAAAATTTGTTTTCCTTCTGTTTGGGAATGAAAACAAAGCCTTTCAAATATTTTCATAACAATGAAACTGTGTTGACATATCTGTTTTCAATTGGAAAAGTCCACATTTTTTACTTTTCTCTCTCAGACAAGCACACATCTCACTTTCCTGTCAAAATCGCCATTGAAACCAATACTGTCTTTGCAAAACAGCATACTCCAGAGCAAATACATTTCACTGAGGATGTTCTGACCAGCTATCTCCAGGAGCAAAGCAGGCCATACATTTTTTAGATGATTCGTATTTTATTTTATATTTTTAAATGCCTCTTTGTTGCAGGAGAGCACGGGCAGGGGGAGGGACGGGGACCAAAAACCAAAACTTTTTTTTTCCTTTTGTGAAATTAAAAAAAACATGTATTGCAAAGTGTGTGTGTGAGAGACAGAGAAAGAGAGAGAGAGACAGGACTCTTATTCTCAGGCCAGCACAACTCCAATCTCTATCGCTCTGTGTGCTTAAGAAATACAGCCTTTACTCACATACATTTGCTGTGAATACATGTGGGTAAAGACCGCACTATTGCTATGTTTGTTTTAATGCATAACTGTTCTGTTCTTTACCCTGGTTTTTCCTGCTGTTCTTTGGAAGTGGATTGTTACTTGAGATCCTATTTCATACTCTGATTTTCTTTATGAGCCCTACGCTTGTATTTTCCTCAGCTGACAGGTTTTTATTCAGATTTTCTGTTAGCTGACCTATTGTTTTTCACTCTGCCATGTCAGCAAACAGAGACATATTTACCAAGGGGAGTGAAGGGTGGGGAGTTAGACCCTCTGCTCATCTCACTTACAGGCAGTCAGTTCACCCAGAAACTGTCACTTGAAGTTAATTCACTGGTTTTACAAAATGCATGCAAGCTCATAATTATCGTTAGAGGATACTTCATCTATCAAACAAAAGAATGCACCTTATTCACCTGGGGACCATTGTAACCACAGTAGTGGCTCAGCGAGGCAAGAAACACCTAGGCCAGAGATTCTCAGCCAGGGTGCTGTGGCACACTGGGGTGCCCTGAGAGCCTTTCAGGGGTGCCATAGAATGCCATGCAATGTTAGCATTGTCAGGGGTGCAAACATGATTAACATAATAAACCCAACAATTCTAGTATAATAAAAGGCTTAGTCTGTGTGTGTGTGTGTGTGTGTGTGTGTGTGT
>NW_017729022.1:30210023-30210506 GCF_001723915.1 Gavialis gangeticus | reverse complement strand
TGTGTGTGTGTGTATGTGTGTGTGTGTGTGTGTGTGTGTGTGTGTGTGTGTCTATGTCCATAATGCTTTCTGGGCAACTTTGCATGTGCCATCAAGAAAGTAAGTGGTGATTGGCTGGGTGGCCTGGGCTACGCGAGCCCAAGTTTGTGGTGCTGCTGCGGAAGTTTAGGGATGGGGAACATGCCCTGGCTGTCCAAGCAGCAGGGCTTCCCACCCCTGCTTCCCTGCCTGAGGGCAAAGGGCAGGATCATGGTGGGTGGTGCCTCCCGCCGCCCAGCCTGGATGACCCACAAAACTACTGAAAGGGAGGGGGAGGTGAGGTGGTGAGCAGGGAGAAAGGAAGGGGAGTGGGGAGGCAGAAGGATGCAGGTCAGGTGGACGCAGAGCAGTTGGAGGGGGGGAGAGGGAGGAGCGGGGTCAGACCTGAAGTGGCAGGGGGGAGTGGGGGAGCAGGCCCAGACCCAAAGTGGTAGGGGGGAGGAG
>NW_017729022.1:30209497-30209960 GCF_001723915.1 Gavialis gangeticus | reverse complement strand
GAAATGGTGGGGGGGAGGGGGCAAGCAAGGTTGAACCCAAAGAGGCAGGGAGGAGGGGGGAAAGGGGGAGCAGGGCCAGAACCAAAGCAGCAGGCAGGGAGGGGGAGAATGGGACTGGACCCAAAGCGGCGGCAGGGTGGGAGTGGAGTAGGGTCAGGCCCGAAGTGGTGGCGGGGAGCAGGGAAGGACTGAAGTGGCAGGAGGGGGAAACAGGGTTGGACCCGAAGTGGTGGGGGGTGAGGCGGATTTCCTTTGCACTGAGCAGCAGTTTCTGGGCTCAGCTCCAACAGGCGAGCCCAGAGCTGGTGCAGGGCCTAAGCTAGCAGCGGTAGCAGGGAATAAAATGGTGCTCAGCGTACAGGAAAAGTGCCCTCCCCACCCCCCATGCCCTGTGCTGCAGCCGCTCGGAGCCCACATGAAGCTGCCTGTGCCTGCTCCACAAGGCATCAGTGACGCAGCGGAG
>NW_017729022.1:30196281-30204497 GCF_001723915.1 Gavialis gangeticus | reverse complement strand
GGGGGGGGGGAAACAGGGTCAGACCCGAAGTGCTGGGAGAGGAGTGGGGGTACAGTGGGGTTGAATGAAAAGCAGCAGGAGGGTAACAGGGGGTGTGAGGCTAGACATGGGGCTCCGATCCTGTCATCCCCCCCTGTCATTCTTGATGGGCAATTTGCTAGTTTCAAATAAGGATCTATAGTGTTAAAAGCTAGGCATGTGCGAAGTGGCTAGTATTCACTTCAGATTCCGATTTGGTCAATTCAGGGGACAGTGATTTGATTTGGTGATTTGAATCACCGTCCCAAATCAGTTCAGCGGAATCTGATTTGGAGATTCACCCTCTGCCAAATTGGCCAAATCTCTAAATTAGACAGGCCTCATCCCCAGCCCGGTCTCCCAACGCTGTCAATGGCTGCCTTGCCCAGCCCCAGCCCCCAGGTCTTTAAAAAAAAAAGCCCCAAATTCACCAGCTCCTGCCAGGTGGGGGGGTGACCCCCACTGCCCCCCACTGCCCCGCACTATGGGGGGGCTCTGGCACATGCCTCAAGAAATCCCGACAAGTGCTACAGCAGCTGGTGAGTCGGGGGAGGTTACTGTTTCTTTGTTTTTAAGAACTGGGAGCTGGTGTGGATAAGGTAGCCATGGGGGGGGTGGGAGAGCAGGCAGGACTGGAGGGGCCCATGACAGAGCTCCCCCACACAGAGTGCGGTATGGGGGCAACAGGGATCACCCCCCTGCCTGGCAGCAGCCAGTGAGTGGAGGCTTTTGTTTTTTTTAAAGAGCCAGGGACTGGGACCGGGCAGGGCAGCCATGGGGGAGGGAGGGGCTGGGACAGTGGGCGAGGATCAGGGGGTACTCGGGGGACTGGGGGAAGCAGGCTGGGGATGGGGCCTGGCAGGTACCCTCCAGCCTCACCTCCCCTGCCCCCAACTTACCAGCACGGAGTCCAGGTCCAGCTCACAGCAGTGGTGAGCCAGGACTGCCCTAATCTCCAAAGCTCTCTGAATCTTTTCCAAATTGATTTGGAGAGCTTCAAATCAATTCAGACCTTTTTATTGGTCTCCTGAATCGATTTGGATTCAGAGATTCAGCTGCCGAATCAGTCCAAATCTCCTCCAAATCGAATCAACATCCAAAGCTTTGCACAGCTGTATTAAAAACAATTTTGACCTGTTTTGATCTTTCAGAGTTCTTTGCAATAGAATAATTGCTATATTATTTTTCCATAGTCAAAAATGAGTAAAAACTAGAGCTGGCATTTTCTGAGAGATGCCTTGAACCTAAAAAGGCGTCCCTTGAGCCTAACAAGGAGTGCCTAGTCTAACAAGGTTGAGAACCACTGACTAAAAGGCTAAATCTATTTAGACTAGGAGAAGGGTGAAAATCAGGGCTGCAGAACTAAGAGCCTTATAGGAAAAGAACGTTATTATTTTCTTTCACAACTAGATCCATTTTCTTATCTGCTTTGGTTTTTCTTCCTCAGATGTTCTAGTTTCTCTGCTCAATTGTGCTTGCAAAATTGTTTCCCTGTAAAGCAGTGAAGATTGAAAGAGTATGCACAGTCCATCTTTATTTGCAGGAAGTCAAAGGGCGTGCAGTTCCCTCTAGTCTACCCGGAGGCAAGAAGCAGTGGCTCATGCAATAAACAGGCAACCATAAAGAGACAGTAAGCCTGTAGGAAGAAGGAAGAATTAGTTACCTTCGGGCCTTCTCCATTAAAGGCCATGAAAGCAGGACAGAAATCAAAGGGCAACTGTCATTCTTTTGTGTTTCGCATGGGCTACAATTCTGTGGCTTTTAGCTGGGCTTTGCAATTCTCCACTGTTAGAGACACTTTGAACAACATCCTGCCACCTCTGCAACCAGCAACTCAGAACAAATGTTCTCCTCTCTTCTGACAGCAATGAGTACTCTTCTAATAAAATTTTTCCATTGCTTGCCTCATGATGTTCTTCAGTACTTTTTGAGGATAGGATTCTTTTACTTTCAGTTTTGGACAACTGATAAAATTTGGTTACAGAATCCTTGAATGGTACGGACAGGAGAAAATAAGTGCTGCTCCAGATGAACCATGTTTGGGAAACCTCTGTGGAAGGGAACAGGAGCTATACTTTGGGATGCCCTATCACTGTCTTCAGAAAATCCTCTATATCAATTGGAAGGTGAAAAGAATGAACACCAGCATTCTGGCTCAAGCAAACACCACCAGCATCACTGTGTTTGTATGGCACCAGCTCAATTAGACAGGACATGTTATAAGTTCCCAAACCATATTCTTTACTCCCAGCTCATTAATGGTCACTGCTCTCATCAGCAATCACTTGCAGTTGAGGATAATTGTCTTCCATGATTGCATTATCTGTGGGTCCAAATAGGACTGACAGACTCAGGTGCAACTCAGTCACATGTTTCAGTATGGGGTGGATGGCTCTGGTTTCTTGATTCGGTCTGAGACATGCTGTTTCTGCTGCTCCTGCTTTTCTGTTGTCATTGTGAGGTTTCAGGTACTGAAAGATTTGCAGCAAACTCTTCCTCCATTTGGAGTAGTCCTGGGTGCTAGTTGTTGTCAATGTTGCATTTTGTAAGTTGGCCTTGAGGACATCCTTGAAGCATTTTCTGTGCCCTGCTCTTGAGTGTACATCTTGACTGAGCTGGGAGAATAAAACTTGCTCCAGGAATCTGGAGTTGGATATCTGGATGATGTGACTGGTCCAGCAAAGTTGATGTCAGATGATCCTTTTTGGTCAGAGGGGAGAGCAACAAAGGTGATGTCATGATGGAGATCTGCTATAGACCACCAGACGAGGAGGATGTGGTAGATAAGCTTTCTTCAAACAGCCAGTGGAAGTTTAATGCTCAAAGGCCCTGGTTCTCACAGTGGACTTCAATCACCCTGACGTCTGCACAGAGGACAATACAGGAGTCATACAGGCAATCTGGAAAGTTTTTTGGAGAGTGCTGGAGACAACTTCCCGGTGCAAGTGCTTGAGCAGCCAACTAGGGCCCATGCTCCTCTACACCTGCTACTCATAAACAGGATAAGAATTGGTAAGGAATGTAGTGTAATGAATGGCAATTTGGGCAACAGCAACCACAAGATGATGAAGTTGAGGATCCTGGGGAAAGAAAAGAAGGATAGCAGCAAAGTAAGGATGCTGGACTTCAGAAAAGCAGACTCTGACTCACTCAAGAACTCATGGGCAGGGTTCTCTGGGAGGCCAGTCTGAGCGGGAGAGGATTCCAAGACAGCTGGCCACAATTTAAATAAACCTTACTGAGGGTACAGGGACAAATCATGATGTGCAGGAAGACTAGCAAGTATGGCAGAAGACTAGCTTGATTTAGCAGGGAACTGTTTAGTAAACTAAATCACAGAAAGCAAGCTTATAAGTGGAAACTCGGACAAACAACTAGAGAGGAGTATAAGAATATTTTTTGAGCATGCATCAGGAAGCCCAAAGCACAATTGGAGTTGCAGCTAGCAAGGGATGTGAAAGGTAGCAAGAAGGGTTTATACAAGTATGTCAGTAACTAGAGGAAGATCAGGGAAAGTGTGGGTCCCTGACTAAACGGGTGACGCGACCTAGTGACAGAGGATGCAGAAAAGGCTGAAGTACTCAAAGCCGTTTTCACCTCAGTCTTCAAAGACAAGGCCAGTTCCCAGCCTACCACACCTGACAGCAAAATTTGGGGAGGAGATAAGCAACCAACAGTGGCAAAAGAACACATTAGGGACCATTTAGACAAGTTGGACGTATTCAAGTCCACAGGACAGAGGGAGATGGCTAATGTGATTACAGAGCCACTGGCCATCATCTTTTAAAACTTGTGGAGATCAGAAGAGGTCCCACATGATTGGAAAAGGGCAAATATAGTTCCCATCTTTAAGAAAAGAAAGAAGAAAGATCCAGAGAACTACAGACCAGTCAGCCTCACCTCAGTCCCTGGAAAAATCATGAAGCAGGTCCTCAAGGACTTCATTTCTAAGTATTTGGAAGAAAAGTTTACTGGGAACAGTTAGCATGGATTCCCCAAGGGCAAGTCACGCCTGACCAACCTGATTGCCATCTGCGATGAGATGTCTGGCTGTGGATGCAGGGAGACCAGTGGATGTGGTATACCTTGACTTTAGCAAGGCTTTTGATACAGCCTTAGCAGGCAAGCTAAGGAAGTATGGGTTGGATGAATGGACTGGAAGGTGGATAGAAAACTGGCTGGATCATTGGGCTGAGAAGGTAGTAGTGAATGGCTCAATGTCTAGTTGGCAGTCAGTATAAAGTGGAGTGCCCCAGGGGTCTGTCCTGGGGCTGGTTTTGTTCAATATCTTCTCCAGTGACCTGGAATATGGGATACAGTGCACCCTCAGCAAGTTTGCAGCTGACACCAAGTGGAGGGGGAGTAGTAGATATGCTGGGAGGTAGGGCTAGGATTCAAAGAGACCTAGACAAACTGGATGATTGGACCAAAAGAAATCTTTTGAGGTTCAACAAGGACAAGTGCAAAGTCCTACACTTAGAATCCCATGCACCAGTATAAGCTGGGGCTTGACTGGCTATCCAGCAGCTCTGCAGAAAAGGACCTGGGGGTTGCAATGGGCAATAAGCCAATAGTGTGCCCTTGTTGCTAAGAAGGCTAATGGCATACTGGGCTTCATTGGTAGGAGTGTTGCTAGCAGATCAAGGGTAGCGATTATTCCCCTCTATTCTGCACTGATGAGGCCACATATAGAGTACTGTGTCCAGTTTTGGACCCCCCACTACAAAAAGGATATGGACAAATTGAAAACAATCCAGTGAAGAGCTGTGAAAATAGTTAGAGTGCTGTACAACATGGCTTATGAGGAGAGGCTGAGGGAACTGAGCTTATTTACAAGAAAAAACTGATGGGGGACTTAACAGCCTTTAACGACCTGAAAGATAGTTACAAAGAGGATGGAGCTAGACAAGGGGTGGGCAAAATATGGCCCACGGGCTGAATCCGGCACACGAGGCCATTCTATCCAGCCCACGGGACCCCTAAAAAAATGCAGAAAATTAGTATTTCTCTTCCCTTGGTTCCTGTCAAAAATAACAGGAACCAAGGGTAGTAGGACCCAGGGGAAGCCCGGCAGGCTCCAACAACAGTGGGGCCCACCCGGTCCCCGGCCCCCAGCTGGAAGCCTCAGCCGAGATTTCTGGGCTGGGAGCACTGGGCTGGGAGCACGTGGCTGCCCTGGCATGGGAAGCTCAGGTAAGGGGGGGCACCCCAGGTAAGGAAGAAGTGCAGCCCCTCCCCGCCCACACCCAGTGCCCCACACTGAAGCTGCTCGCAGCCCACATGGGGCTGCCTGTGCCCACTCTGGACAGCGGGATGTGAGTGCCTGCAGCATTGGGCACTGGGTGTGGGGCGGGGGAGGAGCCGCTTCCCCCCCCGGGCTCCTTCCCTGTGTAGAGAACAGCGGCCCCTCAACCACCCCATGCCTGGTGCCCCACGCTGCGGGTGCTCACAACCCACGCAGGGCTGTCTGAAGCAGGCACAGGCAGCCCCAGGCAGGCTGTGAGCAGCTGCAGTGTGGGGCACTGGGCATGGGGCGGGGAGGAGCTGCTTTCTCCCCCCCCCATGCTCAGCACCACCTTGTCACACAGCCCCACTGCCAGGCTGGTTACAAGCTGGTGCTGATCATGGGGAAAAGTGGCCCCTCGCACACCTCATGGCCAGTGCCCCACGCTGCAGCCACCTGCAGCCCACATGAGGCTGCCTGTACCTGCTCCAAACAGCCCCACATGGGCTGCGAGCGCCTGCAGCAGGGAGCTCCAGCCATGGGGCAGGTGAGGGGCCGCTTTTCCCCACCCCCACTACCAGCTTCTTCCCTGCTGGCGAGCAGGGGGACAGGGCTGTGCACTGCCCCCTGCCTGTACGATGGGGCTGGGTGGCATTGGGTGTGAGTGGGCAGGGAAACAGTGAGAGCACAGGGCCCACAGTGGTGTCCTGGGGCCAGTGCCAGTGGGGCCCAGAGCAGGGTGGCAGGAGTGCGGGGTCCCAGCCAGCAGGAGCTCTATAGAGCCGAGCCAGCTCTCCCCTCCCTGCTGGTGCAGCCCAGCCTGGCTCCACAGACCCCTGCCAGCCTGCAACCTGCTCTGGGCCCCACTGGTGCTGGCCCTGGGACATTGGTCCCAAGACATTAGGACATTGGTCCCAAGATGATGACCAGGGGGCAGGGCACCTGTCAAGGGGTGGAGCACCTGTCAAGGGGTAGGGCTACCCATGTGTCCCTCGGCAGCCTGCCAAAGCAGCCCTCCACCCGAAATAATTGCCCACCCCTGAGCTAGACTGTTCTTAGTGGTGACAGATAACAGAACAAGGAGCAATGGTCTCAAGCTATATCCAGGGAACTTTAGGTAAGATACTAGGAAAAAACTTTCTCACTAGGAGGACAGTAAAACACTGGAATAGGTTACCCAGAGAGGTTGTAGAATCTCCATCCTTGGAGGTTTTTAAGACCTGGCTAGACAAAACCTTGGTTGGAATGGTATAGTTGGGGACGGTCCTTCTTTGAGCAAGGGGTTGGACTAGATGACCTCCTGAGGTCCCTTCCAACCCTAATTATCTATGATTCTATGATTTTATACAATAGCAGAAAACGATTCCTGAAATCAGGCTCAGTTTGTATATATGAAACATAACTGTTTTATAAAATGTGCCTACTGTATCCCATTGTCCTATATAACAGTCTTCCTTGCATAAATCAGAGAAACGAAGGTAATGATGAGTATAATTGCAACCTCTTCAAGAGAAGGGTTTTTATCCTGTGTTTGTGTTGACCTGTACAATTGATCTAGTGGGATATTTAGGATTTTGAATACAGAACCTCTGTAGGTTTTAGCCCATAGACGTAATATCACATTGTAAAAGCTTGTTTGCTAGCCAGGGGCTTCTAAGTAAGCACCTAACAGATAATGTATTATAATTTCCTTTAATATTCATTAGATTCTTGAGTTTAATAATAACCATAGAATAAGAGGAACTCAATCAGACTAGTGAAAGGCACATTTAGAGGAATATCCCTATTTAGAATACTCCTATTGTTCCATTTACTTTGCCTGTGTAGCTTTCAAATGTCTATATTTACTTCCCTCTGATTATATTTCCACTGAAGAATGCTGAACAAAACTCCTTTCAAACCATCTCAGTACTTCCAGGCCAGGAAAAGGGGTCACTGTGGAATGACGAGGCATTTCCTCCCTCTTTCCCTTCAGAAGATTGGAATGTTACTTCTGCAAGTTTCTGTGAAGCACAAGCTCCGGGGTGAAGTGGTGAAAGTCTGGGCTTTATGTCAGTCAGCCCTGCTCCAGTTTACCTTCTTGGGGCACATCAGATGAGCCCACACAGGCCTCTTGCTGCATCTCTTGAGCAGCAAGAGGCATGCTGGGAACAAAAAAATGTTCCCCACTCTGCATATTTGCAGTGCAGGCCCAAAATTTGATACCTGGATATCCAGGTATCAAAAAAAAAAAAAAAAGTGGGTCAGGGAGGCAACCAGAGGCTTGGGTCCTCCAAAGAGACACTCTGGTAGCCAGCCAGAGCATCCCTATGCATGCCCCTTGCCCTGATGCTGCAGCACGCTGCCTACCCATGCAGAGCAAAGAGCAATGCAGGCTGCAGCGACCTGGACCTGGGCTCTGTCCCAGGTAGGTAGGAGGTTGGGGCTGTAAGGGTCCAGGGGGCCATGGGGGGCAGCTTGGGAGGGGTGGGTTCCCCGCCTGACCCCTGCTGAGCCCACATGACCCCCCCACCCCCACACAGCTGACAGCACCTCCGCATGGCCCAGAGCTTGCCTACAGCAGCAGTCACCACTGGGGCTCTCAGGACCCTCCTGGCACAGCCCCACTACACAATGCAGCATGGGGCAGCACAGCCCAGCCCTGGCTGCCTGGCACCCAGGCCTGCCTGTGTCATATCATGCTGGCCCGGCATGGCCTGGCTTGGAATGGGGCTGTGCACCTTTGGGCAGCTCCAGGCCACTCAGGCTGTTATCCAGAGCCTGACACCAATCACGGGGAACTCCTGTCTGGCAGCTGGGCATGCTGGGTGTGTGTGAATGGGAGATGTGGAGTTCACAGGAGTGGAGTGGGAAGGGGTGTGACCAGCTGTCAGGCTCTGAGGCTGCTGCTGCAGGGAGGAGCTCTTGGCCCTGAGGTGGGGGTGGTAGGTGGGCCCCCTGACCAGCCCTCCCCACCCCAACACAACCTCCACAC
>NW_017729022.1:30181395-30196086 GCF_001723915.1 Gavialis gangeticus | reverse complement strand
TCTCAGCGTCGCGAACCCCCTCCCTCCCCCACCCCCAGTCCCTACTTACCAAGTACAGCACCCAGGTCACACCGCCTTGCACCACTCCTGCTTGCCCCACATGTGGATGCAGCATGCTAGGGCAGCAGGGGGGCACCACAGAGATGCTCTGACCAGATGCCAAAACTCCGCTGGAGGTCTAAGCCCTGGCTTGCCTCAGGGCATGGTAGGGAACCTTTCCTGCTTCTCTCCTGTGTGTTTTTATTTGATACCTGGAAATCCGGGTATCAAATTTTGAGCCTGCACTGCAAATATGCAGTGCAGGGAACATTTTTTCTTTCTCAGTGTGCCTCTTGTGGCACCTCAAACTGGTTTGAGATGCTGCAAGAGGTATGTGCATGCTTGTCTGGACACACCCTTACTGGATGTGTCTACATGAAACACTTAGATGAATCTAATGTGCAGTAAAATGTCACCACCTACATGTGTGCAGCAATTACCACGCAGTAGATTAATCTAATGCATCATTTTCCCGTACCTGTAGATGCAGGTACTAGAAATTGGTGCATTAAACTGATGCACCAAAGCACACATGTAGACACTGACTGGGAACAAATTGCTGATGGTCAGCCTAGGTAGCAGGGAGCCACAGGGGCAGGGGGAGCTGTCCCAGCTTGGCTGGATGCTGCCTGCCTGTCAGCCACAGAGATTGGGAGCAGCCACAGTGCTCCCTACCAGTCCAGGGCTAGCACCTGGGGGAGCCTGGAGCTCCCCCAGCTGCTGCAGGTGGGCAGAGCAGAGCAGAAGCAGCTGTGTATGGTGGCACGGTTTAATGTGCCTGGATTTTCTCTGCAGAAAATTCAGGGACATTAATTGTTTGTGTAGATGCACCCAGTGTGAATTGCCTTGCTCCTGTCTGACTTTGGTTTCTTATATTATTTTGAAAAGGTTTTCTACATTTGTCAAGTTGAATTGCTTTTAGCAGTGTTGTACAATATATTAAAGCTATTGTGTCTTACTCTATTTTGCTTCCTCTCACCTTCAGTTATATTATATTTGTAATGCTAAAAAATGTATGCTTTTTGGAGAACATTAATAGCAGAATATTTTATTTCTCTTTACGATTCAGCTGTGTGTCTTTTAAGCCAGAGCCCAAAGCTCTCACTGGCTATGTTCCTCATATATTCTTGTAGCATACTGTTTGTGTTATGTCCCTTTGTGTGTCTGGAACCTTATGTAAAACTATTAATAAAGTCTGAGTAAAAGCTTTAAATTTTAATAGTATAGTAGTCTCTGTAAATCAAGCTCAATATCTAAGTCAATTATGTTTCTCGGATATTATCTATGGGGTTAAATCAATTTCATTTAGAAGTTGCTAAAAGTGTACCTGATAATAAGTATTTAGAAAATATGTGACTTTTATGACTAATAGTTATGAATTACCCGTCACTTTAAACCTGATATTAATACTAATATCAGAACCACATCACTAGAATGAACTCTTAGCTTATGAAAGTATTATCATTGCAGACATGTGGCAAATTGGTTGTTAACTTCTCACACAATTGATACGTCTTTTATTATTGCAATATTCTCATTCAACAAAAGATTGCCCATTTCCCAGCAATGAACCATTGTAATGATTTTATGTAGAAATCTGGCTAATGAAAAGTAATGGTAGAGGACTTCTGAATCTAGTTCTTTATCCTATGGTCCAGCAGCATTCATTATGATAGCACAGAACACAGTCACGAGAATGTCATGCAGGTACACTACAGTCTCTTTATTATACACTCTATTATAAATGGAGAAATGACAAATTGTCCTAATATGATTAGATTTTCTTAGAATATTGTGATTGTCCAACAAATAGAAGCATTAGAATAATTTATTATTCCTATTATGTCTTGCAAATGCCTTACCTGAAGCATTCATCTTTCCCTGTTACTGTTCTCTCTTGATTGGAGCATCCAAATGAGGAAATGAAAGCTCTTATATTAAAGAGTTTCAAAATAATATTTCAGACCAGTAATATTTCCAACCTAAAGAGATGCATAAAATACTCATTCTTATTACTGTTGCTTTATTATTTCTTCCCTGAGCATCAGCATGTAGCAATTAACAAATAAATAAGAAGGAACATAGTAATACAGATAAATTACCATGCCAAATCAGATCTGTGGTCCATTTAGTTCAGTATCTTGCCTGTTGGTAGCTAATATTAGAATATTAGGTGTTTTATAAAAAGATGCAGGAAACCTCTTAGTGCAATAACCTGATTGCTGAGGAGTTTTCTTCCAAAGACACATCCCTAGTGGGTTTATCTTGCATTCTGAAATATGAGCGTTTATATACCACTTGCCCATCTTGTCATTTTTTTACCCAATCTAATGGAACTGTGCTATCTAATTTTTCACACACTGTCTATCCCTTTTTCAATTTTACCAAACTATCAGTGATTTTTCATGGCAATAAGCCCCATCAATTTATTATAAATGGGATAAAAATATCATTATTAAATGTATTCTCTCTCAGTTTCTTTGATTGACCCTTTATTCATGTACAAATACAGGTAGATATGAGCACCTGAACTTGTATTTATGTATCACTGAGTGTTTTGTAGAAATATAATGGCATTTCTTTTTTTTATTCTTTAAAATGGATGAAATAATTAATTAGGATTTAAGGCTTAATCCAATAAAGATCTGAGGTGCCTAGAAGGTAGGCACTGTAGCATCTAACATTTAGGTCTGGGCATAAAGTAAAATCCAGAAGTTTATGGTGAGGGTCTTGGCTCCCTGTGTAGCACACAGGAAGTCTGGCACTTTATCATGGGACCTGAAACACCTGGCATGCTGAGCAAGGGGTTTCCTATTGGCTGACTCTTAGAACAGTATTTACACAGACCCTTGACAGACATTATAGATCATCGAAATTGTATCTGTGCTTTAATTTTAATGATACTGCTGTGGTTACATAATTAATTAATTCTTTAGGTAATTTATGCATTCCTATATTGTATATTCATACTAAGGACTTGACCAGACTTCCCAGAAACCTCTGATGCCAATCCAGAGAACCAAATGCTATAGAATTTCTGAACCTTATTAGTGTTAAACATATTAAGTATGTTGTGTAGGGGAGAAAGCCAGTTTATGGACCAGAGGACACCACTCAGTCTTGGAAACTCTAATTAATTGTAAGCCAGGTGCTTTAAAGAAGATAAGACAACTCTCTGGTTAGGAACCAAATCTTTCTTGGAATATTAAATCTTTTCTAATGGAAACTTTCCAAGGACCTACAAGGCCCTGGTTTGAGGATTGAGCGATTGAGGATCTAATTTCTACAGTCTAGGTAAAAGGCAAAACATTTCAATAAATTCCTTTATACTAACAGCTTTTGAAGTGTGATGTCTCCATTCACATATGACCACAACACCTAGTCCTTTTACTGATGGTGGGATTGCTAGTGACACTTTCCACTTTTTGCCTCACAGTTTTCTTCCTCATTCACTATATAGAGTATGTAAGCACCTAAATCTGGTCAAACCAAATTGTTCTTTTCAAGTGGAAAAGATCTATATAGGGATCCTATGTCCCTGACCCTAGTCAGACTGAATTGCCTAATAAAGTGAGGCACCTAAATTTTAGGAGTTTCAAAGCCTAGGCATAGGCACCTATGGAACCCACTGGAGACCCAGCTCTTCAATTGGTAGAAATACGTCCATTTCTATAAGTAAGCAGTCTGGCCAGTGGAATTCTAGTAGATTGCAGAGGCACCACATCTAATGTTGTCCCTTCATATCATGATATTTCAAATGTTTTCTCTCCTTATTAATCATTTCATCCAGTTGTAGCTGGCATTGGTACTGACATGGCTCAGTGGTCTGCCATACCCAGGACATTCCATCCTGGTTTTAAAAAAGGACACTTTTGCTACCTCGCCATCCTTTATTGTCATTGCTGTTGTCCTCATGTCAGGTGTTAGTGATGTGTTGTCAGTGTTGAAGTCTCAGGAACAGCAGTACCAGGAAAAGTCACAGCCAGGAGATTCCAACACCAGCACTGCCTTAAAGGATGACCACAAGCTCAGTTTGTGGCAAAGATTCAGCCAGGTTTATTGTGCACAAGCACAACCCTAGCACATTTTGGCCTAGCGAGTACCTCAGACCAGGGGTTAATACATTTGTGTTTGTGACATGTAGTCAGCACAATACCATGCAGACTCCCCTGGGCCACTACAAAGTTCCCACATGTTTCAACCCTCTTTTTTTGCAATGTTCAAAACAAATTACATATTATATTCAGTCGGTCTCCTGAATATCTTAAACCATCCTGTACCATGGGCTTGTTTCATATCCTGATCTGGGTGTTCCTGTTCCAGCCTTATCGTCCTGACACTGAATTATCCTATACCTTGTATAGCCATCTCACCCTCCCATCTCATGCCAGGAGCGCACAACTGGCCCACGTCCCTAGTTTTGCTTAGGTCAGGAGTTCATGCATCAGTCAGGTTTGCCGGTCAAGCCTACTTTGGCCAGTGCTTTAGCAAACAAAGCCTTTGTGTGAACATTATATACCAATCAGTGTTCCAGTGACGCATACAACATTCCCCTCCTTTTTGGAAAAGCACAAATCATCCTGAAAAAGCACAATGTACAGACAGAAAGTAACCGAATGGGCTTAGACACTGGTTTAAGGTTACTTTTTTATACCCAAGTATACATTCATTCCCTGTTTGTGTACATTGGCCTGCACATTCTCTCACATGACCTGAAGACAGTTTGTACCCAGTTGTTTGTCCCATAGGTTGGGTCTGGGAATGTTAAGTCCAGGACTTAAGTTGAGAGGAGTGGCCTGCCTATGGATATTTGGAACACTTTATCTATACAGTATTGATAAGCCATTAATGAGGATACTAAATGACAATACTTGAGTCTAAATACACATGTGCATACTATAACATATATATTTATATAAAGAAAATGCATAGCCCCAAAGTTTGAAATCAGAGAAACCCAAAAGTTCTCAGAGGTGATGTTGCCTCAGTTGTGTCTTTACATATCCTAGGTGGTATTTTAGTTAATGATAATTTAGTATTGGGGTTTTTTGGCTCTCAGTTTCTCCAGTCTCCACATTTAGGCTTCTCTGGTATCAGAGCAGATTCACATCAAATCACTTCACTGGAGCAGGAGGCAATGCTGATTTTAGTCCTGCCTTGAATTTTCCAAGAAGAATTAATGAATTATGTAACCACAGCAGTATCATTAAAATTAAAGCACAGATACAATTTTGATGAACTATAATGTCTGTCAAGGGTGTGTGTAAATACTGTTCTAAGAGTCAATGATTGTACATATTCACTAAAGTCCATTGGTTCTGGTTAACAGTCTACTGTGAATAAGTGAAAACCATTTTGTAGCTCTGTTAGTCTTACTGATTTGCACAGTTAGAGGAAGGAGAAAATGTTATCTATACATAACCGAAGCAAGTAACAACTAATGGATAATGTCTGGTTATGGTACACAATAGTATAAAGTATAATGCAATAACATTGGTTAATGACTGAGTATTAGTATTAGTGTTAGGTAAGGTGAGTATTGTTGATTATCACAGTCTTATCTATAGCTAAAGCTAATCCCTTTCCAGTCTAGTTTCACAATTTAACATTCTGGTGTTGGTGATGCAGATAGCATGTCCCAATTAGCACAAATACAGTTATTCCTTGTATTACTATTAATACCACACTTAATGATCTGACTACTGGATGTAAAGTGACATCTTCTGGGATGGCCCATCAAGATGTCTTTACTTCTTCTTGCACCTTTTCTATGTCCTGGATTTGTTATTGTATGGGGTCAGCTATGGAAATTAAAGATTCTTTTGTATGTTTTACTAGGCCTTGTATATCTAGGTATAATTCGTGATAGAGGGAAATAATTGTCAAATCCCTTATATCATCAGAAAAAGTGATAAACTCAGAGTGCTTGCATTACTGGCTGGCAAGAAAGCATGAGTCCTGATTTGGATTGTACTTGTTACGTTCAGCCAGAATCCTTTCGAGCTTCCTGGACACGTTTCTTCCTGCATTATAAAATAAGAATGCCCCAAACCAGACACTATTTTTAACTCATACTACCTTATTAATTCATTCTTTTTTCACCGCTCAGAGCTAGGCCTTTTTTTGTACTATTGGCAGTGATGGAGGCATGGGATGCACAGATCCACTATCCATTGTTTTTTGAACAGCAAGCTTGATTCTATCCCCATTCCTGTTATCAGGTAAACACTAGGGTAGTGCTGCACATATACATTATTCACAAAGACTACCGCACTGTTTGCATACTATACCTTTACTGAAGGATTCTTCCATCTGGGGATTGCCATGAGAATTTTGACACCTTCCTCTTTGTATTGGGATGGGGCCTGATCAAATTTAACAAACCAGAAGTAATCCCAGGTGATGTACCCTGGTTTTTGTTCTTGGAATCATGCTATGATGGCTGTGATTTTTAACAAATGAAGCCATTGTTGTGACTGCAGTTAGAATACATTTTGCTTAACCAGATCAAGAACTCTACTTCCATACATTGCACATGCTATAGCTAAAAGACATCATTATTTTTTTAACTATTGATAATGGATACAAGTGTGCTGAACTCTCTGTCCAGAGTTTTCATGATATAGCATGTATGTCATTCAGCCAGGATGTGTTAGCCAACCCATTTTTTTTATTTGCTTGCAATGATCAAAAGTTTCATCATTTAAGTAATGTTGTTTCCTATAAAAACAAAACAAGAAATTGCCTCTTCCTTTAAAAAAAAAATATAGATACCTATATGCATAATAGCATGGTATAGATATATTTCAGGGGTATGCTATTAGAGCATTGTGTATAACAAGTACCAGGAACTTAACTCTAATGCACAAATTAAATTGTGTATTTTAACTGCATGATATGTATCCAATGGAACTTGCTATTTATGTTAATTAGATACAGGGATGGTCCTAACTTATTTTCAACAGGGTATGAGCCATGCCATTTATTTTTAGGATATTTTCTTTTTGGCTGTGGTACAGTTTTAACCATTACTTGGAAAACCAAGGATTATCCCAAATGATTTCACAGTTTTTGCTTCAGTCAAGTTCTCCTTTCCTTTAACAACACATTTTTCTCTGTGTGTAAACCAAATTGGAGTGTACAAACATTATATTTTTGTGTAACTCCTGATATTTCCTGTATTTTACAATAGTCTCCACTGGATAAGCATCAAACACGTATTTTACAATCCCTGTCCCCGTGTCTAATAAGAAACTTACAAGCCCGTCCCCGATTTAGATGTGAATATGGGGTTATCCCTAAATTTCTAAGGTCAGGGGTTGTTAAAAAATGTACTCTGAGTCATGGGGAAGGCTATCCTAAGCTATCAATTTAGTTGCAATTGGTTCATTCACTCCTGAGGTAAAGGCAGCTGCCAGAGTTACAAGATGCTTCTTCTTATCTTTTTTTTCTTTGAATTCCTGCCAGTATCATATACCAACAGCTGTGCCTGCATTTTTTTCAGTCACTCCCTTAAGATTCATATTTTCTTGTATTAACTGTCCAGCTGGAATCCACTCACCATGTTTCCTATATCCTTTCCTTTACCAATTTCTTAACCTCTGCAATCCTGGCCCTTCCTTGGGGTACATAGCCTGATCCCTAAGTTTTCCACTGTTTTAACTGTGTCCATAGTTCGTTAACAGGAGTTCCTTCATACCTTTTAATATCTGTTTCTATTTTTCCCAACCATTCACTTATTGGTAATCTTTTTCCTCCATCCTCACACCAAGCATTCATCCATTCTGACACACCAGGAGGTAATGCTTGTAACACAATTGCTTTCAGTGTTTCCTGATCAATTTTGTTATCTTCAATTATTTCATAAAAAGCTTTCACTCTTTCTGCTAGCTGTATGGGGATCTTCCCAGGCAATACAGAGAATGCTCTCAGGATAGTCATTTGTATGGGTAACTTCAAACATTTTGGACTACTCTTTTAATCATTTGGGAAAAACTGGGCATCTTTACATGAGCTCCTGAGGCAGGGCAGGGGGGAAGGAGGGGGAACTTTAATTAAAGCAGTTCTTGGGAGCTGCTCTAGTTAAAGTGCCCATAACGTCTCATGTATTCAGCATCCTGTGCTTCACAATAGCAGCAGAGGAGTTTTAACTAAAGCTGGTTCGACCAGGTTTAGTTAAAGCACTCCCACAGCCATTTTGAAGCATGGAGACACTGAATACACAAGATGTATTAACATTACATTAGCATGCTCCAGCAGACTTGATTAATGGAGTTTGCTCCAACTTATGCTAATTAGAGTGCATTGGGGCAGGTGTCAGGCATGTGTATAGGTGCCTACTGTCATCAAATCCCACAGTGTTAATGTTAAAGGACCCTAGCAAAGTTCAAAACAGCAGAGGCTCCTCCTGCAAGGTAGTAGCCACTGCTTCCAGTAATTCAGAATAATAGTGGCAGGTCAGAAAGTCATTAAAATTTTGGGAGGATCCCCTTGTAATGAGGTGGGTGCCAGAGAGGTAGAACCACCACACCTTGATGTTGTCAATTGACAGGGGGGCTGCTTGGGGTACCTCTCAAGCACCCCTTATCCATGACCTCCTCTACCCCTTAGCCACCATCCGGTCCACCAGGTGTCAACTCGACTAAAAAACAAAACAAAAACAAAAAACCCCCCAAAAGAATACTCTGTCATAGGTTAACTGGGCCAATCTCATTAAGTCCAAAAAAAGAGAAAGTATATCTTGCAACTTAACCGGGTACTTGCTGCATTGCCTTCAACAGCCTCCATCCAACTACTCCCTCAGCCTGTTTGTTCTGGTCCTGCCTCTGGTTCCCTCTCCATCTTTTCCACAGGGAGTTAACTTCCTCCTGTGCCTCCCCCTCTGTGTTCTGGGGCCAGGCTCCTTATTGTGAGCACATGGTCACCTGACCCTTAAACTTCTGCCTTGGGTCCTCTAGAGCAATTCATACCTGTGCTGGGCAACTTTCTGACTCTTCTCCTGGCAGCCTGGCAACAAGTTCTGGTAAAGCCCATGTCCCATTTAGTATTCCCCTACCCCCAACAGAAGGCAGCAACTGCTACAACAAGGTGGAACCCAGCTCCTCTCCTGCTGCCTGCTGCCTCCTGCCTGCCTGCCTGCTGCAGGCTATGGCAGGGGGCAGAGCCAGCTCCCTACCACTGCATGCACTCCTGAGAGGCAGTGGGACCCATGCCACCCAGATCTGTGCACAGGGTGGATGTGCGCTGCCCACTGCAGCCTCAGGCTCCTACCCTGCTGACCTCTCATGGGGCTGTAGTGGGTGTGACCTGGCACTGCAGGGCACAGTGGGGCCATGCAGGAAAGCTGCTTGCCACTGCGAGCTCCGTGCTGCCCTAGCAATGCGTCCCCTGCAGCACAACCCTGTGCCATTGCTCCCGCTGTATTCTTCTATGCAGGAGACCCATCACCAGGGCAGTGCAGAGCTCACAGCAGCAAGTAGCTTTCCTGCATGGTCCCACTCTTCTCTGCAGTGCCAGGTCACACCTACCAGGTTGCAGAGGCCCCAGGTGAGGGCAGTAGTGTGGGAGCCCAAGCCTGCAGCATGCACCCACCCCCACCCCCACCCTGCACACAGATCTGGGGGGCATGTGTCCCCTATGCCCCCATGGGAGTGCACACAGCAGTAGGGAGCTGGTCCTACCCCCGACACCTTGAACAAGCTGCCTGTGGCCCATCCTACTTCCTGCTGGGGCCTTGTGGCCACGCGTTATGTCACTGGGTCCCAAGCCCCACGCCTCAGCCCCAGCCTTTCCCAACTCCCTACCTACCTCCCTATGGGGGCCTCCCCACTTCCCCACCCTGCCACTAACCTGTAGGAGCTGCTCTCCAGGCTATCTGGCAGTCCCCTGCTGGGCACCTTCCTCCTACTCCCTCCCAGCCCCTTGCAGGCTGGAACTCTGCCAGCCTGCAGAGGGCTTGTTACAAAACTTCAAAATCTATGGGTTTTGGATGCTAAAATGAGAAATCTGCATTTTACTCTGTTTCCACGAGAAACAGAAAACCCAAATCCCTGGTGATCAGTATATATAAATCAATGTTCAAGCAAGGCCTACACCCCCACCATAAATGCTGATTTAAATTTGGTGGAGGGTTTTTTCACCTTGGGGTCAAGCACCTAATTCTTTTTCTTTTCTTTTCTTTTCTTTTTGGAAGAATTATGAAAATTTCTATATAATTTAGCAATTTTTTTCTAGCATTTCCTACTACAGAAGCTTGCAGAACTGTGTAAACCCTTGAGAAACAGGTCTGCATAATGATAAAGTCTAGGACTTTGCTGAATAGGCTTGTAAACACCATAAAACTTGAAATGAAGTACTTACAGAAAGTATGCAATTTGTCCCTGCTCCAAAAAGCACACAACATAGTCCAAATAAAGAGCATGAGGCATGCTGTTCTGAGCTGGAAATAATATAAAAATCTCATACTGATCCTTTGATATTTCATGGAAGTAATGTGATAGAATCTAAAGGAGGTTTTTTAAATTTTAAATAATAGAAGATTAATTCACATGCAAGGGTTTGCATGGAAAAAGGTTTGAAGATGACAATGAAAGAACGGTAGAAGGGAGCAATCAGGCAGAAAGTTCAAGTTGAGTGAAATGTAGCATTCACCTTCCTGACCGTCATAATGGGCCTGAACCAGGGAATTTCAGATATAAAAGCATGAGTTGTTACAGCTTGAGCTAAAGAGAAATTGTCAAATCTCCTACCCCTTGAGAACCCAGCCAGGGAGAGACCTATAAAGCGTATTCACAAGAAAGTTACATGAGGTTCCAGGAAAGTGATATATAATACCTGGGGCATAAAGCAAGTTGGAAAATGGTGGGAAAAAATCCAGTGACAGACAAGAAATTACAGCAAATCCTCTCTAAAAAGCATGCTGCAAATAAAATTCTACTTTCACTTTTTTAAGATTTGTTATTAAAAAATGTCATTCTACACTGGATTTTCTGTTACACTTTGAAGTGTAATTTTTTTGTATATACACTTTAACGGCATATAAAAGTTTTGTACAACAGACGGTCCTTTAAACAAACAGGTTTCCCTGTGTACTGTCTGTATAAAGATAGGTGCACATTATTTATTTTCACTTTGAGGCAGCTGTATTGAACTAATCATCCTCTTTGTAAAACTCAGTTTTAATAATAACTGCACTGTGTCATCTTAATATAACATCAGTAACAAGTAGTCCGTGTTGGAAAAACATTAGTAAGTCAATTAATTCCTTCATTTTGTTAAAATTAATTGACATAGAAATTCTGTTTTTTAATTTCTGCATTATTCAGTTTGGTTGAGATTTTAAGTGATGATACAGAGGAACATTAGCATAAGGGCAGTTTTTATGCTTACTCTGATGGAGTACCTTACTAATAAAATGAAAATGTGTGTTAAATGTCATCCGTTATTCTTTTAAGCCCACTACCTCATTGTGCTGACTAGCAAGTCCACAAGCACCAAGTCTTAAATCATATGCAAACTGGAAAAAAATACCCTGAAGTCGAACCCAGAGTGGCTGCATACAATAAATTCTATTAACCTGTGTCCTGTTTAGTAGATGAAAAATATCACTACATCATGAATCTTTCACTAAATAGACATTTCAAAATTGCAAAGAAAGAATCAACATTCTGAATCAGTTGAGACCACATTAGGAATTGTGATACAGTTCATTACTCATGAGATGTTACACAGCACTGGTGATTTTCATAGGCTTAATTTGACATGAAGCCATTAAAGTATATAAAAGAAATGATAAGAAAACAAACTTGTAATACATTTAGCTTCAAAACAGAACTAAATTTGCACACAGAGTTTCTCACTGAGACATGAAAGGTGGACTTCAATGACAAAAGTGATGACAAGGAGCTAAATTAATGTCAATCCTTATTTTTTCTTAGTCATTTAACTCACAATTAGGTACAGGAAATACTTCAAAGTATGTTAGACTACATATAGCATATATTGATACTGAAAAAATATTTCAGTATAAGAAATAATACATTATTTTGTACCCTTTTCAATATCATACATAAATAGGCATCATATTGCTAGAATTACACAAGCAATTTCTAGCAATTTATTTTGGAAATTTAATCATCTCTGCTACATGCAAATTGTGCACATATTTCTAATGTGAATTTATTCATTATCCAAAACGTTTTATTTTTTTGTGTGATCCCACTGTGGTTTTCAGTTTGTTTCCATGCTTTTTATATTTCTGAAGAATTAATTATTCCCTTAAATTCAGTTTTTATTTTCCAGAAATTTATAAGGCATCAAGCTTCCTTGCAAACATTTTGTTAAGCACCTTGAAACATTCATTTCTAGTTCCAAATTTCACAATTCTGCTCTTGCAGTTTTTCACAAAAGATGCCATGGATACACACGCACATGCATGTATTACAGATCATATAGGTACAGAAGTAGCAGAACCAGAGTACCATGCTTTATCACTGGGTCTCTGACAGAGCAAATGATGACATTGCTCTCCAGTGGTTGGTCTACAGGGAGGAAAAGGAATCTGCTCCCAGGCAGTCCTCAATGAGTCTTCTTTGGACATTGGATCGAGCTGTGCGTAGATTTAATATTCTTATGTATTTTTAGTCATCCAGACCTCTTTACTTATTCATTTTAATCTTTACTGTTTTGTCTGTTTAGGCCTGGGACGGGCAAAGTCCGGCCTGCAGGCTGGATCTTGTCGGCAGTGAACTCCATTTCCCAACCACCCCTGTGCATGGCTGGGGCCAGTCTCCATGGAGACCCCAGCCACTGCTGTGCTGTGAAAGCTCAAGGCTGGGGTTGCCATGGATCCCAGCCTTATTCACGCTGGCAGGGTGCATGTCAGAGCAAGGCAGGGTGGCTGCTCCGGAGCTCCAGGGATCTTGCAATGGGGGCAGCTTGCTCCAGACCCAGGACAGACCCACAGCCTGCAGTCTGTATGATCTGTGCAAGTGTACACAGGCAGGGGATCCTGGCTCTGCTCTGGCTCCTTGCTCTGGTTCCATGACAGCCTGGTCTGGAGCAGGGGCTGAGCTGCAATCTCCTACCTGTGTGCCCCTGCCCGGAGTATGCAGGCTGCAAATCCTGGCTGTGCCCTGGCTCCAAAGGAAATTGCCCCCTGCTGCAGCTCCAGAGCAGCCCCTTGCCCTGCTCTGCTGCACGCCCTGCCAGCGCAGGTGGGGATAGTCTCCTTGGCAACCCCAGCCTTGAGCTTCCACAGCAGCTGGGGTCTCCATGGAGATTGGCCCCAGCTATGCAGGCAGTGGCTGCTGGGAAATTCAATCCAGCTGCCAGCTGGATCAGCCATTCCACCCACTCCTAATTTAGGCCCTGATCTTGCAAAGACTTACCTGCTCAAAATTAGTTGTGGTGGATAATTTTATTCATCAATATGAGACTATTTACTATTTGTAGTTAAATATATGAGTTGATCTTTATATGGTCAGGACTACAGACATGCAGTCTCTCCCCACTGGACTGGCTCCAAAGTGGAGCTCAATTCCTCCTCCCTTTCCCCCCACCCCCCAAACAAACTGTGAATGCCTGTTGGGTTTGGGGGATTACTGTAACTCAAAGCACTTTCTGTGAAGTGCCATGAGTTACAGCAGGGAGCGGCACATCTGTCAGTGCCCAGTGTTGTCATGATGAAGCAAGAGATAGATTAGTCTGTTTCTTCCCCAGAACATTACTGCAGTTCTTAGTATCCATGAGCTCAGAGTGAAATTCAGACTGTATTGAACTGTGTTGTAAAATGAACTTCAGCAGAGTCAGGATTTCCTTTCATGTTTGTAAGGGAAGAGAAGAAAAACAAAAGGCCAGATCTAGATTGGTATATTTTTATTGATTTTCTGACCTATTTGATCAGTTGATATAGTCTTGGCATTTTACTTCTAAGGAAAGGAAAATATTTATCTCGTTTTTCTTTCTATCCAGTGTCTTGAATAGACTTAGACCTTATACTAGGTCTATGAGGGGACGGTCATACAAACAAATTACTGTATAGTAAAATAGAACAAGGCTTTACAGTTTGTCAGCTGCACTGTAATACCTTTCTACATATAAGCTTTTCACATGCAGTTATGGAATATTAATCTAGGATTGCCTGTTCTTCAGTGAAACAAGTAATGCAGGTTAGTTTTCCTTTACTATAGGGTAAGAAGATATACAGGTAGTTACTATGTCAGCAGTGACTGCAGTCTCTTCATATGAGAATGACAATCTTCCAGTAGATCAGGAAGTCATCAGTGATTCCAGAGACGATTGAAGAGGCCAATCCAAGATCTGCATGTTATTATATAGTAGCTAATATGCTGTAAAACCCTTTCCTTCACTGCCTAGCCCTAGGTATATGTGCTTGGTTTGTCCTTGAGGAGGAACATGCTTCCCCACTGATAGCATGAAGGAATTATTTTGGGGTTTATAGTAAGCCGGAATGATCTCGCTGGGGTCATTGCAAGTCCCCTGGCACGGCTTTATGAACACTCGTGGTGCTCTGGAGAGGTGCCGGAGGACTGGAAGAGGGCCAGCGTGGTTCCCATCTTCAAAAAGGGAAGGAAAGAGGACCCGGGGAACTACAGGCCAGTCAGCCTTACCTCGATCCTGGGCAAGCTGTTC
>NW_017729022.1:30173021-30181044 GCF_001723915.1 Gavialis gangeticus | reverse complement strand
CTGGGGGAGTCCCTGTTCCCCCGAGCGCCGCAAGGAGTGACCAGGAACAATGGTCACAAGCTGGCGGAGGGAAGGTTTAAGTTGGACATCAGGAGGCGCTACTTCACGGTCAGGGCGGCTAGGGTCTGGAACCAGCTTCCATGTGAGGTGGTGCAGGCTCCCACCCTGGGGGTTTTTAAGAGGAGGTTGGATGACCACCTTACTGGGGTCGTTTGAACCCAGTGCTCTTCCTGCCATGGCAGGGGGTCGGACTAGATGATCTGCTCAGGTCCCTTCCGACCCTAGAAACCTAGAAACTATCTAGGATAGAAATTTGCTTTCATTTACAGTTTTAAACCACAAATAAAACAAAATTTGTTGGCTAAATTTAGTACAGAGAAGACACTTTTCTTCTTTGGACCCAGTACCATATTCTTTAAGTAGCTGTTCTTGTAATGAAGGATTAAGCCCTAGGTTTCATATACTATATGCTGGGTAATAAACTGGCTCACTGTTAAGAGAACCACAGATAGAGATGCTAGAAATACAGCTAGCTGTTAGGCTATGTACCTACAGACTGACCTTTTTGTCCCTTCTTCAAACTCTTTCTTCCTATTTCCTGTATTCCTCTCTCCAAGTTCTTTGCAGGTTGCTCCTAAGTCTACATGGCTGTGTTCCAAAAAAAAGCACAGAAATCAATGGTTCATTTTATTTTTATTAGTCATTTCTGCTTCCTATGTGATGACTTGTCAAAGATCCATAATCTCACTAATGCAAAGGACCAAAGAAAATAGGCACACATTAAAGCCTTGAGTCACCAAAGTGTGTGTTTAAATACCACTGACTTTGATGCTTGAGTATTAATTAGGGTTTCCATAGGCCTGTGCTTGGCAAAGCAGAAGCAAAGTCAAAATTCAGCAGTAGTAACAGTGCAGCTGCAGCATGGAAAAACAACTATAAGCAACAACTTGAGTTATGTCAAATCAACAATGACTCAATTATAGTTCTATTGTTATTCTTGAAGAAGTCATTAATGAGGAAAGAAGCCTTAGGCAATGATAGGGATTAAGATGGGGAGGTACAGTATAACGGTAATTAGAATTCTACATTCATGCTTGTATGTTATGGCTACAATATATAATTTGAAATACAGATGTTTATAAAGGTTCCTTTGTTCCTACATTGCACCTATTATGCTTCACCCTCTCAAAAATGTTTTAATATTGAGCATGGGGCACTGTGAGACCTTTCTTTATCTACTATATTAGCCCAACTGTAAAATCCCATTCACTCAAATCATATTTTATTAAAGTTTCCCCAATTGTTGCTGCTGCTTCATTTTTAACTTTAGTTTCTGAAAGCAAAAATAAAACTGCATGAAACATACCAATAATGAACAACATTGCCTAATAAATATAATTGCTTCAATTTATGAGATCTTTTGCAGTGAAACAGAAGCAATTCTACTAATAAAAATTCATAGTTTTGGTACAGACTTGACATGGTGGGTACCCAAACATTTATATAATGCTAGCAGAAATGTCTAATGCAAATGAAAGAGGTGTTGGACAAGTTTTTGGGCTTCAAGGTATCACAAAGAAGCTTTGCCTTGTACATTCCCTGGATCATCATGGCTAAAACAACGCTCCAACCCTATTAATGCAATGTAAACTCTGGTAAGACATTCGGTACAGTTATTTTTAACTTCCAAACTGAGAAGCTTGAAGTTAGCTTGTAATTTTTGATCAGTAGACCCCAAGCTTCAGAAAAGTTAAAGGCTGTATCTCAGTTTGAAACATCACTTTTGGCTCTATCTTTATGATAAACTAGACTGGTATTTAAACAGTACTAAGGCTCCATCTACATGTTACGCTTAAGGTGTGATTAATGAGTTAAACACACCTTAAGTGTTCACCCAGCCACAAATACAAAGTTGGAATAACTTTGTAGCTGCTTCCTATCATGACATTCATTGAACATGTGGCCAAGAGCCCCTGTGTCTGGAAGCCCCAACAGCTGATTGGAGCTTCCAACTAGGGGAACCCATGTGCATCCTTGAATCTGGGAATTTGGCTCCCAGCCATGGGAACACATACCCCTGTAACTGGAAGCCCCAGGGCTCCCAGCTTCAGGGGTGCCCCAGAGAGCACAGCTGATGTGGTGTCCTTCTTGCCAGCTATAAGGCATGATGGGGTCTGATTCATGATCCCACAGTCGTGCCTCCTGCCATGCATGTCTGGCATGGCAGGAGGCACAATTGTGTGGATTGCACGTCAAATCTCATAGCACCTTTACCTGCATGTGTAGAGGGGCCCTAAATGTTGGGAAAGTTCAGATGAAATTTAGGATCTATGTTTCATAGCTTAGACTTATCTCACAGTGGGTGCAGCTAATACCAGGTATCGTTTATGTTAGGTGCAGCTAATATCAAGTAGGGGGTCCTCACAACCTCAAAATCTAGGAAATGGAAAATAAATAAATACTACGCTAACCAACATGTTTTTTTCTTAAGGAATTAGCTTAGTTTACCTTTTTTAATGGAAAGACTTCTATATCTTTTAGGATTAACCCACATTATCATCTAATGTATTACTGATAGAATGTTAATGTAGCCTAACCTTTCATTTCCATAACAGTAGTAATAGTTTGCATACACTTAACATAATATTGAATATAATAATTAGCACTAGCATAATGGGTTTAGAAACAGCTAGCATAAATAGTGGATATTTACTCGTTTGGTAATGATGGGTATCTCTAAACAACAGACATCTTTGTTTTATTTCCTGTTTGATGAAATATATGAAAGTAATAGTAATAGCAAAGTCACTTGCAGAGAAGTGTGAATTCTCCCATTGCTGTTTTGAGAATGTTCCTGTGTGGAAACAGTTTCACATTCAAAACATTCATTTGTTGGGGGATATTTCTGTGGGAAAATCCATAGCTTTATATTACAGCAAAAATGGTTAATTTCTTCCCTCTGAAAAATTATTCTTTGGAAGAAAAATAATATTTTCCTATTTGAATATGTACTTATTATCACTAAAAAAGTCAAGAGAATATAAAACTTTTTTCATTTGCAGCATCAGGAGTATCCAAATATATGAGGAGAGACAATGGCCAATAAAAATCACTGGAATACATCTTTTATGTAGCTAGAAGTCTTGCACAGGAGAGGCTGTCTTTCGGAAATGGTGACAAGGAGCACTGTAGCCCAAAAAAACAAAATTAGCTATGACTTGATTTCTAAGAGAATGAGTATTTTTATCACCAGGTAACCAATATGGCTGCTTGCAGACACGGAAAAACAAAAAGCCCCCCCAAAACTTGGTGCTTTAATTTAAACTCAGTGCACTCCCATGCTGAACCCAATGCATGTCTAGAAGAGGCAGCACATTAGTTGTGGTTTCCTGCTTTCCCAACATCTGTAGAGATTAGACGCTTTCATGGGGCTTTTTTGGTGCTTTTACCTAATAGTTGATTGAATCAGCTTTAGCTAAAAGTGCCAAAAAGTCACGCTGAAGTGTCTGATCTATAAAGACCCTGTGGAGTCAGGCGGAACAAACACGCTGCGGCTTCCAGTAAAGTGCCTATTTTTAACATCTGTCAGCACCCATGTTGGCTATGCTGTAAAAACATAAGTGAGGCAAGGTAAAGTATACTGTTTCACTGGCTACAAGCATGCAAAAACCCAAAGATGGAATCAGAGTTACACAGTTTTCTACAAGCAGCGTAGTTTAGATCAGTAGTGAACAAAACACACATTTGTCCTTTGGTTTGGGTGCAAATCTTAGACCAGGTTCCACTATTTTTAAACCAGTCTCTGCGTGCCAAATTTCTGTTCTGTTACAGGCACAGACTCGTTTCCAATCACTTATACCGGTAAAAGTATAATGTTTGTATCTGGCTACTATGATATAAACTGCACAAGGGCAGCACTACATTCCTTGCTCTTGATTTGGAGCACTCCACACTCTAAAGCCTTGAGATACTTTGTTGTGTTTATTGTACTGAACTTCCTTCTAAATGTCTTCTTTTTTAATTTTAGTCATCTGTGTGGATGTGCACTGTTTCAACAAAAACTTTCTCTCTCCCCTTTGTCTAGTAGCAGGATCTCATCTTCCAAGGATTAAAAAATCATGAATTGAGTCCCAAAATCACTGAAATTATTAAAAAAAATGGCATTTAAAAATCATAGTATACTTTAGGTTCTCTCTCTTCCTGTTTCTGAGCTTTAAAGATGCACTCACATCATTTTTACAAGCTTTCTTCTGTAACCAGAATATTCTTTTTTAAAGGAGAGCTGAGATTCCCTTGCAATGTTGTAGTCCCAGCATCTGGAGATTTAAAAAAAAAACATCAAATATAAAAAAGCACATTAAGATCAAATTGCAAGAGTCTCAAAAATCCCAATAAATATAATAGCTGTTCAATGTACAGAGATAGGGTAAGGGCTGTTTTCAACCAAAGTACACCTTAAAGTGCAGTTCTACTCTGTGCAGTAAAAGAGACAGTAAAAAAGACATGTTTTCTCCCAGTGGGTATCCTGAGTCACTTCTGCTTATGGTAGTGAAGAATCCCTTTTCCACACCTTTTTTCACACCTTTTCCTTGTGGTAGCCCTGCAGAGCCACAACAAAGAAAACATTGTGAGATGAAGTCTATTCCTTCTTGTGCAAAGTGTATATGGTCTACCTCCCAAAGTGTAAACCATATGGTCTACATGCATCCCGAAGTGTTTGCTGAGTTCTCCTGGGGCCAAACAGTCCCACCTATGCAACAGTGGTGTGCTGTGTGGGACCCTGAAAAAAATAAGCTTAAGATAAATGCATTTTACAGATGGACCTAAAGGAAGAGTTTTGTTTGTTTGTTTTGTTTTGTTTTTTGTCTTTTTACTGGGATGAGAAGTAAAAACCCAGCTTGACTTCATTGAGTCCCTGTTGAATTGGCATTTTTCTCCTGCTAATTAGGTGACCTTGATGTGGAAGGCAGTAAGCTTTGTGTAAGGACCAGATCATAGGTGGTCTGGCCTAGTGTTTAGGCCACTGGGAAGGGCAGGAACCAGAGGCAGAGTCCAAGGTACCCAAACCAAGGGGGAATACCAGAAGCAGAGTCCAAGTTACAGGCCAAGCCAGGATTCTGGAGTCAGGGGCCAAGGGGAGTTTCCAAACAGCCAGAGTCCAGAAGCAGAGCCAAACGAGGTCAGAAGTCCAAAAACCAAGAAGATTACCACAGCACACCTTCAGAAAGATCTGTTATCTACCTGCAGTCTGCTGCCATAGGTGGATTTAAATGGAGATGCTGCTATCCCCAGAAGCCAATCAGGAGGTGTTAACAGTGTCGTGATGGTTCATTGGCCATGGAGTGGGGCTGCCCGTTAGAGCCTCTGCCAGGTTTAGCCAGCTAGGTAATTAGTCCTGGCTGAACTGGCTATAAGGGGTTCCTGACAACATGCATCATAATACAGTTTTTACAGGACTGCTTTTCAGACTTGAACTGCACTTTATACCTAAATTTGTCAAAAAGTCTCAGGAAAGTGATAAAGTACCAACAGAGGCTGCACAGCATTGAGGTAGACCATATTTGGTCATCAAGCAATGAGCATGGTCACAATCCCTTTTGCAGTGTGACAGGAGTTCACTGCCATTCATTTTTGCTGTTCAGCTATAATTACCCTTTTTACCTGTCATAGCTTAACCTCCCTGGTTCAGGGTATCAGGGCTCAAGAACACAGCCAATAAACTAGGGGAAAGTCTTTAATTTTATACTGCTCTTTTGAATGTGATAGCAAATTACTGAAGGTATTGTATGTTGACACTAATTGTACATAAGCTCAGAATTAGTTGAGTAGGACTCAGAATTCTGGGGCTACATTACCCATTTCTACCAAACAATGTATGGGGTTTAGAGGACTAGGAAAGGAAAGGTGATATGGTAAGGGGACATTTTCTTATTAGACATATAGGCCATATCCAGATTAGCAAGCACATGCCCGTTGCAGCATCTCAGAGCAGTTTGAGCTGCTGCAAGAGGCACGCTGAGAACAAAAAAATGTTCCCCATACTGCATATTTGCAGTGCAGACTAAATTTGATACCAGGAGATCTCAGCATCAAAAAAATAACATGCTGGAACAAAGCAAACAGAGGCTGGGTCCTCCAGAGAGACACTCAAGCATCCATCCAGAGCATCTCTATGGCTGCCCCATACCCCTGTTGCCCCAGCATGCTGGGGCAAATAGGAGCGGGGCAAGGCTGCAGCAATGTCTTGGACCCAGATAAGTAGGGACATGGGGGTGGGGCATGGGGAGGGCTACGTATGTGGGGATGGGGGGAATTGTGGGGGACTGCATGGGTGGGGGGGAAGGACCGTGGGGATGAGGGGGACTGCTCAGGATAGCAGTGGCCATCGGAGCACTCATGCCTGCTTCTTGCAGAGATCCCTAGCAATGCAGTGCCACCTCAGACCAGCAGCTGTACATGACACTGGCCCATCCTGACCCGCTGGTGCAGGCCCTTGGCCAGAACTGGACTGGGGTTTCTGCCATCACCCAGGGCTTCCGGTACCACAGGCAGAAACCATACACCCTTGGGTCAGGCTAAGTCCTGCCTCCATGTGCCCCATGCACCATTGGGCCAGGTTGGCTGCATGCAAGCAGGACCCAGCCTGGCCCAAGGGTGGTGGCTTCTGCTTGCGGTGCCAGAAGCCCCAGGTGACAGCAGAAACCGGCTCAGTTCTGCCTGAGATCATGCGAGCCAAGCCAGGCCGGCGCCATGTGCAGCCACCAGTATGAGGTAATGCAGCACCGCTGGTGGTCTCTGCCAGGAGTGGGCATGATGGGAGCTGGGACTACAGGGGCAACTGCCACACTGCAGCC
The DNA here is from genome assembly GCF_001723915.1 of Gavialis gangeticus. NCBI lineage: Eukaryota > Metazoa > Chordata > Crocodylia > Gavialidae > Gavialis > Gavialis gangeticus. The sequence goes on along the minus strand of NW_017729022.1, from coordinate 30,174,190 downwards.
CTGCCCCATGACCACACTGGTGTTGGACATGTGGCCCCAGCCTTGGGGGCTTCTGGTCTCAGGAACCACTTGCAGGGTGTGATAGGCTGTGGGGAGGGGTCGAGGTGGCAGCAGAGGGGTGTGTTAGACACTGAAAGATGGGGGTTGGGGATGGGGGAGCACTCAGGGTAGGAAAGGCCACCAGAGCTGGGCTTAGAGCCCCGCTAGTGCAGCCTGTGCAGATGGAGGCTGGCCTGAAAGGAAAGAGGCTTTCCCAGCCCAGTCCCTGAGCCACAGTCAAGGGCTTCCCAGAAACAGCACAGGGATCCCTGGGGCCTGGGCACAGCAGCAGAGAGCAGAAGACCAAGACTGTTGCTCAGAGCCACAAAGCAGTGGGTGGGACAGCTGCAGCTCATGCCCTGGTGCTGGGAGAGAGCTGTTGCTAGGAGGCAGCTACTGGGGGCAGGCAAGGGCTGTGGGTCAGGAGTAAGGGGCAAGAGCAGAGGCAAGACACTGGCATATCAGTGCTGCTCAGCACCCCATATCCCAGTAAGCAAAGTGGGCAGGGGCAGTTCTGCTTTTTCTATGATAAAAAAAACCCGAAAGCCAATGCCAAAGTTTATAGCTATTTAGAATTTGTTTTATTATGATGATGGAGGCACTGGTAGGCTTCCAAATTGCTTTAAACTTGTAAATACAGCAAAAGTTTTGTTATTCCCCCATGGGGAATGGGGGGTGCCCGATAACAAAATATGGCGGTTACCTGAGAGGCTCAAACAGCCTATTCAGGACGCTGCCTTTCCCATCGCAACCGGTGCGTCACCGCCCTTCCCGCAGGCCCTGAGGGACAGGGAGGCAGGCCCTGCACAGGCTGCTATGCCCTGGGCCATGGGGGTCAGCAGCGCAGGCTTTATTGTATATCAATAAAACACTGCTGAACTGATTTCTCTTTATATACTGGTGTTTCATCTTAATCGTGGAAAAACATGGATTTGGGGTATTTTAATGAGAGAATTTGGGGTGCTGCCCAAAGGCCAACTGTGTAGCCACCGCCCACTGGCAATTAACTCAAAGGTGCAGGTGGCTCTGCTACAGTGCCTGTACCAAGGCCCAGGTGGCTGTGCAGTCCCCATCTAGGTCTGGAAGTCATGTAGTAGGTCCAAGGAGGGAGGATGCTGTTGCAGGTGGGA
>NW_017729022.1:30167775-30168021 GCF_001723915.1 Gavialis gangeticus | reverse complement strand
CATGGGGAGGGCTACGTATGTGGGGATGGGGGGAATTGTGGGGGACTGCATGGGTGGGGGGGAAGGACCGTGGGGATGAGGGGGACTGCTCAGGATAGCAGTGGCCATCGGAGCACTCATGCCTGCTTCTTGCAGAGATCCCTAGCAATGCAGTGCCACCTCAGACCAGCAGCTGTACATGACACTGGCCCATCCTGACCCGCTGGTGCAGGCCCTTGGCCAGAACTGGACTGGGGTTTCTGCCAT
>NW_017729022.1:30152117-30162775 GCF_001723915.1 Gavialis gangeticus | reverse complement strand
GTACATGACACTGGCCCATCCTGACCCGCTGGTGCAGGCCCTTGGCCAGAACTGGACTGGGGTTTATGCCATCACCCAGGGCTTCCGGTACCACAGGCAGAAACCATACACCCTTGGGTCAGGCTAAGTCCTGCCTCCATGTGCCCCATGCACCATTGGGCCAGGTTGGCTGCATGCAAGCAGGACCCAGCCTGGCCCAAGGGTGGTGGCTTCTGCTTGCGGTGCCAGAAGCCCCAGGTGACAGCAGAAACCGGCTCAGTTCTGCCTGAGATCATGCGAGCCAAGCCAGGCCGGCGCCATGTGCAGCCACCAGTATGAGGTAATGCAGCACCGCTGGTGGTCTCTGCCAGGAGTGGGCATGATGGGAGCTGGGACTACAGGGGCAACTGCCACACTGCAGCCCTGCCCCATGACCACACTGGTGTTGGACATGTGGCCCCAGCCTTGGGGGCTTCTGGTCTCAGGAACCACTTGCAGGGTGTGATAGGCTGTGGGGAGGGGTCGAGGTGGCAGCAGAGGGGTGTGTTAGACACTGAAAGATGGGGGTTGGGGATGGGGGAGCACTCAGGGTAGGAAAGGCCACCAGAGCTGGGCTTAGAGCCCCGCTAGTGCAGCCTGTGCAGATGGAGGCTGGCCTGAAAGGAAAGAGGCTTTCCCAGCCCAGTCCCTGAGCCACAGTCAAGGGCTTCCCAGAAACAGCACAGGGATCCCTGGGGCCTGGGCACAGCAGCAGAGAGCAGAAGACCAAGACTGTTGCTCAGAGCCACAAAGCAGTGGGTGGGACAGCTGCAGCTCATGCCCTGGTGCTGGGAGAGAGCTGTTGCTAGGAGGCAGCTACTGGGGGCAGGCAAGGGCTGTGGGTCAGGAGTAAGGGGCAAGAGCAGAGGCAAGACACTGGCATATCAGTGCTGCTCAGCACCCCATATCCCAGTAAGCAAAGTGGGCAGGGGCAGTTCTGCTTTTTCTATGATAAAAAAAACCCGAAAGCCAATGCCAAAGTTTATAGCTATTTAGAATTTGTTTTATTATGATGATGGAGGCACTGGTAGGCTTCCAAATTGCTTTAAACTTGTAAATACAGCAAAAGTTTTGTTATTCCCCCATGGGGAATGGGGGGTGCCCGATAACAAAATATGGCGGTTACCTGAGAGGCTCAAACAGCCTATTCAGGACGCTGCCTTTCCCATCGCAACCGGTGCGTCACCGCCCTTCCCGCAGGCCCTGAGGGACAGGGAGGCAGGCCCTGCACAGGCTGCTATGCCCTGGGCCATGGGGGTCAGCAGCGCAGGCTTTATTGTATATCAATAAAACACTGCTGAACTGATTTCTCTTTATATACTGGTGTTTCATCTTAATCGTGGAAAAACATGGATTTGGGGTATTTTAATGAGAGAATTTGGGGTGCTGCCCAAAGGCCAACTGTGTAGCCACCGCCCACTGGCAATTAACTCAAAGGTGCAGGTGGCTCTGCTACAGTGCCTGTACCAAGGCCCAGGTGGCTGTGCAGTCCCCATCTAGGTCTGGAAGTCATGTAGTAGGTCCAAGGAGGGAGGATGCTGTTGCAGGTGGGAGCAGGTCACAGCCAAGCAGCAGCCCCCACTGCCAGACTGCTGCAGTGGGTAGAGGGTTCAGGGACCAATCTAGGTTAGGGCTGCTTCAACAGTCCAGCTGGCACAAGGGGCTAGTGTCCCTAGGTACCAACTGGCCAGGCCTCAGAAGCACCTAAGGGCAAGTAGCCCAGAGTTGCTCGCTAGGGCACTGTTTTATTCTGCTCAGGCCAGCACAGGTGCTGGCCCCAGCCTTCAGCTCCCCCTGGCTGCAGATCTGGGAGGAGCTGGGTGGGGTCAGTTTGCCCCAAGTGGCACAATTTGCCCTACACCAAAGTGTATATTCAGGCACATGTGCTGAGGCACAAATCTCTGGCATAAATTTTGCCACTGCTATTTGAGCTACTGCAAGCACATGTGCCTACATGTGCAGCCATAAGGCGCATCCAGATAAGTGTGCATGTGCACTTTGCGGTCCTCAGAGGCTTTTGAGATGCTGCAAAATGCATGCAGCACTTGTGAATAGGTTCTCTCCACTGCATGCTTGCAGTGTGAAGACAAAATTAGATACCAGGAACTCCCAGTACCAAAAAAAATGGGGCAAATAAAAGCAGGGTGGCACATGTGGCTGCACCATGCACCACCTGAAACCAGAGCCTGGCCGGACAGAGGCATTCCGGCTGCTTACCAGAGCCACTCTCCAGCTGTGGGCCAGGCTTTGTGCACCCAGATCACTGCCAGTTCAGCCCTAGGAGGCCCTCAGGATCCCAGGTAAGGCTGCTAGGACCAGCCCACACGCTGGCCCCAGTTTCCCCTACCTCACCCAGGGCAATTCGTCTTGCGCCAGAGCGTGCATGCAGGGACATTCCCTGGGAACAAGTAGCAGTGGCACAATTATGTGCTTCTGCTAATTGTCCCCAGGGAAATGCATGTGCATGCTCGTCTGGACATGCCTATGCTTTGATGGGTAGGAACTAAATTAATAGCTTACCAGGATATACTTTAGCTGTGTTCCAAAGCTAAGATCTGTGACCTATTGCCTATTAACATTTTCCTTGTTTTGTACATGGACTCCATGACTATTAATAAGGATGCCCAAAGAAGGCACATAATGATCCCAGAAGATAACTGCTATTTTTTTTTTTTTTTAGGAAACCTGGTTTGAAGCTGGCTTTTTTTTGCTGCTGCAGCATATTTCTAGTATGCTGTAGTATGCTTATGAACTGTCATCTTCTGAAATAATGTAAAAGTCTTCATATTGTCTCAGTACATCACAACACACCAGACTTTGAAGTCATCACACAGCTGAGTTAGCACAATTAGTTCTACACTACTGTGCAAAGTACCAAAATTTAAGGCAATACACATCCCTTAGATTAGATAGCGCCCAGTCTGAAAGGAAGCTGATAGGCAAAAATGTGAAGCATCAGATAGCTAGTTTACTGATAACTGAATTATATTGGTGCACAAAAATATGACACCTCTTTAATATAATGTGTCATTGTATACCCAGTTATCCTATCAGCTCCCTTCTGCTGTTTGTGATAATAGAAATCATCTCATTTCTCATGTTATTTAAAGCTATAACCAAGTTAAAACTTGAAACATGCAGTTTGAAGGAAATTGCCTGAATACACTGTTAATAGCTCAGACTCATTTCAACTTATTTTACCAAAAAATCAGTGAAGTAATCAAAATAAACAAACAATCAGTATAAACTGGAGGGGTTTTTGCACATTTCAGAAAGCTTTTCACAGAGAAAATGCCTAGAAGATTGGGAGGGGAAGAGTGGGTTCAGTGAACTATTGAATGCTGTTGATTAGTAGCACTGAATAAAATAAAAAAATACTTAGGTCTTCTTGAGCATATATTAGAGATCAAAAACACCAAGACTTTGCAGTAAATACATGACTAGTTGCCTTCACTAAACACTATTCACCACTGCATACATTAGACGTTCCTTTTGTGTGCGTTACTTTTTTTTTGACATACCGCCATTTCTTTGTATGCCTTTGCTTTCATTCTGTAAAGAACAATACAATCTGTTATTCAGAATTTGCAAATATTGTCTGCTGTGCTTTCAGCAAAATCTTTTTTATTAAAATATCAGAACAATAGCATCTGGATTCACTTTGACAAGTTTTACTGTCAAAAAGAAAATGGGTACAAAAATGCTATAACACATCTGCCAAAAATAACTTTCATTATTTGATCTGCAGAAGAATAAACTTTCATTATTGTGGCTGCTTTTTAAATAAGTATTCTCAAGGCTGTCCTTTTGCTGGACACCTTAGTCCTTCCTTCCTTCCTTCCTGTTTTGTACTTCATTAACTATGTTTCCTTATACTGAATGTCGCAGTATGTATGGTAAAATTGGTAAGAAACTGCTGCTGATGTGTGATGCCTTTCTAAAATCTTTCTAACCACTTCTAGCAAGGAATTGTATATTAAGTGGCATGTACATTTTAGAAGGATAAGACTGACAGTGCTAGAAACTGAAATCTAGTGTTGACTTTCAGAAGTGATGTAGTAATACACTACTCAGGGGCGGGCAATTATTTTGGGCAGAGGGCCACTTACTGAGTTTTGGCAAGCCATTGAGGGCCACATGACAGGAAGCCAGGGGCAAATAAACATTACTTTTCTAAATTTTTTAGGGGTCCCATGGGCCAGATAAAATGGCCTGGTGGGCCACATCTGGCCCGTGGGCCGCATTTTGCCCACCCCTACACTACCTGATCACCATGCCTCAATTCTTGTTTGAATGGGTCAATGTACTTCAGACTCCACATCAGTTAAACATATGCAGAGATGATTAGTCTGAAATCAGACAGAAGGTAGGACAGGAACAATTGGAACAAAGGATGTTGCCAACAAGAGCTACTGCCTCTCTGAAGCAGTAAGTATCTAAAGATGCCTGAATATATGTGGGGAGGCTGCTCCAATGTTCTGTAATTACAGTGAATCAGAGAAAACTCAATTAATCAAGTCTTCTGGAGCATGGTAATTAGTGTGCCTGCAGCAGCTTCTGAGTCCCATGTATCAGCATCCCCACACTTCAAAATGGTGGTGGGGGCACTTTAACTGAAGCTTGTTTGACAAGCTTTAGCTACAGCACCCTCATCACCATTTTGAATCTTAGGGACATTGATATATGAGACCTTGTGAGTGCTTTAATTAGAGTAGGTCTCAGAGCCATTCTAAATAACCCCCCCACACACGCCCCAGAACACATATAAAAATGCCCTAAAGTGCCACATTATCTTATCTTCTGCATTGATTCAATATTTGGTTCCTACTAAGACTGTCAACAAGAGATGGTACTAGAGTAAAAATTTGGGGTTGCTAACAACTGTCTTCTGTAAACTAGTCTAGGATCACAGAGTTATTTGGCATTTATCACCAAATATCTATCAAATGGTAACTCCTGATGTGTGTCAGATTTGAATTATACAAAAGCACAAAGTTCTGTAGCCTAACATTAGTTCTCTTGCATCACATAAACCCAGTGAGGGGCTTTGTTTGTTGTTTGTTTTTTTGGGGGGGGTGTTTAAGTGCCAGGATGCTGGAGCCAGGTGGGGCAGCCATTGACGGAGCTGGGAGAGAGGGTGGGGGAGGGGGCCTGTTCAATTCAGAGATTCGGCGGTCACCAAATCTCTGAATCAGATTCAGCCAAATCAGTTCAGGGCAGTGATTCATATCACTGAATCGAATCACTGTTTCCCAAATCAGCCAAATCTGAAGCGAATACTAGCTGCTTCACATAGGCCTACCAGCCATGGCATGTGAAGGAAGCAGAAGCCTGAAGACCCTTGTTGCTGCTGCAGCCAAAGCAATAGGGGGAGCAGCAGCCAGGGCTGCAGATTAATCCCTCACTAGTCTGTATTTCCTTAGCTTATTAATGAGAATGTTTGGGGAGTCAGTGTCAAAAGCTTTGCTAAAGTCAAATTATGTCACACCCACTACTCCCTTCCCACCACCCCACCCCCTCCCCACAAACACACTGCTATCCACAGAGCCTGTTACCTTACCATAGAAGGAAATCAAGTTGGTCAGGCATGACTTCCTCTTGGCTGAATCCATACTGGCTGTTCCTGATCACCTTATTCTCCTCTAGGTGCTTCACAATATACTCCTTGAGGAGCTGTTCAATAATTTTTTGGTGTATTGAGATTGGACTGACTGGTCTGTAATTCCCCAAATCCTCCTCTTTCCCTTTCTTAAAAATTGGAACTACATTTGCGCTTTCCAATCATCCAGGATTTCACCCAAACTTGATGAGTTCTCAAAAAGGACACCCGGTGGCTCTGAAATTGCTTCAGCCAATTCCTTCAGCACCCTAGGGTGCATGCATCCCTTCTGATCCTGCTGACTTGAAAGCATTTAGTTGCTCTAAGTAATCCCTAAGCTGTTCTTCTACTGGTCTAAGCTGTTTGTCTTCTTCTGTATCTTTGCTGCCAACCATGCTCATTATTTCATAGCTGACCCTACTTTTGAAGACTGAAGTGAAAAAGCATTAAAAATTTCAGCCTTCTCTGTATTATCTGTTATGAGGTTGCCTTCCGCATTTAGTAAGGGCCACATGGTTTCCTTGGTCATATTCTTTTGACATATTTGTAGAATCCCTTTTTTTACTGCCTTTTATGTCTCTTGCCAGCCTGTTTTTTCTGAACTCCAGTGTCTTTATTCTGTTACTCTCTTTTCTTCCTCCCCTTAGGATCTTGAACAGTATCGTTATGTGTTAACCATTAACCAGGTTACCTTCTGTCCAATTCCTCCCTGTTTGTGAGCAGGAAGTTGAGAAGAACTTCCCCTCTACTTGGTCTCTCTACTGTATCAAGAAGTTAGTTTGACATACTGTACCCCAAGAATTTGTTGGACTGCTTATGCACTGCTGTGTTTCCCTCCCAGCAGACCCCCATAAGAACTAGAACGGGAAACTTCTGTCAGTTGTTTAAAGAAAGGCTTGTCCACCTCCTCCTCCAGGTTTGGTGGCTATAGCGGATGTTCATCGTGACACCCCCCCCACTCTTCCCTCTGACTTTTACCTAAGGTTTTCAATAGACCTACCTTATACTTCATACTGTATCTCAAAATATGACTATATCTCCTTTATATATGGCAACACCTTCTCTTTTTCTTCTGCCTGTCATTTCTGAACAAATTATATCCATCCATGACAGTTCTCTAGTCATGTGAACTATACCATTATATCTCTATAATCCCAATTACATAATAATTCTGTGACTGTACTAGGACTGTTAATTCTTGCTGTTTATTCCCAATCTTTCTCACATTAGTATATAGTAATTGATTGTTATATTTGCTCCCTGAGAACACTGCTAAGGCTTTTGCTATTTCTTCCCCTTACTAAGTTTTTATCCACGTCCCCTAACTGTTTACTTACCCCTTTACTTTTCTCTCCATTCCCATAGATCTCCTCATTATGTTAGCAAGCCTGTAACAAGTTTTCTGTGTCTTTGCCAGATGGACCCCGTCTTTTCCCAGTAGCCCTTCTTGGAATACTAATTGCTAGCAATCTTTTAAAATAACAGTTGTAACTTTTTTAGTCATATTATTACCTGTAAAATATGTTTTAATATCTATGGTCCATATTAATTCCCTAACATCAAGCCTGGGGTTTATCCTTGAGGTTATGATATGATTAGACATCCAAATAGATAAACATATGGACAGAGACCAATGCCTAGTTGTGTCAGATACCAAAAAGATCTCTATGAACCTTATATCTGCAATTCCTGGGCTCAACTATTGCATTTCTGCATAACTAGTGTCCTAAGTGTGTTTTAGGTTCAGCAATCTGTTCTTAGTAACACATGTTCTAGGAACACATCATCATCTAAATTAGCTATACTCTAAAATTGCTTTCTGTTGTGCCTGGAGATTTCTTATCAAGAATATTGCAGTGATTTTCATAGCTGCATATAGTAAAGAAACTAGTTACTTGAGATATTACTACTTGTTCTCTGACAGCATCCTTATATGACAGCTTCATTCCACTGGAAAAGATATATGCATCTACAAACAAGGTAAGACATAGCTACTGGAGAGGGACTGTTCAGGCTCTGAACTACTGAAGGATACTGAACTCATTCCTGATGGAATAAGAATGACCTCCATGTAAGCCACATATAGACTTAAATAGAAAGCTCATCTGTTTGACTTGCCTTTTCAACAATAAACCCTGACACCCATATCAGCTTCTCATAAATAACAACTTCAATAACTTTACGTTCTGGTTCCTGGTAAAAGAATTGAATTTTTATTTACTTAATCTTCATGAAAGGAATTCAGGTGCCTTGGTGATGGGTGACTTTCTGAAAAGCTAGAGAGATGATCAATGGAGGTATAACAAAGATGATTTTTACCCTTTCTTTTGGCATTTTAACTTATATGTACAGAAGTTACACTAAAAAAGCCATGATAGCAACTAGGTTAAATGTCCTCCAGGTTATAATGGACCAAGTCATAAACTACTGCAAGACTGTTTCAGGCTGGACACAAGGAAGAATTTCTTTACTGTCCAAGCCCCCAAGGTCTGGAACAGCCTGCCATCGGAGGTGGTTCAAGCACCTACATTGAACACCTTCAAGAGTAAATTGGAAGCTTATCTTGCTGGGATCCTATGACCCCAGCTGACTTCCTGCCCTTCGGGCGGGGAGCTGGACTCAATGATCTTCTGAGGTCCCTTCCAGCCCTAATGTCTATGAAATCTATGAAATCTATGAAATTGGGCTAACATGGGTAAGTCTCACCAATTTCTATAGTGAACAGCATACAAAAGGCATGACCAGATGAGCATGACCATGTGGTATGTGGCACCACGGACATATCTGCGGCGCCACATTATGCACGTTCAGCTGTTCTGCATGCTGCCAGGGAGCAGCATGGATGGTTGGGTTTTTTTGCCCCCTGAATATACGGGGGGGGGGGGGGGCGGAACCTGCACAAACAAAAAGCACAGCAGCGCACATAAGGGCAGCATGCGCTGCTCAAAACTGGAGCCTGGCCAGCTGGAGACACACTCCAGCTGCCGGCCAGGCTCTGAACAACAGGATTGCCACTGCTGCAGCTCCAGAGGAACCCCAGGATCCGAGGTAAGGCTGCTGTGGCCAACCCAGTGCTGGCCTCAGCATCCCCTCCCCACCTGGGGTAACCTGCCATGTGCCAGAGGGCATGTGACATAGGCACAGGCAAGGGACAAGTACCAGTGGCACAAGGTGTGTCAGTGCTAGTTGTCCCCAGGGAACCAAACATCCACACTCGTGTGGGCACAGCCAAAGAGTTATGATTAGCAACACATTCAGCCATCTTTGACATAATGACCCAATTACCCATTTATAGCTGTCACAAGCTGAAGCCTAGAGCCATAGCAAGACCTTTTAATAACTGCTCTACCATACCCTCACTCCTGTGACATCCGCAGCGTTCTTTAGAACAACCCTTACAGATACAGCTTATAGTAGATACAAGTCTGCAGACTGCCCCTGCATACTTCTTTTTCTTTGCTGGATTTTAATGCAAATGCTTTGATGAAAAATTAGAAATGATCCACTCTACAGACTTCAGATTTCTTCAGCTGCTTGTATTAAATACAACTTCTTGATCAATTTAAAAATCTGTTATACCATTCTTTCTTCTGTGCTCTTCCTTTAGAAAAGGGCACCAGGAAATCTACGGAAAATAAAGATGTGCAGAGTTCAGTTTTCCTTATGGTAGAGGAATTATTAGTCTTCTGTAATATAAATTACAGTCAGACTCAGTGTTTAATTAGAAAAAATTGCAAATGGAAAATTATTCATAGTTCTCTAATCTAAAAATCATCTGATAGGGAATTTAAATGAGAATGAACATTTGATAAAAATCATAATGTTTGACCTGGCTGCATAAAAGGTTTCATTTTTATTATAGCTTTGTTATGCTTTCTGAGTTTGTTTGGGTTTGGAAATAACAAACAGAACGCATTAACCACATGGAAACTTTCATCTTTTTGATGAACTAAATATATTCTCTTTGTTTCCCTTTTTCGCATCATTGACAATAGGCTTTTGTGTCCAACTGTGATAATGTCCTGTGTTCAGAACATACACTTCTCTGTATGAATCTAACAACAGGCAATTGACATCTTGATGGCTTTCTTGTCCTCCATAAGGCGATAAACAAACACATGCATATGCAACCCATGCTTAACTGGAGAGAGACTTGCTCTGACTAGCAGGGTTTTAATACACCTGTTAAGTTTAATACATATGTCAGGCACCATCTGTTGAAAAAATACTTTTTTTCTTCCTACCTCCTTGTGCTTTAAATAAGGCAAACTAATAAAATGTTAAGATGCTCAAGTATTTCAGAGGTAAAGAAACTCATTTTAATGGATTCCCATCAAGAGCTGGGGGTTTAACATAAAAGCTACATTAGTACAGAATGAGGATTCAATCAATGGATTGTTCAGTTTAATGGCTGCTCCCATGATTCACATAATACTGCTATGAATTCACATTATCTTATTTGTGGTGACCTAATGAGTACTGTGACAAAACATTAATTGCACCTTTGTTTCTCCCCAAAATCTCTGCCCTGTAACAATTTCATTAGGATAGCCCCAGCAGAGGAGACACACCTTTACCCTATCTCTTTAGGTAACCTGAGCTGGCTACATTCCTGAGGGAGGAGGGAAACCTGCTCCCTCTGCCTACATAACTGGTATCAGCTACCTGGGTGAGGGGTTTCTACCTGTGGGCTAGAGTCTGCCCAGCAACTAGTGATGTATTTCAAATTGGTTGGCCAACAGCCAACAGGTGCTGGCCTCCATTGGACCAGGTGAATGAGGTCACAGGGGCTTTATAAGTTAAGACTGCCCAGGAGGAGGGGGCAGCAGCCATGTGAGGGACTTGGACTTAGAGAGGAGTTTTACCATCTGAAACTGGCTCTCTCCCCCATAACTCATGAGCTAGGAATGGCCTGCCTCCAAAGGGAATCTCCAACAGCCTCTGGATGATACTTGTGAGTAAGCTAGTCGAGATCTGGTTAGATATATAGCTGGCAGTAACTCAGATGCATGATCAAAGACTACCTCAGCCAGACTGTTTT
>NW_017729022.1:30137819-30147117 GCF_001723915.1 Gavialis gangeticus | reverse complement strand
TGTGTTTCCCCAAGGACACAGGGCCAAGAGAGTCCCTTCTCAGGATGGTGGCAGCTTATGTTACACCCAGGCTAGTGAGTGAGCTCCAGGAAGGGAGTCAGCCAGACGCCAGACACCCCCTAGGGAGGCACTTGGAGCCTGGAAGGTGGTCGGGCACAGTGAGGTGGGTGGCTCAACGCAGGAGTGCCCCCTGCTGGCCCGCCACATGTGGTGACCTATGAGTACTGTGACAAAACATTAATTACTTTAAATATTGTGGCTAACTACTGTATCTGGAGTTATTAAGCATCGTAATTAAAATCTTGTTTAAAAAATCTTTTGCCCTCAAATCTTTTGATCCAATGATTGACATACAATCAGTGCTTCATTGTGGGTAATTTTCTAAGTTATTTCCAATATTTAAAATAATCTCTTTATATTTGTTCAACCTCTTTGATCCCTAGATAACCAAAAATACAATTTCTGTATCATTTATTGAAGGAACTACTTCCTAAAGTGTGAATTCTGGCATCTTTTGTGCATCTATCATTACTCTATCTGTGTTCATTTTTACAATGAATAAATCTAAATATATGAAATCTGGTCATCTTTCATCTGGAAAGCATGGTGATATGTCTGAAAGATGGTTTGAGGGTCATGAACCTCAGAGCTAGTGAGTCCATAGCAGTATTTATAAAATGTAATCCTATACCTGGACTAAATAAAGTTTGCTATGTCTCAAAACTATTTTGCTTTTAGATTTGTTACCTCTGGGTCTTGATCTGTAATGTAACAAGCAGCTTAAAGGTATCATTCAGCTAGCCTCTTCGAGTGATTCACACATGGTCAGATAATACCATCAGCAAGAGGACGATGGATGGTAGAAATCTTACTGATCACTGATCCTGCGGTGATGAGTCGGAGATTCATTTGTAGTATATTTCAACACTTTCACTAACAAAAAGAGAGTGATTTAATACACAGGATGGTTGCAAATTTCTTGGTGTATACTTGCTTGTGTAAAGTCATTGTTCTTTAAAGAAACAGAATGGTCAAATAGTATAATGAATTAAGATTCAGGTGACCTGTATTCTGTCCCTGCTTGTTGAATGACCAGGGCCTAGGAGCTCACAACTACATTTTCAAAAGTACCTGCTGATATTGTATGACCTTTGTTTTTGACATGGTGGGCACATCTACAAAAGACACTTTACTTGATTAGAACTAATTACTGCTCAGTAAGCCTCACTATCTACTTGTGCAGATACTTACCTACTTACCTACTTACCTACTTACCTACCCATAATTTGATCTAATCACCAGTAAATCTGCTACCAGTAAATACAAGTAGCAAATTTACTCCTGGTTACTTACTAAGCAGTACAGATGACTGTGAGCAAATGTGCTCCTTGTCAGCTGGGCAGCATGGGGCAGGAGATTGCTCCCTGCTCCTAGGAGCTTCCTACTGCCACAGCAGACTTTACCACTGGAGCCCAGGCAGGGACAATGTCCCCCTGCCCTGGCAGCAAGGTGCTCCATCCCCTGCTTTACGACTGATCTTTCTCTGGGAGATTCTGATGAGGCCACAGCAGCCCTGGGAGCAGGAGCTATGCCCTGCTGCCACTTGCCGCCTTCTGCTTAGAGCGAGCTGTGCCTGCATCGCCCACCACCCCATGCCAGCTGGACAAGCAGCAGCAGGGCAGAGCCCCTGCTCCCAGCACTGCTGCACCCACAAAAGCGCTGGGAGTAGAGACTCTGTGCTGCCGCCACGGGCCAGCCAGTGGGCCACGGTGGGTGCTGCCACTGCTTGCCAGCCAGCGCAGAGGAGCCTGGGGGTGGGGTGAGTGCTGCCACTGCTTGTCAGCCGGCATGGGGGGATACTGCTGCCACTTGCCAGCCAGTGTGGGGGAGCGCAGGGCGGCAGGCATGGCAGTGCTGGGAATGAGGGCTATGCCCTGCTGCTGCTTACCCCTTTCCATTCAGAGTGAGCTGCACCTGCATCCTGCACCCCCTCACCCCCCCTTCCCAAGTCCCGTGCCCCCCACCCTGGCTGGGTAGCTTGTCCCAGCCTGAATCCCTCCCTCCCCCATGCCTTTCCCTTCCCCTCAACCCCAACAAACTTACCAGCTGGAGGCTCGTGTCAGCTGCCTGTTTAGTCTATGGCCGAATCACTAAATCTTTTCCAAATCTTTTTCTGAATTGACTTGGATGCTTCAAATCAATTTGGAGCTTTTAATTGGTCTCCCAATTCAATTCAGATTGGGAGATTCAGTCCCTGAATCGGGCTGAATCTCCTCTGAATTGAATCAGCTACCGAAGCTTTGCATAGCCCTACTAACTACCTTTCTCTGAACATTTGACCCAGGGAATATACAGATAATATATGAACAGCATGTCCAGAGGAAAATACATTATACTGATCTATGACACAAGCAGTAAAGCCCTGATTCACCAAAAAACATAATGCATATGCAAGTTAAGCTTTTCAGTAGGGTGCATCTACAAGTGCAATTAATGAGAAACAAGACACAATTTGAGTTATCAGTTATAACTGCAATTAATAAAACACTCTGGAGCTGTTTGAGCCAGAGTAAACTGTTCCTAGGCATAGCATCTATATTGTGCTGGGCACACCAGCAATTGAAGCCAAGGGGTGGCAGGGGGCACCAGGGCACAGCCCCACGCTCTGGGTGGTGGTGTCAGGCAGCAGAGGGGTTGGCTAGGGGAGAAGGGTCAGGCAGGAATTTGGCCCCTAACTGACTAGGCTGACCAGGTACAATTTGCAGCCACGGTCAACATCTACAAGCGTGTTTGATCACACATAATGACTCCATCGTAAGATAACGTAGCATGAACTGAACTAATGTAGCTGATGTTAACGTAAAGTGTAATAATAGTGAAATATAACCATGCTAGTCTTGTCCTGTAAGCAACTTGAAAACTCCATTTTGTATCCTTCTGCTTGACATAAGTGAATAAACTCTGCATAGCCTTTATGTATGGGTGTGTGTAAAAGGGTGAATGGTGAGAGAATGGCATAAAGACCGTTAAAGAAGATTTAACTGTTTATGTAAGCAACGAGGCACCAAATGTAAGTTACCAGTTGGTAAACTAATTAATTAATGTCTGAAGAATCCCCTTTGTGCCTAGGGCACAAAGAAGATAATGAGGAGAAGGAAAGCACCTATCCTCCCAGATGGACAGCAAAAAGACTCCAAGGCTAAGGTAAGCTGAAGACAAAAGAAGAAAAACTGCAAAAACAGAAGCTGGGTATGGAAAAACCCCAAACCACTGAAAGAAAGGATGCCAGTCCCTATAAAAGAACACTTTGAAAATGCCGAGTTGGATAAGTCTCTTTCTCTACTGCTGTTTCATTGGAGTGCAGATGCATCTGTTCACCCCGCTCCAGCTGTTATGTTCAAATCTGCTATCTTCAGATCATCATCATCTACTCCATAAGCCTGTGTTGGCCACCCTGGAGTGATATTGAGCAACTATTGCTGGTAACTATATCTGTTGTGTGTGTGGATGAAATGGTTGTTTTGTGTATGTGCATGCCTGTGTGTAATGATACGTGTGATGATTTGTGTGTTTGTATGAATGGTGTGCCCGAACCTCTATGTCTAACTCATGTGATCAATAAATACGGCACCCTGCCTTATCCCTCTTTATAAAACCTCACTCGTGATTTCAGCAATTGACAATTTGAGTAACAATAGTAATATCCCCAACAGTACTATCTTAGGGCAGAACTAATTAGTTTACTGTGCCCTAATACCAGCACATATGTAGATAGTGATGCTTTACTGTAGGGCTAATTAGTCTACTCTGTAGTAAAGCTCGTGTGTAGATGCACCCAATAATCTCATTGAACTTGATTGGACTACTTGAGTGGGTAAAGTTAATGGGAACTTTATGACTAGAGTCAAGTTATTCCAATAGGTACCTGTGGCAGGGCACTGTTTGTGCCTGCCACTTTAAGACCAGAGCCAAGCAGCCAGAAGGTGCTTGATTGTGGCAGCCATTTTGACCCTGGCTGCTACATAAATAGTTCAGTTCCCTGCTGGCTGGCTAGGCAGCAATGTTGCCTGGTTGTGAGACCTCTTGGAACATCTTGGGGGTAAGAGAGGAGCTGTAGGGGATGGCTTGGAGACTCCTGGTCCTGGTCATGACCTAAAACTGCACCCTACCAGGAGTGGGTGGCCTGGTGGGGTTCTCAGTGGTGAGGGAGCCCCCAGGAAATGCCAGGCCCGTTACCACCCCAGTGAAAGGTGGGTCGGGGTGCCTTAACCCCAGTTCCCACAATCGGGTTGGGTTAACCCTGATTAGGGGCCAGAAGGCAGACCTTAGGAGTGAGAGTGGGGCTAGAGGCTCGGAGGCCTGATTGAGAGTACCCTTGACGGATCTGGGCTGGGGCCAGGACCAGAACAGTCAAAAGGGCCAGGGACCCACAGTGAGGGACACCCAGAGCTTGGAGGGCCTGGGGTTCCTGACTGGCCTTGGAAGTGGGGCATGGGCCTGTGTGGTCAGAGGTCCCGGGGGGGAGGGCACACCCAAGAGGGGAAATAGTTTCAGGGAGCGAGGCAGCCCTGAATGAGGTTGGGTTAGGCTGCCTCAATGGAGGAATCTTGGAGAGGTCCTGATAGGAGGATTCTGGGGCTCAGTGTAGGGCTGGTGAGAATAACAGCTGAATGCCATCTGTGAGGCACAGGCTGTGGTGTAGGGGAGGTACAGAGCCACAGATAGTGCCCCCTGGCATTGGGGCAGGAAAAGAGCAGCCTCACACCTAATTAAGACCATTACACAATTAACAACAAGGTGTGGCAGGAAATAAGGCAGGCAGTTGGCCCAGAACAGGTGGGCAGGCCAAAGGTAAAATTGGCCCCGTGAAGGCGCCGTGTTACAGTACCTAAATGAGACTAAGGCATTTAGTTTCTCAAATCCCAAAAAGGGATTCAGATTGTCCTTGTTACAGTAACCCCAAAACTGCCGATGTGCCTAGAATCATTATCTACCCTTACTTTCACCTGAAAACTTCTCTATCCTGGACTTATGCTTGTGCTCAGAAGAGATCCAGCTCAACTGTCAAGAGCATAATTTCCACTTAGAGTCTATTGTAGTCCAGATGAGAGCTGAATATTGTTCAAATGTTTAGCTAAACCCCAATCCATCAGGTGTCCATAGATCAGCCCTATTGCTTGAGGACTAGTGACAACACTGAGTTCAGGACAAAGCAGAGCATACACAATCACTCTGACTAGTAAAGCCAATAGCTGGTGATGCCCCAAACTTTCACAGTGTTCAGAGAATGTGGGAGACTTTTTTGTTTTAGGCCATCTTCAGTCTGAGGGGATTCAAACACATGTCTCCTACTTCCCAGGGCATTGCCCTATCCACTAGATTATTGAATGGTCTGTTGGTAACTTTCAAGTCTTCTGCTGAAGTTGGTCCTCTGGACAGCTAAAAATACAAGACACATGGAGACAAAACAAGAACAAACAAGAGGGGCCCTTAGCATCTAGTCTAGTAGTCAAGGCAATTGCTTTACAAGGGGAAGTCCATAGTCTTACCTCACTACCAGAGTTATTTCCATTTTTTAATAAATGGATTTGTCTAATGCAAATCCATAATCAGTTCTGGGAGCACAATGCAACCCTGTGTAGAGTGGGTGCATTCTTGGGGAGTTACTAAACCAAGAGTCCTCTCCTGTCTCACGGTGCATATTCTTGAAGGTTTTAAATGTTCTTCCTGAAACAAGGTTCTGTCCAGCAAATAATCTCTTCTGCCAGCTGCTTGGAAATGTCTTATTTCCAGTAGATCTCTCCAAATCTGTTATGATGTAACAGCAAAATCCACAAGACTTTTGGTATCAGCCTCTGGCCAGCTGACAGCAATGATTTGCCAAACACAACCTTTCCAATCAAGTGCTGTGGAACTCCAGTAGAAATGTTGCAGGTATCGCAAACTATATACCATGTGAGGTTTAAATGATTAATTGCTGTACAGAGACTGCTAGGTGATGTCTAGTACAGAAGATGGGTGTAAGTCAACATCTGTTCTTCCAGACCTATAAATCTTGCTACTAGGTTGTTAGGCAAGAAGTGGGCAAACCACCACTATTATCATTTTCCATTAAACTCCATGTGTGCTTTCAACATGGTCTGTTTCCCCCTAAAGATCTAGAGACTTAGGTAGAGTCCACACACCCCTAAGTCTGATTTGTATCATAACAGATTAGACAGGAATGAGACAGGACTGGTCTACATTGTTTCTGAGCATGTTCAACAGTCTATACATGTTTGGATCTTTTTTCTGGTCAAATGGAGTTGGGCTGCATGGGTGCCTTTTAAAGGTCTGAGGTCAGGAAGTTGGGGATTATGGAGCTACTCTCTAGTATTAGGCTTCCCACATGTCTAGATCTTTAAAAGACATTTAAATATCCAGATGCACAAATCGGCTTTGAACATGCTGTTATCTGAGGAGCCCAAGGTCAGGGAGAAACTTAGCACTGTTGGGTATCTGTGGGTGTACATGTTTAAAGGTCATGGGTACAGCCCAGCCCCAGGGAATGGCTCTCTAGGCTAGGCTCCTGAAACTCCCATTAAATAATATAGATCACATGTGCAAATTAAAGAATGACAGCTTTGCAGCACATTTAACGTTTTATCAGGTGATAAATTGCTTGTACATGTGGTATCTTATGATTTATCACAAGATTAATGTGTTAATCTTGCAATAAATGTAACATCTGCCAGGGGCATTAGAAGTCAATTATGATTAAACCTTTAGCTTAATACCCTGGGTAACTTGGAGAAGCACCGGCTGGCAAAGCACCAAGGGGGTCAGCCTACCAGCCCAGGGTTGCTCTGGCCTGGCTCAATGTGCTGTGGAGGGGCTGGCTGGGGCACGAGGGTGCTCCAGTGCAGGGCTAGCTGGGAGGCAGCCCCCACACTGAGGCACCAGGGGAATTTGTACGCATGCTTCCACCACAGCACCAGGCACTGTTAAATGGCAAAATGTGCATCAGCACTGAGCAAATGGCAGTGCCACATTTTTGAATGAAAACACATCAAAGGTGCTTTAGTTCAAAAGTGCACCACCACCATTTTCTCAGCACTGATGTGCATTTCGCCATTTATACAAATGTACACAATGCAGTGCCGGGCACGTCAGCTGACTCAATTAACTGAGTCTGCTCTGATGCGCCAGATCACTGTCACATTGGAGCAGATAAATGTATGCGTATAAATGCCCTTGTGCCCTAGCTAGCCACATCAACATCTATACGTGTGGTGCTGTGGAGTAAAAAACTCTCAGCAGGATAGTACTTGTATTTACAAGTACTACCTGGCTGTGGAGTTGATTAGTTTACTCTGCCTAAGAGCCCTGCACGTGTAGATGTGAAACATTTACTGAGGAGCTAATTAGTCTACTCCACAGTAAATGTTTCATGTAGAAGTTCCCAGGAAGTATTTAAAAGAACACTGTCAAGTTGACAAACAAATTAAAGCATGTACTTGCCTCTGCTAACAAAAAATACAGAAATTTAAAATTTGGTTACTCCTTTATAAATAAAATTTGGTTTTTAAACTTGTATAGAATTTAAAAAGATAGTATAATCTCTATACTTCAGGTTTATCTGAATAATTTTACAGGAACCATAGAGTTTCCATAGTGAGAAAAGCATTTAAAGACATAAGTAAATATAAACTAATTTAGAATATAATTAGGGATAAAACATCTTTTTCTGATTGTGGTTAAGATAAGCAGTCTTTGAGAAGAAAGGAATTAATACAAAAATACTGTTCCCCCGTATATTAAAAAAATTGTAAATTTTGTACAAACTTTTAGGTCACTAGACCTAAAATTTAAGACAGATTGGCAGATCAAACTACATTTGGTTAAATTAAATACTACTTAATAACAGTACTGTTAGCTATAATAGCCTGCTTGCCTATAACCATAATTACATTTCTACCTTGAAAAATATTTTGTGAGAACAAAAAGCTCATGTGGATAGTTAAATATAAGTACTGGAATTTATTTCTCCTGATTACAGCAGAGGTTTACTATACCACTCTTGTTTATTCTGTTCTCCTGATTATTTGTATTTTTCAAACTGATTTGTTATTTTTAAATCCTTTTATTCCTATAACCTAGACATTAATCTTTGTGAAAATTGATTAAGTTCACTCTGTTGACAAACTTGATGTAGCCCATAACTTATCCTTCATTTCTTAGTTGTTAGTTTGCAGAGGACATACAGGAGTTTAATAGGCTTACAGTTGAGTAGGGTTAAGAGAGGTGCGTGCCACTCCTTTCTATTTTTAATAGAGTACAAACCGAAAGATGGAATTCCAGCATAGTATCCATGTAGCTTTGATTTATATAGCTGCAATTTCAGTGTTTACCTCCAAAAAGAAGGTTCAGTTTTAATAAGAATTAAAAATAAACTATTTAAGGTGGTCTAATAAAAAATATCAGATTCACCCAAAGAACCTTGTCTGCCTATGTCCTTAGACCAACACAGCTACAACCTAAACCTCTGTTTAAAAAAATGGAGGCATTCAAAATCTTCAGCATGAAAATGTTTCTGATAACTAGAGGCCCTCACAAAATTTACATATAAATTTATATAACATTTATTTTTAAAAAATTACTCAAGGATGAATATGTGGGATTTTTAATAGATAAAAACCCTATTTCCTATGTGAGTTCACTAGCAAGGTCTTCCCACAGGTAGACAAGTATCACTATGCCTATTATAAATAGAAGGATATTGAAGTATAAAGAAATTAGGACCAGATCCAGATCAACTTTATTGGTGCCAATACTTAGGCATTGCAAATCTTGAAAAACAAGCACCTTATTCCAGACCAGCAGGATTAGGATCCCGGGGTCCCTAAAGTGTTAATGGAGAGACATAGGTATGTCTGAACAGATATCTACAGTGCATGTGCACTGAATAGGCAGGAGTCTAGAGCTAGCCAATACAAAACACTAGACACAGAGGTAGATCTTCATCATCAGATCCAGGGCACAAGGCCCAGTGGAGAGGCACCACACCAGCAGAAATTCTGGTTTTGCTAAGTCTATTGGATACATGATGTTCATGCATTTTTATAAAGAACATTTGTTAAAAAAAAGAATTCTGGGAACAGAGGCCAGAAGTGTGATGTCTTCCATCATGGGGACTGTCTTCATTACAGGAGTGTGGCAATGCTTTCTTCTTGCATTTTTGGTTTCTCAGTAGAAAGATGAGAAGTGGAGAGTATTTCCCCTCTCTCTCCTTCTACCTACCCCCTCCCTCGCAATTTTT
>NW_017729022.1:30113155-30137681 GCF_001723915.1 Gavialis gangeticus | reverse complement strand
TTTTTTTTTTTTTTTTTTTTTTTTTAGACTAACTGTGACTGTTACAGCACTCTTTTCTGGATGTGGAAGATGCAATTTTGAACCCCTTTAAACAGAGGATGGCCTTTAACCCAGGTCTCCTACCTCCTACGTGAGCCTCACACTTCCTAGGCACATATTCTAATCACTTTGTTATTATGCAATGATGACCTTTATCATTACCACCTGGGAGTGAAAATGACTTAAAACAGCACTGCTGAAATAACAGACTAGCTCCTATCTTCACTGAGGCACCAGGCCTTGCAATGGACCCAAATCTATGCTGTGCCCCCTCCCTCCCCCCCCATCAATACAAACAGTATCATCACTGAACTGAATGAGTATAACATCTGAGGTTCAGTCACCTGCTCCTCTACCACTATCATACACACCATCACCTGCTTACGGTGCCCCTGTGCTGTCTACATGGAACAGAAGCAGTGATGCTAATGTAAGAATGAATGAACACCTATCTGACATCAGGTGCAGAAAGACACAAAAGCCTGTGGCAGAACATTCATCCTCCTTGGACAAGATTCTGACCTCAAGATTGCTGTTTGTATGCAAAAAATCAATACTAAAATAAATAAATAAATAAATAAGTTTGAATGGGGAACTGTAAAACAAAAAATCATCCACAAACTGGACTGTGTTAAGTATGGTTTAAACAGGGACTACAGATTCATATCCCATTACTTGAATTAGCTTTTCTGACCCCTTTGTTCCTCTGGGTTCTTTTCTTCTTTGCTGTCCTCTCCCCACCTTTCTCCCTTCCCTTCCTCTCCCTTCTTCTTTTCCACCTTTTATATTCAATTCAGTCACTCCACTTTATACACAGCTCTGAAATTATCTTGAGTTCTTGAAAGTTTCTTCTCTCTATATATCATATTTAGTTAGTCTATAAGGTGCATATCTAACCAGGCTTCAACTATTGTGTGTCATCTTGACAGTTAACCAGTTTTGGGTAGATCTATATTGGCTTCTGCCCACTTGTGAGCTAATATTCTTGGTAAGCATCCTATAGAACTCCCGTTCCGATCTATTGAATGGTGGATGGTTGAATAGGCTGGTTGAATAACATGAAATAATTCAAAATATAATGAATATCAGGTTAAAGAAGAAAGGATCTCATCCTAGTGTAATTTCTACATTTTATAAATCAAAATTAGCTGAACTGTCCTCTATAGTTTTTTTTAGCATATTTAAAATAGCATAATGTGAATATATTTTACAACAGATTTACTATGCATTTCTTCAAAATTATAATCCTTGACTCTTGTGCTTAATCAGGCAAATATGTACCAATGTCAGCTACGTCTCTTCCTTTCAGCTTGATAGAATTAGGATATTAAGTACAAAGTATCTTCCACGTTGGGAAATTAACTCATTAGAAAAATGCTTCTCCAGCTTATATTAACAATGATGTCCGATAGGCTGAGGTTAATTAAAAAAAATCCCTGAACAAATTTAAGCATCAGTATTTTATGTTAAAATCATTTAAGTTCACTAGCATTGCAGCAGAAAAAAAAACAACTCTATACAGAATACTGTATGGATGGTACATGTCTAGAAAGGACGTTCAGAAAAAGGGCATTTGAACTTCCACATTTTCCTATAATGAAAAAAAAAAATTCCCACTGGCAAAAGTGAAAACTGCATTGTTTTAAAAAGTTGTTATTTAAAAAAAAATTATTCTCCATGCAGTTTCTAGATCTGAGATCTAAATTCGGGTATAGAGAGAAAGTAGTATGATTACTATGCCTGCTAAAAAAAAAAAAAGATGTGCTATCCTCTTTGGCCTTTATTATAATGGTCTTGGAAGTCTGCAGTGAACTCAGTGAGTGTTTGCCTAAACAAGGATGACATAAAATAGCCCATAACAAATTGTTGAAGTACTAGCGATAATTATGTAGCTTTATACAAATGGGACTGGTCATTCAGGAGTAAATTTGATATTGGCAAGTATGGGGGCACATTCACACTTTATGAATTCTGAATTTGGCATTCATAAACAACAAATTAGTCATCTTTTCATCAAAGCTACTCTTCATTCAAACACACAGTTTTCCTGAGTCACACAGTGTTAGACTCTGTCACAAATAGGATCAGTTGTTTCACACTATAACCATAATAAGCATCCCAGGGTGGAAATTTCTTGATCACCACAGCTTTAAGTCACACTAGATTATCATAGAAAAAAATGCTCAGCACACTTTTGTAAAGCCTTACATAGCATCTCCTCATTTCAATAAAATAAAAAGAAGGAAACTCCACAGACAAAAACTGTGCTCTGTTCCTTGCTAAAAAAAATCTCTCTTCACATATTTTCCTTTTTCTCTCTTCTTTTATCCCTCAAGCATTTTTCACAGATCACCACCACTGTAAGCAAAGTTCTTACTTCTTTTTAAAGAGCATGGAAAAATGATGACGTTTCAGCGAGGCAACATGGAGCTGGGACTTACTGCAGAGCTGATGTGTAGTACCTGTCTGCCTGCTCTTTTTGACCCTGGCATAATTAAAATATAATCCCTGAATGAAATACATCTAAATTGTCCCAGTTTGGCTTTTTCTTACCATACAGTAGCGGTGTTCACCCACCCACCTGCAGGCCAGATTCATCCTCTCCTCTGAAGCCAGGTCATCCAGCCTGCGGGGAAAGGTCCAGAAATTTGGCCCAGTGAACAGTGGCAACATTAATTGCTGCCATATTTCTGGACCCATAGGAACCACCCCACAGGCCACATAACACAGCCCTATGAGTCAGATGGCACCAACAAGGAGCCAGATCCAGGCAGGCGGGATCAGGGCAGTGCATGATCAGGCTGATGCATGGCCAGATAGGGGCAGTGTGTGATTGGGCTGGTGAGTGGCCAGATCAGGGCAGAATGTAGCTGGATTGGACTGGCACACAGTCCGATTGGTGTGGAGTTGGATCAGGCCAGTGCAGGATTGGGCTAGCATGTGGCCAGACTGAGCCCATGGACTGACCCCATGAGGTGACCCCCCCACCCCCCCCGGACTGACTCCCAGGACCAGAAGGTTGGGCACCACTGCCATAAAGGAGTGATCCTCAGATGGGGTGACTGCCGGCAGCCCCTGTGCCAGCTGCCCTCAAACTGAGGAGCATGCTGTACCGAGGGTGGGCAGATAGACACGAGGCTGCAGAGCTATGCTTTCAGCCCAGCTCATCTGTCCCCACACTCTTCCCAGGTTCCCAGGACTGGTGGGAGGGGCCACAAAGGCAGGTGGCTCTAGTTACTGTCATGTGAGACCTCGACAGGGAACAGCCTTGGCAATAGGAGCTGTGCTTGCCCTTCAGGTACAGACTAGGGGCAGACAGTGAAAAGAGGGGGACAGTGGTATGAGGTCCTGATCCAACAGCCTTCACCTGGCACCGGCAAGATTCTAGCTCAGTGATTCTCAACTGGGATGCCACTAAATTCAGGGGTACCTTTATTCTAAAAAGATTGAGAACCACTGCCATAAAGTAACAGCTGGCAGATGGACAATTACCATGCATCAGGCTGCTCCACTGCAAGTCCCTACCCCCTGCTGACTCATTACAGTTGGATCATTTATATGCACCTTACCTACTTATCATCTCACAAACTTCTCCTAACACCAGTTACATAACTAGGGGTGGGCAAGAGGGGCACCTACCCTGGGCACCAAATTAGGAGAAGTGGCAGAATCACTCCCCACCAGCAGCATTGCTATGCTAGGAATTCTGAAACAGTTCCCGACTGCTGTTGCTTTAGGAGCTGGGGCAGCCAGAACAGGTGAACCTGCACCCCCCAGCCCCATGTGCCCACTCTCACAAACCCATTCTCTTCATTTTTAGTAGGAAAACTGAAGGACAGGAAGGCAACAGCTGCCTACCGTCAAACAGAAAGTGTAACACCAAGCCTGGAATTAAACCATGGTTTTCTGGGCCCTCCTGTTTGATCTCCCATAGTCCCCACCCCTTGCATTGTCATTATAATAGTATAAATGAGGGGGTAAAGTACTACCAAATGAAAATGAGGCCATGTTACACCCACTTTGTACTAATGAAAATTATAATACAGTGTGTAGGGCAACAAAAAAATCATGGCCTTTGTGTACAGCCTTAGCCAGTCCCTCCAGTTGAATCAGGAACCCTTTTGACTGGTTTTCAGAAGGAAGAAAGTAGAGAGTAATATGCTGTAGCATATTCTGTATTAAGGAAATTTAAACCAGTGTAACTACATGTATTCAATTATATAGGGCCAAACTAGACAGACAGTTAGCACATGTGCAAAGCAAGACAAAGTAATGTCGTTTATTTTGGGGGGTTACCTGATTAAGGTTAAGCAGTATAAACTCCAATTTGAGCTCATAAAGTCCATGTACATTAGGGGTTTTCTCCTGTGTAATTACACTAATATAGATACACTGGCATGAATTCCTATACTAGACAGTGCCTCAAAAGGAATGATTTATTCTTCCCTTTGAAATCATAAGAAAAGCAGCTCATCAAGCTTCAACTACATGAAAAAAAATATGACTGGCTACATGAGACTGTTAAAGAATCTTTCATGGTCAAATGAATGGTAGTGGTCCTATTTATTAAAAATACAAAACATAATATGTGCAATCGAATGCATGACAAAGCTCCATGCAAATATGATGCACTGAAAAGCAATGAGATTGTGCATCACGCTGCCTGGTTGGATTACTTCTGAAAATGAAACTGCATAACTGGAATTCAGCAGGCTCATCCCAAGCAAATGCCCAAATTTCATGAAAATATATTAAGATGACAATTACCTCTTTTTCATACTATAATAATGGATCATGTTTGTGTTCCCCTATGCAGCTTTAGAAAGGTAGAAGATGTAGACAACTTGTGCCATCTCTTTGTTTCCAAATAATAATAGATAACAGTTCCTTCCAACCCATGGTGGGAGAAGAGTTATGATAAATTCATTAATATTTGTGAAATACTGAATGGAGAGGGGGGCATGTGAGGGTATGGAAAAACAGTTTCTCCAGCCAGCCATGCTTTCTTATACATGTGTTTGGTCATATGCACAGTGAGTATAAGTGGACAGAGCCTTGCTTGTCAGTTGCTGTACTAACTTTGGCAGGGAAATGATATTGGCAGGCCCTAAATGGCCACTCTCTTCTTAAAGAGACACTGATTAACATCATTAGGGAGATACAGGAGGCAGATGAGGCCTGGGCATAGTAACTGTAACCAAGAACTCCTTCCAAGATGTAGTCCTGCCTTTGAAGCTAAAACTCCCTGTAGCCTTGGGCACATCACTTAACCCCTCTGGCATAGCTTTTGATCTGCAAAATTGGGAGAGTAATATTTCTTTATAAATCTCATAGGGGTTGCTGTATGGGTTCATTAGTTAATGCTTCTTGAGTACTTTAATCATGTAAACTGCTATGTGATTGCTAAGTATTATTAATATTATTAATAAAAAATTAATGAAAAGGTTACTTTGCATTACATATTCCCTTGCACTTCTTTAATGAAAAACATGAAAGCATTATGTATGAGAAACATGCACAACCTAATTTCAACACCAAGCTGAGTGAAGTCCAAAAAGTAAACAAGCAGCATAAATTATGACAAGCAAATGAGAATGTTAAATAGAATATAATTAGCTTTGACTTATTTTATCCATACATATTATCCTTGACAAGAGAAGCTGATTTCACAAGCTCACCAAAAGACTACAGTAAGCGACCGGTTCTCTCAACATCAGGACACATTTCATTTTTACGGAAACTGCTTTTTTTGTGTTAAGCATAAAAGTTCTTGGTTCTAAATTTAATTAAACTTTTGGGGGAAAAAGTTCCAAAGTCATCTGCAATGCCCAAACCCTTTTACCGATGTCCACGGGTAATACTCTCAGTGCTGAAAGTTTTGTTCTATATTATACTGTCTGTTGTTTACATGCATCTTTAATGTTGAGTGCAATAAACACTTACTGATACATTTTTGGGTTTTGGTACATCAGGGGAATGTACTTCTCAACTCTGAAATGCACAATATTTTAAATGTCCTGTTAATTACAGTTAGAAACGTGTAGGGCTCGGTTTCTAGAATGTCGCATGACATGTTCTCTCAAGCTGAAGACAAATAACATTACAGCACTACAAACCATGTTTACAAATCTTTGCTGTAAGTCCTTAATGATTCTACTGCCAAGACATTTACGACTTTATAGATGATCATCGACACCTTGAGTTATACCTAAAAGTGAACAGGGAGCTTCTGCACAATTTAAAACATACAAGTAGCTTGCTTGTATCTGCCTGTCCCATTTGTCAGGTAGAGTGCTATGCTATACATTAACAGGAGGTTCGGAACTGTCTTCCCAGGGAATCCTAAATAACGCATGTCACTGAAAGCTAATCTAAGAATGACAACAACATGGATAATTGTATCATGATCTACATCAGAAAGAATGAGCAACATTATCCAAGCAAACCAAAGGCAGAATTATGAGGACAAATTAAAATCAGCAGTAATGGAGCCAATAAAACTCTGAGATGTCAAGACACTCAAACCAAGGAATGGCAAGTCTCCACAAGATTCACTACAGCAATTACAACCCCGCACAGTACCCACAAATGAATCACATCACACACATGAGCCACCAGCACCTCAAGATCAGCCATATTAAAAGTTTATTAAAAATCTAACAAAGAAACACATGGCTACCTGAAATTCATCCACAGCTGGAAACCGCAAAACCAGAGATACGGCTGTGAATTTTGTGCAACCCCCTAATCAGAATGCAGGCTGATATAAAGGAATTGGAGAACACAAGCGAATCAATGAAACTCATTAGCCACTACCCTTTCAGTTTCTCTCTGAAAAGGAAATGTTCAAGGCAAGTGGAAACTGAGTTTCAGATCCACTAATTCTTTGACATAAGTTGGGAAGATATATTTTATACCCTCCAAAATGACCAGCATTCACCAAGTAAAACACAACCTCAGTATTAAGGAACCCTGGAGTTACTAACTTTTGTTACCTATTTAATTGTGTTCTGGGCAGTCATTAAAATGTTAAATATCTAAAAGATTTTTTGGTGTTGCTGCCATATCTCTGTGAAGCAAAGATAAGGTGGCTTTAGAGGTCAGGAAAACATTCAATGTGCAATACAAAGCCTGCATAGAATTTGTCATTTGCATAACAAAGACTTCTCCTATAATCCTGATAACAAAGAAGATCTTATTTTTCCTGAAGATACATCAAAAGATATAATGGTAAAACACATGCTGACTTAGATTCTTTCTGTCTAAATTTATTAGCCATGAGCAATCATTTTTCAGAGGAATACCCTAAATTTAGCAAAATAAAGGAGCATCATAGCTCATGGAAGGCCAACCTATTGTAAAAATATAGAGCATGGTATCCTGTAGAATATCTAATGGTAAAGCAAATGGCTTCACGCTGTCACTAAAAATACTCTATAGAGGATTCTAAAGGGTTTTAAAGATTAGGTATCATCACTTAGTAATTTCTCTCTCTCATCATTGCAAAAGGGTTATTTGTCTAAGCCTATTTTGTATATTTTATAAAAGGAAAGGGGGGAAACACTCACTTTTTCCAGTTTCCTTTCCTTCAGAAGGAACACCATCGTTACTTGTGCAAGTTGGGACCCATTCTGTATTGTTGTTCCAATTAAGTTCATCCTCCTCTTTGGCTTTGTTTTTTGAGAAGTAATTTGATCATATATTTAATTATATGGGTCATTTGCCACACTTAATTGTTCTGTGATTCTTCTTTAAACATCCCCAATGAATCCAGGGTATGTCAAGGGTGCCCATGCCCATTAAGCATTGAGAGGAAGGATAGTCCTGTGATTAAAGTCCCAGGCTGTAGGTGTAGACTCATTTTTGCCTGTGATCCAAACTGCCTGCAGAACCACAAGGAAGTCACTTTACTGAATGATGCCTCAGTTCCCTGTGGTGATAAAATGGGGATAATAGTATTTCTTTCTACTTTGTCCTGTCTCTAGTTTATAGAGCAAGAAAGAGCTAGAATACAAACCCAGAACTCAGGTCTTTTTAGCCTGTTAGCATACTTAAAGGGCACACCTTGCCAAAAAATGTGGCCAACTAAATGTGGAGAAGAAAAGCTGACCCACTTAATGGTATCAGAAGACAGGTATGCAGAAAAGTGTCTTTATAGAGGAGGCAATTTTTTTTCTGCACACTTCTTTTTGTGCTTTATGACATTCTGACTGTGTTTGCCCCATGCAAGCAAAATGTCTCGAACCACAACTGCATCTCCAGGAGTGCATTTATATTCCCACCTACCCAATGCACCTGAAGTGACTCACAGAGTGGAAAATACATTAAAGGACATATTTGCAATATATTTAAAAACTGATTTAGAAAACCAATTTAGTTAGCTATCCCTCCATTTACAAAGCACAAACACTTTACAGCAAAGAAATGAACAGATGCCATCACAAACCTTACACTACCCACACAACAAATACATTATTGTTATCAAATATAATGAAATATATATTTCATCACAACACAGTGGCCTTGCCACTGACCCATGGAATGTTGAGGCATATTATAATATGCTCTGATATTGTTATCTTGATTTAGGTATCAAAATATTTTCTTTTAAAAAATCACTATTAAATAGACAATACAGTAGCTAATTATCTGGTGACAACAGAATTTTTTTGCTAATGTTGTCTACTAAAGGCTTCTTAACTTCAAGAACAGTAGAACAACAAAGCAAGCTGCTTAGGGAAGTTGTAAAGTGTCCTCCACTGGACATTTTGCAGAAGAGGCATTTCTCTGAGATAGCTCAGAAAGAATGCAGCCTGCATCTATACAGAAAGTTGGACTAGATGCTGAGACATTCTTATTATCTTCAGATTAATATGTTAGATAAGAAAACACAATATTTCAATCTATGACAGAACTTTGAACTCAGCTCTCCAAAGACTTAAACTCTTGCTTTAGTTTTAAATGGCCAAGTAGTCCCAAACATAGTACAGTAAAAGCTTTGTTATCTGGCACCCATGGGAAATGGAGAGTGCCTGCTGCATTGCTGCCCCTCCTGGGGGCCCCATGGGCTCTGAGGGACAGGGAGGGGGGACCCGCGCAGGCTGCTATGCCCCGGGCCATGGGGATTCCACGAAATTGGAAGTGCCATGGTGGGCACTTCTGGTTTCACTTTACCCTTACAAGCCCTTACTAGCCGGCATGCTGGTTAACAGAGCATGCCAGCTTGTAAGATGCCAGATAATGCAGCTTTTACTGTAGTCTCATACATTTATGGCTTGGTTCTATTAATAGATTTCATAGATTTCATTGATTTCATAGACATTAGGGGCTGGAAGGGACCTCATGAGATCAACTTGTTCCAGCCCCCCTGTCATAGGCAGGAAGTCAGCTGGGATCACATGATCCCAGCAAGAAAAATATCCAAATGGTTTTTTGAAAGAGTCCACAGTAGGTACTTGAACCACCTCTGGGAGGAGTCTGTTCCGGACCCTGGACACACGCACTGTAAGGAACTTTTGTCTTATGTCTAGTCTAAATCGGCCTTCCTGGAGTTTATGGCCATTAGACCTTGTTATCCCTTGGGGAACCCTGGTGAGCAACTGTTCTTCCAGGTCCTGATGTACCCCTCTTATATAATTGTAGGCTGCTAAATTCATATGCATTTCATGTTGATTGGCATATCATTAATATGTAATAATAACACAGTAGTGTTAGAGCGATGGAGCCATGATGGTTCAGGAATTATGTGAGGCAGTGGAGGTTTTAGGTGTTATCTTTTATTGGACCAACTGAATGGGTGGAATAAAGTTAGACAAATTTTCAAATGCAATGCATTCTGCATTGGGTCTGAGGAAGGAAGCAGGCACTGTGAATGTGAAGAACTGAGAGAGGAGCTCTGAAATTGTAGGAGAGAGGGAAATTCCCAGGGGTAGTGAACAATAACACTAATAGCAACATATTTTTATAAGACTGTGCTGTTAATCTTTTGAATCTTGTTTTGTGATAAATTGGGCATTTCTTTATAGATGATTAGAATAATATGGGCCAGGTCTGTAGCTGATGTAAATGGGTGTATAGCTCTAAACAAGTCAGTGGATTTACGCACATCTACATCAGCTGAGAATCTTGTCATGTTTGTTTATTCATTGGTAAGCACCAGTTTTATGATGTCCCCCACTATTAATGTCTTAGCTTTTAATTGCTTGTATTTTCAAAATAATGTGAAAGCAGCTGACCACACTGATTTTACTTGATTACCTTCTGCAGATTTTAAATGGCACTCTTCTTTTTGGGAATTTCCTGGGGAGAGGTGTCTTTTTTTTAGGTAAATTAAGTAAAGGGTGATACATTTGTAATATAACAGTGTGACGATTATTAATACTTATTATTTGTATTCTGGTGGCACCTAAAAACCCAAATTAGTTCTGAATCCCTATGGAACAAAACTCTGTGCAAACATACAATAAAATACAGTGCCTGTCCCCAAAACCCTTACATAGACAAGTGAAGGACAGTAAGTGGAAAATGCTGTTCCTTAGTCTTCATTTTGTTTTTCTTCTGTTTTTCATTTTCATTTTAAATTATATACATAAATCATACATTGTGGGAGACAATCTGAACAGGGAGAAGAGCAAAGGACTAGGAAAGAAAAGTAATGAGAAAGGAAAGGGGAAAGAGAGAGGGCAGAGAGATTGAAGTTGTAGCAAGAAATACTGTAATGGATGGATGGGATAGAGCTGAAGAAAACCGATTAGCAAGGAAGAAAGGAGAGCCAAAATCAAAATAAATGTAAGAGAAAATAAATAAATGTCTGAAAGTTACGGAGTTATTCCTTCTGTGCCTGTTGTCTCAGCTCTGTCCTCACTTTCTACCTCTAGGCTGCTCCCAAAAGTGCTGTTAAAATCCATATTGTACCTCTTCATTGCCTTTGCCCCAACGTTCATTTCAGACTGTTTTTAGTTTGGGGGGTATTTTTTAAATACTTCTACAACGAAGTTTATCCTAATTTCCATCCTAGTGCCTCTGTCTTTTAAACATCCTAGTGCCTCTGTCTGTTCATGCTATTGCCCCTCCCCTGTCCTCTTCTTCACAATTTTAACTACAACCCTTCATGCTCCTCATTGCAGTAAATAACATTTACTTTTCCTATCTCATCATTTCTAAACTTAAATAGCTAAAAACAAATTCTGATCACACACATACCTGGTTAAGTCTAAAATAACTGTCCTGAAGTCATTCTGGCTCTTATACTCCAGCTAGTCTAATTGCTAGCTCTAACAAAGTAAAAAATTTCTTCTGCTGAACTTAAAAACAACACATTTTTTCATACACTGGCAAATGCCAGTTTTCTGTTCTTAGGCCCCAATTCAGCAAATCACTTAAATACATGACTTAAGTGTGAACTTAAACCTCACTGAAACCAAGCATGGATCTAAATGATTCATTCAATTTTAGACCTCAATACAGCTCTTCAGCTTTTTTGTTTCACATCTGTAACACGTTAGAAACTTTTAACCATCCAGAACTATTTCTTTTGGTATCATGCTCCAGTTTCTATTACTGCATCCATCAGTCTTCATTCTTGTCTCCTCCTCTTTGACAGAAATTTCCCTGTTTCTTGAAAATCTACAGCATTCAGGATTAATGTTATCCTTTCTCCCTTTCCATGTCTATATATCGGGAATTCTTTTTATTCCAGAACCAAACCTCCAGGGTTAAGCAATAGGCCTGTGCGAGTAGGCAGGTATTTGATCCGGCTTCGGATCTGGCCGCTTCAGATGTCAGCGATCCAATCCAGCTGGGCTGCACTTCATCAGCCTCCTAGGTAGTAAGTACAGAAACTCATGGACTCAATATACACAGTGGAGTTCTGGCACACCGTGACCTGCTGGACATCTGACACCCCAGGCACCTCTGCACTTTTACCTGTGCTGCTACATCCCTGGAAATTCTCCATTTGGTTCTCCAGTTCCTTCGCTATGGGGATCACCTGGCTGAGGAGGGCATCGCCAGCACTAAGGGTCTCAGTGGCCTCAAGGAAGGGCTTGAGGACCACCAAAATCTGGGAGATGGTACCCCACTCAGCTCTGTTCAGGGAGCTGCTGACCCCAATCTCCCCAGGCAAGGCCATCTCATGGATGCCTTCTGTTGCTCCACCAACTTTTTGAGCATCAGGTATGTGGAGTTCCACTGAGTCTCCACATCCTGCAAGATGTTGTGCTGTGGGATGCTCAGCTCTGCTTGTTTCTCCCGCAGCATCTTGCCCCCCTTGATACTGCAGTGGAAGTAGCCCACCACCTTCCCACATTTTGAAATCAGGTGGCTTGCTGCAGTAGTGGTGGTGGTGCTGTCACCTGCAGCCCTGTCTCCCTCCAAGGCATTCCTCACTATTAGGTGCAGCCTGTGTGCCACACAGCAGATGCCAACAAAGTTGGCACATCGGATAGCCTTTACTATATTGGCCCCGTTGTAGGTGACCATGAACCCACGGGTGAGCTCGGCCTGCCCAATGAGCCACCCCTGCACCATGCGGTTCATGGCTCCCATGATCTCCCTTGCCGTGTGGGACTCATCCAGCACCTCACCTTGCAGTAGAGTGCACTGATGGCCTGACTGATTGCACCAGTGCCCTGTCAGGGAGAGATAGGCATGATCACCACCCCGGCTGCTCCAGATGTTGGAGATAAAGTGCAAGGCTACCTGTGACCCTGCCTTGCGCAGCTCCTCCCTCAAGTACTCCCTGTATGCCTCGTACAGGGAGGGCACCACCATCCTGCTAAAGATGGTGCATGCGGGTACTTTGTAAGATGGGGCAAGAAGTGCTACAAACTGCCTGAACCCTGGCTGCTCAACTAGGGAGAAGGGCTGGCTATCCAGAGCAAGCATCTCCCCAGTGCTCTGGGTGATCTTGCTTGCCTTGGGAACATGCCCCCATTTCTGTCCACCTTTCACCCACTGGTCCAGGGTGGCCTGCCTCTGCTTTGAGAGGAAGGGGTCTTTGGAGCAAGTGGGGGACTTCTCTTTCAGCACACTTGCACTGGTGCCAGGCTGAACAGGAAGAAGGGCAAGGGGGTGGTGCCTCCTCAGATGCAGCAGCATGGCCGTGGTGGAGAAGTGTCTCACGTCCTTGCCATGGCTCATGTGCCTTTGGCAGTGCTGGCAGATGGCAAACCTGGGATCAGCTGCCAGCTCAGAATATTCCCACACTACACTACTCCCCCACTTCTGGGTTGAGGTTGAGGATCCTGCCTTATCCTACTCCTCAGCAGGCTGAGGCTCAAAAGCAGGAGGAACTGCCTCAGCTGAGCCACTTGCCTCCACAACCTCAGCCTCCTCTGAGGTGCTGCTTTCTGAAGGAGATCTGGGTCTAGGAGAAACTTGAGGGGTGTGGAGCACAAACTCTGATTCCCCCTCAGTCCCCAGAATTGCTTGAGCCAGCACGCTCAGCTTCCCTGGTTCCAGCTCCAGCTCCTCCTCTGGCAGTGGGAGACTCACACTGAGAGATGACATGGGGTGGAGGAGACAGTGATTCCACTGCTGGTGCCTACTTCTGGACTGAGGGGAGGTGGAGCAGGTGCAGGGACGTCAGGTGTAGACACTGCTCCCACCTCCTGGCTTCCACTGGCAGCACTGATGTCGTGGCTGCTTGGGAAGAGAATGTGTCTGTGTTGGGGGGTGGGGCTTGCAGCTCTAGCTCTCCTCCTACCCCCTCTCCCTCCCCTGCACCTGCCTTTCCAGCACGCTTCATATTAATCTTTCCTGTGCTGCAAAAGGTCTCTGTGTGTGTGTCACTCCTTTTGTGCTGTGAGTTGTATTTCCTCTGTCATGTGCATGCACTGGACTCTTCTTTGATTGTTTGCTTCAGAGCTATGTAAAAATTGTGTGCTGTCTGTCTGTCTTCTTCGCCTATGAATATGTGATTTTTCTTCTTTATAGTGTGTGTGTGTGTGTGTGTGTGTGTGTGTGTGTGTGTGTGTGTGTGTGTGTGTGTGTGTGTGTGTGTGTGTGTGTGTGTGCGCGCGCCTCTCTGCACAGTGATGGATCATGCTGGTAGGGAAAACACAGCTTCCTTTTTTCAAAGTTTGCAAAAGAAAAAGCAAATGTAAATTGAAATAAATTAACTGAATAGTACTAAGAGAGTCTAGACTAAGCTAAGATAAACTAAATCCTACCCAATCCTTTCTAACAACAAAAAGGAGCAGGCAAGTTCAACTACTGAGTAAAGCAAGCAAGCTGAGATGCCTTAGTCTGAGGGTACCTTCCTCACGCAGTTCCTGACAGGGAACAAGCTAGCAAAAGGCACAGCATGCCTCCAAATGGAGGCTTTTATGCTGTTTCTAGGTCCCTTCCCCCAGACACTGTCGTTGGAAAGGCAGCCAGAGTGAAATCCTTTTCACAGGCCACCTACACATGTCAGTCTTCCTCCCTGCACCCACTCCCCACCCACCCCACTCTCCTTCCCTCCTCCATTCCCCTTCCCTCTTCTAACTTTCACCTTCAGCATACAAAGCATCTGAAGCATTCAAAGCTTTTCCGAAGTGCTTCGGAAGCTCTGAACTGCTTCAGACAGCTTGAACAAACCAGTGCTTTGCTCCAGGCATGCTGCTTCAGATGCCGAAGGGGCCGAAGCGGCCCCGGATCTGAAGTGCGATCTGAAGCCTCACACAACCCTATTAAGCAAGCCCCAAGAATGTCCTGGATTCATCACAGTGACCTTGAACTCTGTCCCTTTTGCCTTTTAAAAAGTTTTATGTACTCCTGAGAAGCGCAGGTTAAGATGGTAAAGTAATCTTGGGAAACCTTGGCAGAGCTGCTTTCAGATGGGTATTCAGTTTTTTATAAAAATTAGGTCCCTTTAATTATTTGAACTTAAAACACCAAACATTGTTTCTTATTTTAACCCCTGTTACACCTTGATTTCTTCCTCCTGCAACTAGCAAAGTGTACCTGCATTATATACACTCACCACCCCCCACAATTCTTTCCCTCAGTTAGTACTCCATGCAGCCAGTTTTCATTTATGTCTCATGCAGCTTATTTTTGAGATTTACTATTTCTCTCTATAAATTGTCATTCACGGCCAGAGTCTCATATCTACACTCCAGGATGAACTAATAATAATAGCAACTCAGTTTTATCCCAATATAAGCTTTAAGCTAAAGCTATTGGAAAAAATACCCTATTTGAATCACTTCTACCTTTCCGTTCACATTCACTACTGAATTTATCTACATGCCACATGTAAAATTTAGCTGAAATGCAGGAGGAATAAAGGTCAGACAGAGGCGGCAGAGACAGAGCTTGGAGTTTTAGAATATGAGTAAGAGGAGTCTGGATTTGGGAAAGAAAGGAAGAGAAATCTATGAGAGGATCTAGTCCAATTCAAAGTAAATGAAAAAAATTCCCTTTGACTTCTGTGAACCCTGTATCTGGCCCTGAAGAGTAGAACAAAGAGACAGAGTGACATGATAGACAGATATGTATGTTAATGAAAATAGATGGGGTCTGCTCATTCAGAAATTTAAGAACAAGCAAAAATGTCCACTTCTAGCACAGCATTTTTCTTAGCAATATCTTGGAAGTAATTTAGGTTCAAAATTCTCAAGAATATTTTGGTGCCAACATCTCAGTGAAAACAATGGCCTTACTCAGTGAAATCAGTGGAAGTTAGGTGCCTAAATACTACTGAGATCTGGGTTCCTGAGGCCTGAGCCAGAGTCCACAGATATTGTTATTCATTTCAATGGTGCTTGCATTAGATCTCTAGTTATGACCTAATCATATCTTCAAATTTCCCAACATTACTACTTTAAAAAATAAATATATAAATTTAATCTGAAAATATCTTTTCCAGGTTTGAAAGTCTTCTATCTTGACATGCAAAATCCATAAACTGTATCCCTTGAATTAAAGGAGAATGTCCAGAAGCAGTTATACTGATATCTTCTTTCCTAGCATTTAGCCACTTTCAGAGAAAGTGATCACAAATTGTTGCTAAGTGACATTTTCAGTATCAGCATTCCAGCTTCTGCCCAGTATACATTCAAAGTCTCTTTCAAGCGCTGCTTTGAATTAAGTATATCACAGTAGCACTCCAGCTAGTCCATAATCTCTACTGCAACACTTTACCAGCATATTAAGGCTATAAATGAATTCCTATCAGTACCATGGAAGTCAGGGAACTGTGAAACCCCTTTGCTACAACATGACTCCTGGCGAGAATGAAAGCTTTTAATTTTTAGCAAACCTTTTACAGCACAGGATATTATTATAGCTGGAAGGTTGCAGGGCTAGGCAAGTCCAAGATGGTTATAAAACAAACTTTAATTCATTGTATTATACCTTCACTATTACTCAGTTTTATTTAAAAATCTCTTCTTTACAGAATGTTTTCAAATGCCTGAAGTAATAATTATTATAATTAATATAGTTGCAATATTTCAGTTTATGTATCATTGTAAGGAGAATTAATTAGCCGTGTCTTAGAACCCAAAAACTGTTTAAGTTGAATTCAGTGCATTTTATTGGTTACTATTTATTTTTATTAATCACTGCAGTAAACTGGGCCTCTGGTTATGTTTCTTTGCTGCATTGGACTTTGCAAGACCTTGTTTCAAAGGGTAAGTGTCATTCAGAGTTATTCATACTAATTTCTGAACCAAAAGCACTAGAGCCACTACGTGTGGCCCTGCACCCAGGTTATTCACCTCTGTGAAATGGAAAGCACATCTAAGTCAGCTGGGTATAGTGCTGGACAAATACAGTTATATGGCTTCCAGGTCAGGAGTTTACACTTGGACTCATCTAGGGTTTTAGGGTGTGGTATATAGCCATGGTTTTTCAAACCTCCTGAAGTCACAGAATCCATGGGGTGCCTGTAGACATGCAGGGAGGCTGCTCCAAAGCACTGTAATTACAGTATGTTGGAGTAGACTATTAATTGAGTCTGCTCAAGCATGCTAATTAGTATGTTCCTGCAGCTTCCGCATCTTGTCTATTCAGTGCTTCAAAATGGTGGTGGGGGCGCTTTAACTAAAGCTCACTGAACAAGCTTTAGTTAAAGCACCCTGCCACCATTATGAAGTGCAAGATGCTGCATACATGAAATGCTGCAGGTGCTGCTTTAATTAGAGAGGCTCTTGGAGTTGCTCTAATTAAAGTGCCCCCCCACACCCACTCCAGAGCATATGTAAAGATGCCCTTGTATATCACTTCTTCTGCCACAGAACCCCTAACCCTAGGGCCATAGCAAGTGGGGGACGAGCAGGGTGACAGCCCCAGGCAACGAAGTAAAGGGGTGCCAACAGGTGTTGCCCAGCCGGGACAGGGTGCAGGACACAGCTGCAAGCGGCTCATCTGGGGAGGCATGGGAATGGGGGGAGGGTGGCTTCTGTCACTCCATGCAGTCCCAGGCAAACAGATCTGTGCCCCAGGGACAAAGCCTGCAGCGGCAGCCCGCCCTCATCCCACGCACGTGTCCCACAGATCTGCGCGTGGGATGAGGGCAGGCTGCCACTGTGGGTTTTGCCTTGGGTGCCAAACTCCCTTGCTACGGTACTCCCTAACCCTATCCTGCAAGCTGACATAGAGCCAGGTGACCTGGCCCAACAATGGTGGTCCCCTGGCCTGTTCTGCCATTACCCTTCATTTCTTTGCAGAACCCCTGATTGTAGAGGGCACGGTGCTGGCCCATTCCCTGGCCTGACTAATCCAAAGGCAATGTTATAATGTTAAAAGCTCAAGTCCTGCACAGGCACAGTAGGTCAAAGTTGTATAGTGAACTTTTCACCTCTGAGGAGGGGCTGACCTAAATACATACATTACATGTGCAGTAGAGACCTGGCAACAGGGATTTTGGCAAAAGTGATGACCACTATTCCCTCAGGTAGACTGGATGATGATGATTGGTCCGAAGTGTGAAAAGTAAAGTTTGTTTCAACACAATGACTGATGGAAGCACCAAATGGATGAGTGTTTGAGTGACAGGTACCTTAGAGATGTGCTTGGATTATGAATGTGGGGCAATTTTAAAGATTATAATGGGCCCTGAGCTCTGCTCTGTGTGTGTGAGTTTGGTGCACCTCTAAGGAGAGAGACTTGTGAGTTTGAGGCCTTGCGTCTGAAGAGACATTGCTTAGGTCTAGCAAGTCTGAGACTGGATGAGATTACGGGTGTTTGATGAGATGAAGGGTGCTGGGTGAGTGTCTAGTGTCTGTGGAGTGATTGGAGGTGAGTGTGTATCCCTGGTAGAGCAAGACTTCCTGGTGACCCCTCTGGGAGCACAACCATAGACAAGGACCAGTGCCAGCAGGCCAACACTCCTGTGGTAACGTTTCACCCATTTCCTGGATTAGAGAATACCCTAGAAAGGGGAAAATCTCCTGGGAAGGTGGGTAATCTGTACAGTTGTAAGCATAGGACCTGAGAGCCTGTAACAGCCAGGCTTCCTGTGTCTGTGTTAGTGCAACTTGCAACATTTCTTGCAGCTCTCAGACTGAGGGTTTGACTCCATTCTCTCTCTCTCCCACTGTTTTCTTACTTATCACTGTAAATAATCTTGTAATTATTGTAAGTATTGTTGTTGTCTGTTATCATTAATACAGTCCTATGGTTTCCAGTTTAATTAGAGTCTGCTCATTTGTTTCTGCGGTGGGGTAGCGCTGGGCTGCAAGCAAACACCCTGCTTAGAGTCACCTGGCACCTTACAAATCCTTTCCCTGCCCTGAGTTCTGAAAGGAATAACATCCTCATTTGTTTAATTAAGAGTCCAGCATTTAACACTGATAACCTATCATGGGACCTCAGGGTCCTTCAGAACACAGTTTGAAAACCACTGGTGTATCATATATAGTGGGGACTATTTTAAGGAGACATTCATGCACAAGAAGAGGTAAGCAACGTAGGCTGCTTTTTAAAGGTATTTATGTTCAATACCTTCATTGTTTTCTTGTTTAATATCTTCATCAAGGAACTGGAAGTGCACCCTCAACAAGTTTGCAGATGATACCAAACTGCGGGGAGTAGTAGATATACTGAAGGATAAGGCTAGTATTCAGAAAGCCTTTGAGAAATTGGAGGATTAGACCAAAAGACATCTCGTGAGGTTCAATAAGGACAAATGCAAAGTCCTGTACTTAGGATGGAATAATCCCATGTACTGCTACAGGCTGGGGCTTGGCTGGCTAACCAGCTGCTCTGCAGAAAAGGACCTGGGAGTTACAATGGACAATAGGCCAACAGTGTGCCCTTGTTGCCAAGAAGGTTAACTGCATACCAGGCTGCATTAGTAGGAGTGTTTCAAGCAAAGCAAAGGAAGTGATTATCCCCCTATATTTGGCACTAGTGGAGTACTGTGTCCAGTTTTGGGTCCCCCACAACAGAAATGATGTGGACAAATTAGAGGAAGTCCAGTGGAGAACAACAAAAATGGGTAGGTCACTGGGGCACATGACTTATGAGGAAAGGCTAAGGGAACTGGGCTTATTTAGAAGAGAAGACTGACGAGAGATTCAATAACAGTCTTCAACTACCTGAAAAGTGGTTGCAAACAGGATGGAACTAGACTGTTCGCAGTAGCAGCAAATGACAGAACAAGGAGCAGCAGTCTTAAATTGCAACAAGGAAAGCTGAGGTTAAATATTGGGAAAAACTTTCTTATAAGGAATGTTGTGAAGCAGTGGAACAGGTTACCCAGGCCACATCTATACAAGCAGTGGTTTGTGCAGTTGTTAATGTACAGTCATTTAGTACTTGCATAAGCGTCTCATGTGCAGTAGTGTCTCATGTAGACGCTACTTGCAGTAGCATCTCATGTAGGTGCTACTTGTAGTAGCATCTCATGTAGACATGCTCCCAGAGAGGTTGTGGAAGTTTCATCCTTTGAGGTTTTTAAAACCTGGCTACACAAAGACTTGGCTGGGATGATTTAGTTGAGGATGGTCTTACTTTGAGTGGGGATTGGACTAGATGACCTCCTGAGTTCCCTTCCAACTATAATTTTCTATCGTTCTATGCATAGGCATCTAGTGGAGTGGTAAAAAGTAAAGGACACTTAACACTTGCAAAAAGTAAAGGGCACATGCATAACCAAGTACTAAATGACTGCACGGTAACTGGCGTTACTGCACAGTAGCATCCCAGCACAATTACCTAGTGATGCTTATTGTGCAGTAGCTCATTACTACTGTGCAGTAGCATTGCACTATGGTTCATGGCAGCAATGCTACTGCACAGTAGTAACAAGCTGTTCATTGTCTACAAGCTGCCAAATTGTTTATCCCTTGTAAGACTCTGGAATGCTGGAGATGTGCTAGATACACAGGGCCAACCTTTTTGGCAGGCATGTCCCAAATTAGCCCTGCTCCCTCCCCAAATCCCACTGTAATCCCCTTCCCCTGCCCAATCTGCTGCTCTACTTTCTGCTCTCTCCCTTTTTGCTGCTGTGCTGCTTGCCCCTTCCCTGATCTGCCATTTGCCACACACAGAGGCTGCCAGTGCCACTTACGGCTTTTGGGTTGCAGGTTGACCACCCCTGTGCTAGGTTATCCCTAAGGGATAGAAGTTACACATAAACCAGTTGAAGTGATCAGACACTGGTTTAAACCTGTAATAGAACAGAAGCTCAGTGCACATAAAGCAGTTTCAAAATGGCTGAACCTGGGTTAAGATAAACATGGTTGAATGTAATATCAGACTTAACTGATTTGGGTCAAACCAGTTTATACAATGTCTGTCCCAGACCCCTTCCTGGTTAAAGTTAAATCACAGTCCTCCAACATCCCAGCATGCTTTGCATCCCTGGGCTGGGCTGGGCTGTCTGCTTCAGAGAGCAGTGTTGGCCCCACCCCTCTGCTCCCTAGCAGGAGCAGTGACAGCTAGCTGACAAAGGAGTTTGGAAGGGGGCAAGCCCAGCTGGGGATGCAGTCCATGCAAACCACAGCTGGGGTCTGGGGCCAGGGAGGAAAGTTAAACATCCCTTCCCCCACTCAAACTTCCTGCTGGCTACAACTGTGGGCTACAAATCCCAGACGCAGGAAAAGGAAGTGATGAGCAACCCTGTAGAATCCTGCTGCTGTAATTATGGACTGCAAATCCCAGAGACCTCAGCGGCACCAGGAAGAGGAAGTGAACACACAGCCAGAGAGCCATAATCTAGCATGCCTCCCCCCTACACAGACATGTGGTCACATTTCCTGAATCAAAGGTAAACGCCTGTTCACTTCTGTTTCAATTTAATCTATGCAGTTTAGACTAACCTGCAAAGACTGAATTGATTCAGCCTTAGGCTTTTTGACTGTCTGTTCTTGGCCTAAGTGTCCTTTTGAAAAGATTCCGCATGATGAGATATTATGACATTAGGAATAGCCAAGTTCATATTAGAAAGGTGAAAAGTTTTGACAAAGTAATTATCCACTGGAACAGCTTACCTAGGCATTCAGTAGGTTTTCCATCCCTTGAAGTCTTTCATTTAAAATTGGGTGTTTTCCTAACAGATATTCTCTAACTCAACCAGAAGATATGGGCTTCATGCATGAGTCTCTTTGTGAACTTCTATTGACCGTGTTTTTCAGGAAGTCAGACTAAATGATCATGATAGTCCCTGTGGCCCTAAAAAGATGAGGCTTTTTTTCTGGTTTAGGGCCTAATCTACTGGATTAAATGTGAATTTTCCTATTGATTTCAGTAGGCTTTGGATCATGTCCTGAAAAATTAAGGTTTAGCTGTGATGTTCAGATGTGATGCCTAAACCCACTTTTCAAGACAAATAAGGGCCAGGATGGACAAATATAGGGTTTAAATACAGTCTGTTTTCATTTGAGCATTAGATCTCTTGATTATGCCTTACTCTTTTTTAAGGAGAATTCCTGAGGCAAAGCTATTTGATAGGGCTGCGTGAAGCTTCAGTCCCTGATTCGATTCAGTAGAGATTCGGCCCGATTTGGTGGCCGAATCTGAATCTGAATCGAATCAGAGGACCATTTAATCTCTCTGAATCGAATCAGAACCCTCTGAACTGATTCGGAGAGATTCAGAAAGATTCAGAGATTCAAACATAGAGATAGCTTTAAATGTTTTTTTACATACCTCTAGGTAGCAGAGGCTCTTGAGTGCTGTGATGCTGGGGAGCATGGAACATCCCACAGGAACACGGAGGACACCCCAGCACATTCGGCAGCAGACCTGGAAGTGGACCAAAAGCACTTCTGATCCACTTCCAGATCAACCAGGGAGCACGCTGGGGGACCCCCCTACATCACCCCAGCTCAGTGACTGGTGCCTCCTGGGTCTGGATGGAGCACCCAGGGTCTCCCTGCAGTCAATCAATGAGCCAGGGAGGCACAGGGGGGGCCCCAGCATGCTGATTGAAGAGGGTGTCTCAGGGAGAGACATGTGCAGGGGAAACAAGTATCAACCTCTGAGCTTGTCAGGACTGCTTCAGTGCTATAGGTGTCAGTATGGATGGCGGGGAGCAGCCAGGGCCGCTCCTGGCACAAGACACTTGTAAAGAATAAGAGGTGCGGTGAACATGAACTGCTAATGAGGTAATTAGCAGCAACAAGCAGTAAAAAAGGTGCCAAAGTGAATGTGTGCTAAAACTTCTAATCTATAACCTAGATGTCCCTGACCAATGAAGTAATTGGTGAGGATAATGATACTGTAACTCCTTTGAAACTGCAGAAAATAAACTAAACTCTTTGAGAATGTAACATCTGGGTGGCAGTTATTAATCTTGAACATCAAAGGACACTGATTTCCTTCCTTTTCTTCTTTATCTAAGTCATGGCAGGCGAGTACAGAGGGGGAGACATACCTAAGATTGCCCAACCCACTCACACGCTGATTCTCCAAATCAGCATTGAATCTTCAGATTTGGGTTTGGCAAAATCAAATCAGGGACAGTGATCTGAATCAACTAATCAAATCACTGTCCCTGATTCGGGCCAGATCTGAATCCTAATCAAATAGGGCTCACTTCACACACCCCTACTACTCGATATGCCATCGTGCCTTCATGCCGTTAAGGAATGGGCCCATCAAGAACAACAGTTGTTCAGCGCAAATTCCCCACAATACATGATTTTTTCCCCAAGACAGAAAGCAAGTCTGGGCCACTTCAGTCCCACTTATTTCCCTCCCTGCTCAGAACAGGATTTAGTTAAAGGCATAGAAATCTTATGCTATACCTCTCTGCAGGCATGAATTTCACACACCAGGACTGGTATCTTGTTACATCATATCCATACAGTATTTTGCTTTCTTGTTATATGCATAAGGTAAGATGGGAAAATTTTGGGTGTCAACCACAACACATCCCAATATGTAACATGACCAAGTTTCATCCCAACGTTAGTTCTTGTATTTCCTAACTTCCTATTTTAACCTTGCATCCTTAGTGATATGTCTGTCAATACATTAGGTTGAGAACTTGAAGGGATCACTTGACAAGCATTACAAGCAAGATATCAGCTGGCACCTGAAGGAGTCAATGGCCAACTGCCCAGAATCCTCCAA
Organism: Gavialis gangeticus; assembly: GCF_001723915.1. Taxonomy (NCBI): domain Eukaryota; kingdom Metazoa; phylum Chordata; order Crocodylia; family Gavialidae; genus Gavialis; species Gavialis gangeticus. The sequence continues at coordinate 30,114,131 of NW_017729022.1, read as the reverse complement.
ACTCTCAGACAGTTTCTGTACCAAGAAACGTAGGGCTGTGGTCTGACTGCAACAAAAAGAGGAAAGGCTACAGGGAAAAATGGAATCCCTCCAGAGTTCCTCTACCATCTTGGACCGATAGCTCAAAAGTGCTTCTATACCTATATTTAAATGTAATGGAAAGAGGCCATTTCCTTTGAATCTGGCGTGAAGTAGTGGTTATTGCTCTGCTGAAACCAAGGAAACCAGCCAGCAATCCCAGAAGCTCCAGGCTGATATCATTTCTTTGTACAACTTACAAACTACTGGAGTGGCTCATCCTCCAAAGGATTAGCCCAGTTGCCAAGGCATCCATCCCCTGAGAACAAGCTGGTTTCATGTCACACCAAATTGCCTACATTTCTGGGTAACTGACAGATGCCTGTCTACCTCCAAAACAAAGTGAGCAGACCAAGGACTTTACACAATGGCCTCCCACAGGGAAGTATTCTTGCCCTGCCTCTCTTCAACATTGATATAAGTGATATACCTGCTACCTCTTCGAGGAAATTTGCATATGCCAATGACCTGGCACTAACCACAGAGGTGAGGACCTTCAAAGAAACTGAAAACATGCTGGTGTTAGGCCTGTCAATAATGGCAGTATATTTCTGCAAGTGGATCCAACTAAGTCCATCATCTCAACATTGCACCTCAACAACCACAAAGTACATGTTCATCTCAACATGTCAACACATCTCCACCACTCCCACAACCACAACATCCCACAACAGAACCATCAATATTCCTGGATCTTACACCTGCACCTCCAGAAATGTAATATATCTCATCTAGTGTACCAAATGCCCTGATGGAAAATATGTAAGAGAAAACAAATAACAACTGCATACCAGAATAAATACACACCAAAAATCATTCAAAGACAGGAATGCCCAATTATCTGTTGGGGCATTGTAGCAGGGCACCAGGGTGCCTGCTCCTGAATAATGGCAGAAGG
>NW_017729022.1:30107032-30108155 GCF_001723915.1 Gavialis gangeticus | reverse complement strand
GGGTCAGCTGACCGCCAGGGGGCAGGGCTTGGCCTTTATAAACAGAGAAGGCTGACACCAGAGTCAGTCCCCCTTGGGCAGATGGAATAGTAGGAGTTCTGCAGAGGGATAGAGCAGGGCAGTTACCACCTGACAGCCTGAGAAGCAACAGCTCTGCTATAGAGCTGAGCATTGTGTGGCTGCGTGAGTGCCTGCAGAATGGCCTGGGAAGGAGAGGCCTCTGACAGGGAGGCCTGAAGGAGAGCCAGGGCGGTGTGGAGTTTTATAGCCGGTAGGCTCATGTTGGGTTGCAGCCGGGTTGGCTAGAAGTTTGTGTTATGGCCGAGAGGCTTTGCATGTTGTTGTTGTTTTGGGAAGTTATTGTAGCCCCGGAGGGGGAGGCTTTGGTTGCCATTATACCACCGGAGGACTGGGTGAGGCTGTAGGGGTGCGAGGAGGCCTCACGGAAGCTCCCCAGTAGTCTGGGGGTTCCTGGGTGCCCTGTTTGAGGCACAGAGCAGTGCCTGGGAGGCACGGCTGTTTGGCATCGGTGTGGCGCGGTGCATGGGGTTGAGACCCTAGCCCAAGGCGGTATTCTGCCGAGTCGGGCGAAGAACCCTGAGAAGGGTCAGGCGGCCAGGCACAGCTATGGGCCACCTGAGCCCTGAGCGCAGTTTAGCGTGGGACAGAGCCCAGAGAGGGCGAGAGCGCGGGTATAGGCCCCAGCGAGGGCGAAGAGCATGGCAAGCGCAAGATAGGCCCGCATGCAGGTAAGAAGTAGCCCGACTCAGGCGAAAGACCACAAGAAGGGTCAAGGGGCCAGGCACAGCTACAGGCCACCTGAGCCCCAGTGCGAGAAGCGCGGGACAGGCTCCAGAGAAGGGCGAGGGCGCGAGAAGTGCGGACACAGGCCCCAGCGAGGGTGAGCACGAGAAGTGCGATTAAAAGCCCGGAGTAGGGCGAGCGTGTGGGTGGAGGCCCGAGGCCGGGCTGGCACATGCTATCTAGAGCCTGAAGAAGGGCGAACACACGAGTAGGCCTCAGAGAAGGGCAAGGGCAAGACCGAGCACGAGAAGCATGATTAAAAGCCCGGAGTAGGGCGAGCGTGCGGGTGGAGGCCCGAGGCCGGGCTGGCGCATGCTAT
>NW_017729022.1:30098284-30102032 GCF_001723915.1 Gavialis gangeticus | reverse complement strand
GAAGGGCGAACACATGAGTAGGCCCCAGAGAGGGGCGAGGGATAGCGAACACAGGGGCGCTAGAGCAAGGGGTGTCGGTTGCGTGACAAGCCCAGGGGCGCCCGAGGAAGGGCGTTGGGTGCGTGACAAGCCCAGGGTGCCAGGCAAGGCACAAGTGACCAGACAACGTCCGGAACAGCTGCTAGGCTTGGGGCATGCTAAAGGGGAGGTAGGAGGCATGCATAGCCCATAAGGCTAGGGTGCACCAGGTCACCCGTAGGGAGTAGGAGCTCGGACAATTATAACACCCAGGACTAGGAGATCAAAGGCAGCCTCCCATATTAAATTATATGTCACCAAAGACGTGGCGGGCGAGAATCAGAGGGTGCTGGATCTCCTAATTTGGCACAGCAGGGGGCGCTAGCGGGATCACGGCTGCTCTGAGGGACCACCCCGTGACAGGCACACTTGTCACAAGAAAACCACTCTCAGTTCTAATCCTGAAAGGGAATTTACAAAACACCTTTCACAGACGAGCCTATGGACTTTACTTCATCAAACTACTGAATACAAAAAATCATGGACTAAATATAGACATTGGATTTAGGGCACATTATAACCTGACTAACATCTGACTCCCCAGGTAAACCCTCCACTTTTTACCAGCTATATTCATTCCCTTCCTGCCCCACCTCCTTTGACTACAGCTACATTCATTCCCCTTCCCACCCCTCACCACCTGTCTCTCGCCTATTGACCTACCCAATTTACATTTCAACTGTTTGGCTTTCTTGCATACATGCTGGCCTCTGGTTGCTTTACTACTCCATCCAGAAAGAGCACAGACCATCTGCAGATGCTTCCTCTGCCTGACAAAGGGTAATTGTACCCAAAAGCTTGCAATGAAGAATTTTTTCAATTATTAGAGTTGGTCTAATAAAAGATATTGGATTTACGCAAATAACCTTGTCTGCCTATGTTCATCTCTATGTCACTTTTTGTGGAAAAGAATTACAACATGATTCAACTCTGTCCTACCTAGGTGAGACACTCAGTCATACCTTAACCTTTGTAATCATCCTCAAAAAATAGCTGCAAAGATTAAGAGTCGGGTGAACATAGTGCAAAAACTCACCAGAATGAGCTGGGGTGCCAGCACAGGAGTACTCCGCCCCTCTTCTGTGGCCCTGGTCTTTTCAACAGCCAAGTACTGTTCACCCATCTGGGCTGCTAGCACTTGTACCAAGTGTGTGGATGTCCAGTTAAATTCTGCAATCTGTGCTATCACTGTAACCCTGAAATCAACTTGTTTATACAAGTACTAAATGACTGTGCAAGAATGACTGCACAGTCAGCATCTCATGTAAACACAGCCACCAAATAGTATGTTAGTCCTATGCTATTCAGTGGGAGAAGTCTTATTAACTTTAATGAAATTAATCTCTAAGTATACTACCACCCAGAAGGAATAAGGGGGTGCTTTTATATTTGCTCTGGGGTGGAGCCACTCTAATTAAAGTGCCTGGAGTGTCTCATGTATCAACATCCCCACGCTTCAAAATGATGGTGGGGGCACTTTATCTAAAGCTTATCGAATGAGATTTAGTTAAGCATGGGGACACTAATACACAAGACAGGAAGGCTGTCTGGAGCATGCTAATTAACATGCTCCAGCAGACTCAATTAATCTGTAATAAATCTGTAATTATGGCACATTGGAGCAGCTTCCTGGCTCATGTACAGCCACTGTGACCACATCTTACCATAGAATAATGCCATAGGTTGTTCTGATGTGCTGCTCAACATCAAAGTCACTACATGATATGACTGGTTAATTTCTACTGTTTGAAATATTCGTATATATCAGTTAGAGGGAATGGTTTAGATCCATTTTGACCAATGCATTTTTCAAACCAGAGGGATGCCACCATCCTTCTCAGTATTTGATGGGACAGATATGATATGTTAATTCATCAACGACTAACAATCCACTGGATGTGCCTACACATTCATTCATGTACAGTGCCTACTACTAGGTAAATTTAGTTTGTGAAAGGAATAATAAGTGCACAGTAGGATGCCCTACTGCACATTAGTGTGATTGCATGCTTTTTTCATGATGGTTAATTCACAGTAGACTAAAACTACTGCACATTAGCCTAATAGCAAAGTTTTTTTGCAGTGACACTGTATTGCACAGTCAATCAGTCTACAGTGTATTAAGCATCTTGTGTCAATAAGCTCACCAAGAAACAAATTTAGGGACTTACTATGTCATGAGATTTCCTCATCCTCACTGGCAAAATACAATATACTGAATAATGTCCATGCTGGCAATAAATATAAAACCCATGAAGTGTTTTGTATTCAGTACTTTAAGCCTTCTGTTTCTTCCCACTGAACTTAAAGGAATTTTGTCATTAATTCAATGGCAGCAGGATTGTCATGAGGAGAAAGAGCTGGCGACAGCATGAACTGAAAACAGGCAGGAGCCAGAAAAATAAAAGAAGGATCCGTGTTTCCAGAGCAGCTGCTCGATGAAGATAGAGTGGCCCTGGAGGGAGAGTGAGGAGGGGAGAGACCCAGATGAAAAAAAAGGAGGAGGTGTGGTGTGGCACATCAGAGTGGGAGGACAGCAGAGTGGGACAACAGGGATGAAGAGGAGTCGGATGTCAGCTGGCTGGGGAAGGGTGAGAACAGTGTCAAGCCAGAAGATACTAGCCGAAGAATTATTGCCGGGAGCGTGATCTGGGAGCCAACACAACTTCAGGAAAACAGAGGGCTAGCCGGGAAGAGGCGGCTGAGCCCTACAGTGACAAGTAAAACTTTTCTTATTTCTTTTATTATTATAACAAGGTCAGGCTGGGCTGAAGAACCATTAGAAAGATGAAACATAAAGACAGTAAGCCTAATGCAGTGTAGTGTGCTTAAAGGGGAAGACACCCTTTTTGTTGGACTTATACCCTTTGGGAAAAAAGGGGAAATCAGGCTTATTGAGTCCAAAGGACTGAAACTTATCTTTCTTTATTTTACCTAAGTTTATGTTTGGGATGCTTCAAGAGAGGTATTGGACATAATACTTACCTCCACTGGAGAAATCATCAGTCAGTAGCATGGGGAACAGGATTCTGTCATTTCCTTCATCCCAGGATGCGATGATACCTAAGAAACAAGAGAAAACAATGTAAAAGGGGAGATAGATACCTAATAAAATAACCTTATCATAAAGAACACACACTGTGAGTTTTCATCTTTTATGGTCAACCAGATTGCTTTATGAGAAAATTTGAAACCTCAAAGGAATTAATCAGTACCCCATTGTCCAGTGGTATTTAAGTTGCACTCTCCTGGTATAAACCTTTTAACATCAAGATGTGGCAGGCGAGATTCGGGGTCACCACTGAGGAAAAAAACCCAGAAAATACCCTTGTTATTTGAGATCTAATCTGGTGGACTGTGATTTACATACATCAATAGACTAGACAGAATACATCACAAGGATCAGCTTACATTCTGGAGCAGACTCCACAGAGTGACTCTTTTTTAAATCATTCCTTAAAACACCTGCAAAGCTTATATATATTTCATCATATATTTTATATATATTTCTATTTTTCTCATTGAAACAAAATATTAATTTTCAAATGTGTTTTGAAATATTTCCACAGATATTTCTTATGGATCCTTATTTCTAAGGGTAAAATACTTACCTAGGGAAGTAACTTGAAATTGCAACACAATGTCAAGTCTAATGACTGCAACTTAATTT
>NW_017729022.1:30088115-30093284 GCF_001723915.1 Gavialis gangeticus | reverse complement strand
CTCCTTGTGAGAGAATTTTTTTTAAATCATTCCTTAAAACACCTGCAAAGCTTATATATATTTCATCATATATTTTATATATATTTCTATTTTTCTCATTGAAACAAAATATTAATTTTCAAATGTGTTTTGAAATATTTCCACAGATATTTCTTATGGATCCTTATTTCTAAGGGTAAAATACTTACCTAGGGAAGTAACTTGAAATTGCAACACAATGTCAAGTCTAATGACTGCAACTTAATTTTTCTCTTCAGCCACAGCTATCAAAAGTGAAGCCATCTGACTAATAGTATAACAGCAAGCATGTTTTATATATATATAGGATACTGTGACAAAGTTTATTACAGTAGCTTAATCCAAGTAGCTTGATCTAAACTGCAACCTGTGTAAGTATAAGAAAATACCAAGAACTGAGACAAACTTAAATGTAAGAAGAAAAAATAGTGGGTAAGAGTCTTTGATTTAAATACTGTAGTTTTTGTTTTTCTTTGAACATGATGAGTTCTGCTGAAGACTTCCAATGATAGGGACTCGGCCAACTGAAATAATAATCGTGAAACTTGAAATCAATAACTGCAATGGATAAAAAAGGCCACTGAAAGTATATAGCTACATTTTATCACCTTCTGCTCCCTTGCTAGCTCTGTCCTTACCTTGTCTACCATCTGGCCTGCTCTACTCCCTGAAATCCAGATTTACTTCATCCAATAGCTTTCCATCATTGACCTCCAAAGCTGCCTTCATTCTTATCACTGCTTACAAGTGTTAAAATAATACATTTTATACAAAATAAAGGAAGCTAAAATGTATCATTAATCATAGCAATATTTCATGACATGTCACTGCTAAAATCATCTTCCTCCTAAACTATATCTTTCCATCTCATATGCCTCTATAGCTCTGAATAAATTGGTGGTGGCTGCAGTCCCTCAAAGTTGAGAATAATATCCATCAGGCTTGATGGGTCCTCAGGTGACTGAAGAGCCTGATTCTGGACACGCACATTCTTCAGCAATGCGGGCATGTTGTTGCTCAGGAGAGTGGGAGTTGCAGCTCTGGATTGGTCTTCTTCCTCTGCCACCACCATTCTGCCTCAATATCGAGTTCTTGGGCCTCAAAGTGGTGCATGCCTTGGTGAACCAGGTAGTGCCACACTGAACAGTCAGCAGCTTGCTCCTCCCAGCTGTTGATGCTGATGCCTCTGTGCTTGAGGGCAACTTTGGCTGTGTCTTTGTACCATTTCCTTTGGCCACCCTTTGAGCATTGGCCAAAGGAGAACTGGGAAAAGAGAATCTAGCAAGGGAGGCGGCTCTCAGACATCCAGACACAGTGGCCCATCCATTGGAGTTGATTTCTCAAGAGCAAGGCTTCGATGCTGGTGGACGCAGCTTCAGGGAGGATGCTCGTGCTGGTCCTGTGGTCCTCCCATTTGATCCCTACGATGTGATGTAAGCACCACTGGTGAAAGTTTTCAAGGGTCTTAATGTGGAATCGGTAGATGGTCCAGGTTTCACTGCAGTAGAGGAGGGTGGTCAGCATGACAGCCTTGTAAACCAGGACCTTCATCGACTTCCGAAGGTCTCTATTTTCAAAGACATGTCACGGCTTGAAGAAAGTGGCGCTGGCACAGTTGACCAGGTGCTAGACTTCTTCATCGATAGTACCCCATTGAGGGAGGTGGCTGCTGAGATACAGAAAGTACTTTACATACTCCAAAGCCTCCCTGTCTATGTAGATAGTGCAAAGGATGTTCACCTGACCTGAGGAGGGTTGGTGGAGAACCTTCGTCTTCATGATGTTTAAGGACAGGCCAAGTCTCTTATACGAACCACTGAAGAGATCTAAGGTTGCTTGTACATCCTGCTCTCTATCCCATATGCATCTATATCTCTGAATAAATAATCACTGTACAATATGCAGAAGTAAAAAGTTCTTGGAAATATAGTAGACTTTACTAGCATAGCAGTGAAAAAGTATAGCAGACTTTTAGTCAGTGCATAATGGACAGTCAGCTTGCACTGCCACAAAAATGGGTAAATCATTTGGCTTCTTACAGTCCTATTGCCTTTTTGACTAACTACAGCTAACGTGATACCTTGCCAAACAGACCTGCCAGCCAAAAATTACAATAATCTAATCTAAGGAGGTCATGAGAACATGAATATAATGAATCTAGGCTAATAATTACAGATCATTTAATTACCTCTGAGATAATAGCAGGAGCTGTAATTTTTTTTGTAATTGATGTTGCTGACATCTTGATACCTTTTAAGTTGTACTGGTTGTAAAACTGCCATGGTAATGTTGCAGTTGATAAAAATCTCACAAAGTAAAGCAAAGATAATGGAACAGGAGAGTCTCTAAATGTCAAACAAGTATAAAGATATTGATAGAGGGGTACTTTGCTGTCTTTATGCAGCACATGAACTCTGCAATAAATGCGCAAGATGTCTGATCAAGGCAAACGGGGGCTACTGGCTGAAATATTGCCAAGGTTGGGGTTGCTTTCTATTGGTTTTCTAAATGCAATTTTAAATTTTTATACTTACTTTTGGCCCTAAATCCTGGAAACTGGACAATCAATATCCCTACATAGGACTCCACGTGGATGCAGGGCTCAGGGATGCTCTGACACAGGAATCCAAGCTATCAATTTGCTTTTGGTCTTGAAACTGCAAATTTGTAATGACATGAATAACTTTACTTGTGTGCATAGGCCTACTACAGAGTTATATTTGCCAAACTGGTGACTTAGTAGGAGTCCCCTACAACTGAAAAAAATAAGCCACTGGTCCAAAAATTTTCTTTATATAATATAAAACATTGATTATTTTCTCTCTGTGGGACTGATTCTGCTCCACTGCAGCTGATAAGAATTTCACCATTAACTTCCATAGGAGTAGGAGCAGGTCCCGCGTGTCTAATGGGCCTTGAAATTAACACCACTTCTTTATATTTTTCCTTTTGCGCTAGCTTCCTCAATTGTCAGCACAGATTTAAGAAGGCATGTTTGCTAGCTATCGCATTTCTCTCTACTAGCTCATGAATAACAGAGGAGAAAAATAGGTCTAGCACAGGTCCTACATAAACAGCAATGAGCAGTTTTGTGTGTTTGGTTTGCTTGTTTTTTGTTTTGCAAACATGGATGTGAATACAGAGTTTGGTTCTTAGTATCCAGAAAATATCATTTCATCATCACTCAGTAGCTGTAGCAAAAACAAAACAAAAAAAAAGTCAGGGAAATCACAAAGAATGTTGTTATTTTGTTTCTGGGTGTTTTATTAATGTTAAAATGAGACATTCCAGTGACTGACATTAAAAAATACTGTGTGGTCTGAGAACTGAGAGAAGTTTGGCTTTTTTTGGTTCAAAAATTGGAGTGAGATTTCAGCAATTCAAGTTTAATTCCTGGTTCTACCACTCATTCCCTAATTTAATGGCTCTGTTTCCTCTCTGTTAGCTGCAATTAATAATACAATAAACCCAGAATGTTGTGTATGCAGGTGGTTCACAATCCGCTTAGTTTGCAGCAGGTGGCCAAATAAAAGATGAGTTCCTCAGCTGGTTGCTATGGCTTCTACTTCAAAGGGCACCACTTCTCCACTCGGCTAGAGCTCATCAGTGGCCCACGCAACTGTTTGGAGAAACAGCACCCTTTGAAATAAAAGCCACATCAAGCAGTGGGAACACCTCAGCAGTCCCCAATCAGCTGTTTTCTGTGACAGAAAAGGACTTGAACACCCCTGACTTTTTCACAGACCCTCATATTGGGGAGGGAGGTGGGGCGGTGGCAGTGTAGTAAGGAACTTAATTCAGCAAAGAATCTGGCTTGTACTCTGCACACTTCTTTTTTTGTTTTGTCTATTTAGATTGTAAATTCTTTTAAATGACGTTTTACTATATGTACAGAATGATAGACAAATAGGTCTGGAATGAATCACAGGACGTAATCTAATCCAATCCCCTACTCAACGCAGGAACATCCCTGTCTCAACCATCACAGACAAATATTCATCTAACTAGCACTGAAAAACTCCCAAGGATACAGATTCTACCATCTCTCGAGATAATCTGTTCCAGTGCTTAACCACCCCCCAGTTAGAAAGTTCTGCCTCACATGCAACGTAAATCTCCCTTGTTCCCAGCCAGTTATTTCTTGTGCTGTACCTTGTGGACCCAGAGAACAATACTGCTTCTAACTATGCTTTTTGTATAAGAAGACTGCTTTCAGATCTTCTAAAATCTTCTCTTCTCCTGATTTAATAATCCCAGTTCTTCCCACTTTTTTGTGTATGTCTAGTTTCTCAGACTTTGAGTCATGTGTTCAGTTCTCTTCTGAACTCTTTCAATTTGGCCATATGTTCCTTGAAAGATACTGTCCAGAACTGGACAGAGTACTCCATGTAAGGCTTCACCATTTATGAACATTGATTTGAAAGCAACATTTCTGCAGCAACTGAGTATGCTATTGGCATTTTTTTGGAATAAGAACACACGGTTGACTCATAATCAGCTTGTAGCCCACCTCCAGCTCTGTTTTTTGCAGAGACCAACTAGTCATTCTCCAATTTATATTTGTGAATTTGATTGTTCTGTCCTCAATGCCTTCCTCCTCTGTCCTTGTCTATTGACTTTCATCTGATTTCTCTCAGAACATCTCTCCAATTTATCAGATTATTTTGAATCTTAATCCTGTCCTCCTTCATTACCTAACACAGGGGTCACAAACTTACCCATTCCCTTGGGCCAGATCTGGACTATGCCCTTGGACCAGATCTGGAGCAGCCCCACAGGACAGATCTGAACTTGGTGGTGGTGGTGGTGGTGGAGTAAGCAGTCATTGCAGTAAGGTAAGCAGCAGTGTAAGAGTTAACACAACTGTCACTCACTGCCCACCACCAAAACACATCTTCAGCAGGGCTCCAAAGATGGGCATTCAGCAGCAGGACCCACAGACAAATCCCTAGCTTCTCTAGGAACCCCACAGACACTGTGGGCCATATCTCTGACACCCCCATTATTTTGGTATCATCATCTGATATTATGGCAATCTTAAAGCAAATAATCAGATGACATGATTACCATAATTTTTTCTCAAATATTCCAAGAAAAAATAACAACTCAAAACCAATACATTGCCATAATTTTACCTGTAGTGCCTAAAAA
>NW_017729022.1:30064436-30083115 GCF_001723915.1 Gavialis gangeticus | reverse complement strand
ATTTAAATCAGTGTCACAGGGCAGAGATTTTTGGGGAGAAACCAAGGTGGCTTTCTGCCACATCAGGAACCTGAAATTCTTGAGTTCTAGGATTCAGAGCCGCAGAGGTCATAGTCTCTTTCTATATTGCATAGGTGAGAGATGGAGAAATCCTGATCTTAATAAATAAAATCATTTTTAAATTGTTTTGTTAAATAGGTTTGTTATGACTTAATTAAACTGGACTATTTTTGCTGTAATTTTTTGGCAAAATTTGATCACTTAATTATAAATCACGTGAAAAATGAATTTTGATTGTTTTTATGTTGTGGCAGGCAACTGACATTAGTTTATACTAGTTCAAATTCACCTAAGATTAAGCAAAGATGCTCCTCTTGTCTGGAAAAATATAAAGGTGAGGACCATGGAAATTCAACGTGAAGAGCTAACTGAATGTTTGGGAAACAGAACTGTCCTGGCATTACAGGAAGCCAATTCTTTTAGAAAACCAGTTCACTCCAAAAGGAAAAAAGAAATTAGCTTTTTACTCAGCTAGCTTCTTGGTTTCATATTATACAGAAGATAACAACACACTAGCCATCTGACCCTTTAAGGGAGACAGGCAACTCTGGGATAGGAGCTAAGCTATGCACCCATGATTAGCTGGCAGTTAAATGCCCAAGGAAAAAGAGCTAGGAGCTTGAGCTGGTGGAAGGAGCAGCTTGTGGGCTCAGGCCTGCTTATGGGCTATTGTTTGGACAGTCTGATGGACTTCTAAAGGGGCAAGGCCCATCTGCATGACAGCAGGTACACCTTCCTGCTTCAGCACCTCAGAAAAAGATACGTGCAGTCAGGCCTCAGGGACAAAGCATAAATGGTGCAAGGAAGGCTTGCCTCTGCACTTCTTAGGAGACTTTAATGACACAGTACTTTTGAAAACTCGCTGACAACAATATTGGAAAGGAATAAACCATCTAGACTCTTCATCCTACTTTAATAAACCCAAACAATTGATCTAACAACTGACATTTTAAGTGTTATTTAGATGCTGCCAGCTACCAGGTTCCAATCTCACATTTTAAAACATCTTTCATTTTATGGTACTGATGAACCAGAGTTACTGTGAGTTCAATTCAAGTGGCATGACTTGGAAAATGTGGAGAACTCATGGGCCCCATAAGGCCTTGTATCAAACCACCAACAAAGTTCTGCATCTGTTACATGCAGCTACTGACTACCACTATTTATTTCAGTGTATGAATCTGCTACCTTTAAACTCAGGGGAGCAGAACTTTAGCTGATATAACTTATTATGCATCCATTGACATCAGTGAGCTATGAAAATTTACTCCAACTGAGGATCTGTTCCCCCAAGATTTAATAGACACATGGCATGTCTACACATGCATTAATATGCAGTAGTTACTCAGCATTTAATTTAGTACTTGTTTAATGAAGTACTAACTAATTATGCTGTAACTACAGTTACTGTGCAGTAGCACCAGCACATGTTTTTTTAGTAATGCTTACTGTGCAGTAGCCTAATACTACTTCACTGTAACTTATTAGCACAGTTTTTGCCTGGCACACTACTGCGCAGTGTTATTAGGCTACTGCGCATTAAGCATCTTATGTAAACACGCCCACAATCAAAGAATTTGAGTATGTCCCTACTTGAGACATACTTTTAGGAAAGGAGGAATAAATTAGTCAGAGCTGGCTCCGAAAACACTGTAAAATGTAGATAGAGTAAAGAAGGGGAGAATAGGCACACTGGACATTGAATCATAGACTAGTAAAGACCTCAGGGGGTCAGCTAGCCCAGCTCCCAGCTCAAGGCAAAATCATCCCTGATTAAACTCTACCAGTCAAGTGTTTGTCTACTGTCCTTTTAGAAATACCCAGGGATGGAGATGCTATGACCTTTCTGAGTATTCTGTTCCAAAGTTTAACCACACTCATAGGGAGCAAGGTCTTCCTAATGCCAAACCTAAATTTTCTTTGCTATAACTTAAGACCATTGCTTATTGGCCAGTCCCTTACAGTCACAGAGAATAGCTTATCTCCACCCTACATATAACCAACCTTTCAGTATTTGAAGACTGTTATCAACTCCACTCCCCCCGCATGCGCCCACCCATCAGTCATCTCTTTTCCAAAATAAGTCATCCTAGTTTTTTTAGCCTGTCCTCCTAAATCATGTTTCCCAGGCCTCTAATCATTTTTGTAGCTCTGAACTCTTTTTAACTTGTTCACATCTTTCTTGAAATGAGAAGCCTAAAACTGGACAAAATACTCCAGGTGAGACTTTACCAGTGCCAAATAGAGTGAGAGTGATTCTTTCCCCTTGATCTGTAAGTGATGCTCCTATTAATACAGCCCAGTATGCTGTTGTTCTTTTGGCAACAAGCACATGCTCTTGACTCATATTCAATTTATGATCAACAGTGACTCCCAGGTCCTTTCCTTTACTACTGTAGCCCAACCAGTCCTTCCCCAGGTTTCTCTGTTCCAAGTGAAGGACCTTGCACTTATCTTTGCCTAATATCAACCAAATGATTTCAAAATATTTTTGTAGTTTGTCAAGGTCATTCTGAATCCTAACCCATAGTGACTGCTATGTTTCTAGTGAGAAATGCCACAAAAAGCAAACATGCAGGTGTCCAAGAACTGTTTCTGAGGAAAAACCACCGTTCCATGAATAAATGTTAGTTCTTTACACCAACTTCTCAGCAGCATGATGATTCCTAGCACCACATATAACACCTGTCCAGTTAAGCTGAGTGCCACAGGGTACGGCTCAGTCCTCCAGAATCCTGTGATGCTGTGCTCCTTACTCCCCTTCCATCCTTGGCTCCAGAGAATAAGAGCATAAGAAGTTTCATAATGAGTCAGACCAAAGGTCATCTAGCCCATTATCCTATCATTGAGAGTGGCAGGCAGAAATGGACACTATACCGGGACAACACTGAACCAGATATCTCAAGAGTCAAGAATGATCTATCATCTATTCAATATCCTCTCTGACATCCACCATTTTTGGTTTACAGATGCTAGAGCAGGGGTGGGCAAAATAGCCAATCTGGCCAGCAGCCAGACTCCATTTCCCAGCAGCCTCTGCCTACATGGCAGGGGCCAGTCTCCATAGAGACCCCAGCCACACCTGCGCTGTGGAAGCTCAAGGCTGCAGTTGCCATGGAGACCAGCCTCAGCCGCACTGACAGGGCCCGCAGCAGAACAGGGCAGGAGGCTGCTCTGGAGCCATTGGGATCTCGCGATGTAGGCAGCTTGCTCCGGAGTCAGGGCAGAGCCATGATCTGTGGCCTGGATGCTCCAGGCAGGGGCAGGTAGGCAGGGGATCACAGCTCTGCCCCTGCTCCAGACCAGGCTGTCACCACTTCAGGGAGCTGGGGCAGAGCTGCAATCCCCTGCCTGCACACCCCTGCCCAGAATGAATGCTCAGAAGAAGTGGTGGCAGGAAGTGCTGACAGGAATATGGTACACACTGGACCTGCTACACCAAACAAAAAAAATTCAGTTCTTCTCTGCATTCATTTTTCTTAACTATTCTTTCTAAATGACTTCACTAATTAGTTTTTTTAGTTTGTCATTTTTTCCCTTTGGAAATAATAATAAAATCTTAATTATAGACCTACTTTATTTGTCCCTACATTTCTTTAAAACTGAATGGTGTACTTCCACAACCAAAGGTGCAGACAGAAGTGCAGCTCCCTGCTGTGACTAAGAATGCTTTGCAGGAAGTGTCCTGAGTTACAGTGATCCTCCAGACCAAACAGAAGTTCACTCTTGGTTCCAGCAGGGAGGAGAATCTAGCTGCTGCCTGCAAGCTTGCAGCTGGTTTCCCCTAGCAACAGCACCTCCTCCCTGCTAGCCCCAGCTGTTTTCTGAATGGGAGGGGAAAAAGGAAGCAATGGGAGCTCATTCTAAGAGACCTCCAGCTGGAGCTGGAGGGTGGGGTGGGTGAATTGGAGCCCCTCCCACATCAGGGGGGCTCCAATATACCCACCCCACCCCACTGGGGGGAAGGGGAGGCTGATAAAAGCAACATGCAGTGACAGGCAGGCAGACTCAAGTTACAGAGATGGTCTGCTTTAAAAATGTCTTCATCTGAACCTTCATGCCATGAGGGTTCAGATTTTTCACTTGTTCAGCCATTTTTGAAGGGGTCTACAGCTATGCACTTGTGTTTGGTCACAACTATAGGCCTCTTTCTGTGGTCACATCAGGCAAAAATTGTCACTTCTGTCTGCACCTCAAGTGTACAGTAGAATCATCTGGATTAGGAAGCATAGGGAACATGGACATCAGAGATCTATTGCAGACTGGAAGTTAAATGACAAGTCTTTTTAATAGTGGAAACTGTGACTATGTACACCATGGCTCTGCACTCCTAGCATCGGAGAGGGAAGGGGAGTCCTTGGTAGGTGTGGTTCTTGAGGTGGTCACCCAATTAGTGGTTTCCTTTGGAACTTCCAGAAATGAGGGAGAAGGGTGCCTGCAAAGTACACGAGGATGTCTGCATGTGGGTCCCCTAGCTGAAGAGTGCTAGCAGTACAGGCTCTTGCCATGCTCCGCAGAGCTACAGACAAGTGGCCCCTTGATCACATGTACCTGCATTTCTCACCATATTTTTGTCATGCTGCAAATGTCCTGGTGATTTTTAGTGCTGCAAATGAATGCCATTCTATACCCTATGATACATGGCAGGACAGGGGAGAACATGACTAGCAAGCAGCAGCTGAGCATCACTAACAGTTAATTATCCCATGGGAAAATTAAACACAACATTTAATTATGATATTAAACAATTGTGCAGGGAATGAGTACTACAATTAAACAGTTATGATATGGAGAAAAAATGTCCCTCCCCCTGAATTCCAGAAAGGTCACAGGACATTACTTTGCCTGAGCAGAACAGCTGCATCGCTCTAGGACCTTAGGCTAACTGCAAAACTGAGTCTGGGTGGGCTCCTGCACCTGAAAAGGAAAAACAGGAAAAGGGTTCCAGTGTCATTTTTCAAAATATCTTTCTTCCCTTGGTTTCAAATTTGTAGCCCTCCAATGTAATTACATTTCCCTTTTGTTTTGCATAGAAAGAAATGGTAAGTATCAACACACATTTGCCTCCTCTGTACTGTTTATTATTTTAGATGCCTATTCTATGCTTTCTTCTGTCAAAGTTAATGGGGTTGCTCTCGCAATTAGCCGTATATGTGCAAAGTATTTTCCAGGACTGGGGCTTTATGCTCTATTAACATTTATATTCTTTTCAGTTGCTCAAGTTCTAGAAGTCTTTTTCAGGACAGCTCGCTCTTAGACAGGAGTGGAACTGGTAGGTGCAGTTACACCCCACTTCAACTGTGTAGCACGTGTGCAGTGAGCTATCTATCACTAAGAGCTCTGGTCTTGGACACCAGTGTCCACTGCTGGTTGCACCCTCCATGCCAGGGAGCTCTCTACCACACCCCGTATTTTTAAAACCGACATCTGATCCTACTCCCAAAGATATGAGAGTAGGTAAAAAACTCAAGTTCAATTTGCATGTTTCTAGCTCTCGTGCTTGTGTAGAAAAACTTGAAAAAGTGGCATGAGCAGAGCCTAAAGGCCCAAAAATAATAATGTAAAGAAAAAGAATCTCAATTTTACTATTTTTACTAATCAACTATTTTTGATCCAGTCACAAGAATTTTTCTTTTTGTATGATGCTTTTTTATAGTTGCAGTTTGCAATGCTGTTTTCTATTCCCATAGATTCCAGTAGTCTGTATTGTGATTTATGTGCTTGCATGTGTTGAGCATTTGCTTAAACACTTTCCTAAATAGGAGTGCTATCCTGTATCCTAATTACAAAATTATCAGCCCCTAGGGTGAGGATGATTTCATAGCTCATTGAACTGGAGCTATGGAATCTGTGATGGAGCATGCAGAGACGTGCGTGTGTGTGCGCGCGCGCGCGTGTATGTAAGGAATATGAGGTAGGCACAGTATAATTATCCAAACTAGAATTTACAGCTGGTTTACATTTAGTTTTGTCTCCCCCCACCAAAAAAAATCAATGCAACTTGATTCCAAAACTGCATTTTTTTCTTGACATTATGCATATATTCTGATATATGTCTTCTTTCTTTCCAGAGTTTTGTTGTTCTTAGCCTCACAATCACAGCATTTCCACAGCTGCATCCGCCTTTGATAATTCTATCAAAATAAAACCCCTCTGGAAAAATAATATACTCATTTTCATGTCAAATTTAAAAGAAAAATAAGAAAATGAACAGCTGGACTACACCACATGATTTGCACTAGTTTTAGGACATTTCAGATATGATTTCTCTAGTGTTTCCTCCACACCTGCATCAGCCCTTGGTTTCCATTCTCTATCATAAATATGAGGAGGGATAATGTGGGGTTCTGACTCATCCAAGTAATCCAGAAAAAAAGTATGTTGCAACAAGCATGATATATTCTACTCCTTGACTTTTAGCTGCTCTCGCCTTCCTTTTTCTGTGATGTTAAAAGCAAGACTTCAATGAATCATTGCCATACTGTAATGAAGATTTGTGGCACAAGGAAATAGTTTATTTTTAAGGACCTTTAAGGAATAGACATTAGTTCATTTTAACTTGGAGAGCTCCACTGAGTTCAACAGAACTCATATAGACAATTCATACTAGATAGAGATCTGGTCATTATATAAAATAATTATAGTCCCAATAAAAAATAATTCCCAGACATTTATAAAAGGCAGCCATTACCTCAGTATCTCCCCAAGTATGCATGATTTTTTATTCCACAAAACAGCTGCTGATTCATTGGCATTTTGCATCACGAATCCAACATGATGTAGCAAGTGAAACAGGAAATGCACCTCACCAGTCATGGTCCCTACATAGCATAGCACTTAAGCACAACTTTAATATTAATAGACAAGCTTAAGCCTCATTGACCTCAGCAGCATTAAAGTTAAATGTTTCCTTAAGTGTTCTGCTAAATATATTCAGGGAAAAAGTAGGAGACCATTAAAATAGAAGTTGCTGTAAAGTCTATTATTATGTTAACCAGTTATTAAAGAAACCAGGTATTAAAGTAAATATCCCACTTTACTGACCCAAAAAATCTGGACAGAAATTACTATAGCAAAATTGCAATCAATATATACTTTAGGGGCAATAAATCTTGATATTCACTAAAAAAGAATCCAATATAATCAATGTTACTGTTTTCTATATGACTGATCATAATATTGTGTGAGAAGTACTACATACTTTTATTGTTAAATTTGCAAACAGTTAAACCTGTATACCTGCTACTATAACTAAATAAATTATCAGCAGTGGGGGTTCCTTTTTAAAATAATATTCTGAAGGGCTGAAGAAGTTACAAGTAAAAAACTATTTACCTCCTGAGAGGTAAAACAAAAATAGCTTTTATGGAACTGAGCACAACCAGTCAAGATGACCTTGTTTGCAAATACGTTCTGATTGACTGACATTTCTCCAGGCTTCATTATTTCCCTCTCAGGAAGTAAATAAAAGAATCTTATAGACATTACATTAATGTATTCAGTCAATCATGAGCTAGAATTGTCTTCCAGAATAGTACAATGGAATCTGCCTTAAAATAAGAGTGAAAATCTCTTCCTATTCAGGCTCTTCTGCATCTACCAGGCATTCAAGTGCTGAGCTGTATTTCCTGTGCTTTGAACTGTATCTTCAGAAGATGGAAGTAACCCTGTGGGATCATAACATTATCCTTTTTCCTGTATTTAACAAACTTAAGATTTATTCTTCAGCATTTGATGCCATAATTAAAGCATCTGATGTAGCTTCCCCTATGCAGAAAATGGAGACAGGACTCAGTAGTATGAAATGTAAGGACACAAACCGGGCCCTGAGATACATTTTAGCTGTATAGTTGTGAAATGATGGACCAGTCTAAGTAGCATGCTGCTTATGCAAGGTCTCCCATATATTTCACTGGACTTTAAATTAGAGCCTAGCTGCATAGAACCCATGCTGCTTTAATACAACTATAAAAGAACTGATTGAATTTTATTAGTAGACTTTTAGGATTGTGAATCCAAAAAGATGACAAAGGCAGTAGGGAAATACAAATCACCTGAGTGAGGGACTAACATTAGAGGGATGTGGTGAAGTGGGGAATGCAACTCGGTTACAGAAAATACAATGTTAGTCAACTAAGGCCGGGGGTGGGGGGAGAGAGTCGAAACATAGACTTGGACCAACCAGTCATGGAGGCTAACTACAGACAGTCAAAAAGCCCAAGGATGAATCAATTCAATCTTTGCAAGTTAGCCTAAACTGCATAGATTGAACCAATAAGCAAGAGAACAGACATTCACTTGTGGTTCTAGAAATGCAGCCCCATGCCTGCAACGGCCCAGGCCAGAGGCAATGGGGTGCTAGAACACGCCTCCCTGCTCAGCTGGTGCAGACAGATTAGCAGGCTAGTCCACACACCCACCCTGTTGGAGGGGAAGAAGAGTTCTGAGGGAGGTGTAAGGCATCCTGGGATGCTGGGGGACTGAGAGTTAACTTGAATCTGGAGGGGATCTGCAACACAAGGTCAATAAACTGATTTAACCTAAATAAATTCAGCCTGATACTACATCCATCCAGGTTTATCTTAAACTGGTTTCGGCCATTTTGAAAGCAGTTCAAGTGCACTTAAATTCTGTTGTCTAACAGATTTGAATTGGTTTCTGATCACTTATACTGGTTTATGTGTAATTTCTGTCCCCAGCTGAAGGACCACCTGGCACATGGGAGGACCACATATACCTAACCTAAGGGGAACCTAAGAGGAACAGTTGATTTGTGTGTTTTCTCTGTTTGTGGTTTGGATGGGATAGGGTTTTTAGCCTTATAGTGCTCATCCAGATGAGCATGCACATGCCTCTTGCCCCATCTCAAACCTCTTTGGGATGGTGCAAGAGGGATGTGCAGGAATGAAAAAAAGTTCCCCACACTGCAAACTTGCAGCGCAGAGAGAAAATGAGACCCCTGGATATTCAGGAGTCAAACAAAAACCTGGGGGGAAAAAACTGGGTTAGGGCATGGTCCCAGACTGTGCCCTAAGGCAACCTAAGGATCAGTCCTCTAGAGACACTCTGGCAGAGTGCCAGAGCATCTCTATGATTGACCCTTTCCCCAGTCCTGAAGCATGCTGCCTGCCCATGCTGGGCAGGCAGTGGTGCAAGTTGTAGGGACCCGGACCTGGCTTTTGCCAGGTAAGCAGGGAGTTGGGGGGCTGGAGGAGGGAGGAGGGCACCTTGGGAGGCTGGAGACAGCAGGGGAATGAGCAGGGTGCTGGAGAGAGCCCCAGAGGCATTCCCCTGCTGTCCCCTGCTCTCCCAAGGGTGGGGACAAGCAGGGGAAGGAGAAGGGGGATGGAGATGAGCAGAAGGCTGGAGACAAGCCCCTGGAAATAAGCTGGAGACTTCCCCTGCTCTCTCCAGTGTCCTCCTCATTCTCTGCTACTGCCAGTGAGGGAGGGGGGAGCTGTGAGAGCAAGTGGGGAGCTGAGGGAATGAACAGAGGGTGGGGGGAATTAACAGGCTGCAGGGAGAATGAGTGGGGAGCAGGGGAATAAATGGGGGCAGGAGGCATGAACAGGGGATGGGGGAATGAATGGGGAGCAGAAGAACAAATGGAGAGCTGGGGGAATCAGCGGGGTGGGGGGAATGAGCCTTCTGTTCATTCTCCTATTCTCTCCAGCCTCCTACTTGTTCTCCTGCTCATCTCCAACCTCCAGAGGCTAGAAAAGAGAAGGGGAATGAGCAGGCAGCTGGAGACCAGCAGGGGGTGGAGGGGAGCTGTTGCCCCGGGGGGGGGTCTGGGACCCTGCAGGCAGGGTAGTCCATGTGCTGCGGGAGGGGGGATCTGCCCTGTGGGGGTCAGGGGACCATTGGCAATGCATAGGGAGTGCACACGTACTCCCTGAGCATGGCGATGCACTCCCTCATAAAAGGTGCTGCCGACACTGTCAGTGGTACCTGTAAGCGGTTGCTGCTTGCCACCCCTCCCTACCGCCAGTGGTGTCTGTAGGCAGTCAGCGATTTCTGCTGGCCACCGTTGTCGCTGCCAGTGGTGTCTGTGGGTGCTTGCCACTCACCACCCCTCCCCCTGCTGCCAGCAGTGCCAGCAGCATCTGCAGGAGCTCCTTGCTTACCACTGCCACCACACTCCCACCACCATCAGCACCACTGTGCCCTGCCAGCCACCAGAGGCATGCAGCGTTCATGCAGGGGACCTACCCCTTCTAAGCAGCCCCCACACCCACAGTTCCCCCACACCTACCCACACAGTTACTCACATCCCCCCACATCCCTCCACAGCCACCCACATCCTCCCACCCCACTTCCCACCACCTTCTGCAAACCCCATATCCCCCCATCACACACCCACCATGTGATAAAGGAAACCCAAAGCAAAGATTAAAACGTATAGATATTTAGGATTTATTTTATTATGATGCTAGAGACACTGATAGGCTTCCAAATTTCTTTAACATTGTAAATATAACAATAAAATATTGCCCATCTGATCAATCCCCTTTTGTCCCTCTCTTATGTTCTAATTGTGGAAGAATGTGGATTTGGGGGTATTTTATAAAGTTAATTTGGGATTCTGCTTCAGCAGCCTAGCTGAAACAAGGGGCTAGTATCCCCAAATACCGATTGCCTGGGCCCCAGAAGCTCCTGAGTTCAAGTAACCCTGAGCTGCTGGCCAGAGCAGGTTTTTGTACTGCTGAGGCCAGGACAGGGCAGCTTTTTATACTGCTGGGGAAAGCACAGGTGCTGGCCCTGGGCTCTAGCTCCCCCTGGCTGCAGAGCTGGGAGGAGCTAGGCAGGGTTATTTTGTCCCAAGTGGCACAATTTGCTCCACAACAAAGTGCATGTCTAAGTATGTGCATTGAGGCAAAAAGCCCCGGCTCAAATTTGCACTGCTTCTATTTGAGCTGCTGCAAGTGCACACACTTGCCTATGTGGATGCACCCATAAAGGAAAGAGTCTCATTGTAAAAGGTAAAATTATTTTTCTTTAGCTTTACACAAAAGATTTCTCACATTTTTCAATGTGAACAAACCCATTATGTAGCAAAGAATTTCCTTACAGCCTACTTCTCCAACATTGGTCTGAGTTGCAAATTACCTCAAAGGAAGAGAGCTGTTTTTGTGTGCATTTTAAAGAATACCCGTGGATTTTATCAACTTGCAAAGATATTGAATATGACCAAACATATGAAAATATCAATCCCATCATCTAGCAATCAAAATGAAAACAAGGCAGCTTTTCTGAATGTGCAGAATCATAAAAAATAAGTTCATCTCACTTTGACTTAAAGTACTTTATTGGAATTATGCTTGTATTGTACTCAGGTTCCAGCCTTATCCCAGTACCTGCTGAATCAATTACCTTTCCTGATAAAACAATTTTCTTATGTTTCATGTTTTAAAATATGTGATTTCACCAAGGCAACAGTGCCTGACTCTCTGGTAAGACCTTTCTTTGGTTTTATTTTTAAATTACTATATGCACAGTTCTCCTCTGCTCTAAAGAAATGCAACTTAGTAAGAATAGGTTTGATAAATTAAAGTAATATGTGCATCATGTACTGGCAATATTCCTTAAATATGCTGTTATGAAGCCATGTAAATTCCTACACATTGGAGAATTTTCTTTAAATCAGAAGTAATATAAACATTCAACATTGTGGTGCAGGCTATATAAGTAGGGTTATTAGCTATCTCCCTTCTAAAACTGCTCTTCCCACTAATGCCTTATGGAACATAAATATTCTCTGGTATTTCATAATATTATCCTACTAAAAACAACTAGATAACTCTGGTGTGTTTTTAAGAGTACTCTTTGCACACTTAGCATTTCTACCTTCCATACTCTTTCATTCAAACTAGAGTGTTGGTGGACTGATAAGAATCAGGACTATAATTAGACAATAAAATATTTCTAACCAAGGGGAGATAGATAGATAGATAGATAGATAGATAGATAGAAATTTGGCTTGGGCTTCTCCAACTCTTATCGTACTTCACTGTCAGTGCCATAGATCTCCCTGTGCACTGCTACTTCTCTTCTGGCTAAGCATGGTTCCCTTCACAGCTGTTCCCTGCAGCCCATGGCTGGAGCAGATCTGGGGTCCCCCCTGCCTGTATGAGATGGTAAGAATAGTAATAGTGGCAGATGAGTTCCTTCTTCCAGTGTCTTTGCCTGGCCATAGTTTCATAGTCAGTAGGGTCAGAAGCGACCTGAGCAGATCATCAAGTCCAACCCCCTGCCATGGCAGGAAAGAGTACTGGGGCCAAACAACCCAAGCAAGGTGTTCGTCTAGCCTCCTCTTAAAGACCCCCAGGGTAGAAGCCTGGAGGTTGGTTCCAGATTCTAGCTGCCCCGACAGTGAAGTAGCGCCTCCTGATGTCTAGTCTGAATCTACCCTCTGCCAGCTTG
Organism: Gavialis gangeticus; assembly: GCF_001723915.1. Lineage (NCBI taxonomy): Eukaryota > Metazoa > Chordata > Crocodylia > Gavialidae > Gavialis > Gavialis gangeticus. The sequence continues at coordinate 30,070,632 of NW_017729022.1, read as the reverse complement.
TGACCGTTATTTCTAGTCACTCCTGGTAGCACTCGAGGGAACAGGGACTCCCCCAACGCCTGCTGGTCCCCTCTGACTAGTTTGTAACAGGCCATTAGATTCCCCCTCAGCCTTCTCTTGTGGAGGCTGAACAGGTTCAGGTCCCGTAGCCTCTCCTCATAGGACCTGCCCTGCTGCCCCCTGATTATGCAAGTGGCCCTCCTCTGGACCCTCTCCATGTTGTCCACATCCCTCTTGAAGTGTGGCGCCCAGAACTGGATGCAGTACTCCAACTGCGGCCTGACCAGTGCTTCATAGAGGGGGAATACCACCACCTTGGACCTGCTCAAGATGCATCTGTGGATGCATGACAAGGTATGGTTGGCCTTCCTGACTGCATCCCCACACTGCCGGCCCATGTTCATTTTGGCATCAATGATGACTCCAAGATCCTTTTCTGCCTCTGGACTGACGAAAAGGGAGTTCCCCAACCTGTAGGTATGGTGCTGGTTCTTCCTCCCCAGGTGCATCGCCTTGCACTTATCAGTGTTGAATCCCATCCTATTCTCATCCGCCCACCCCTGTAACCTGTCTAGGTCTAATTGCAGCCTATTCCTCCCTTCTAGCATGCCCACGTCCCCCCACAGAGGGTATCAAAGTAGTGGGGCAGAACAGTAAGCAGGTGCAAGAAGAAGAAACCCATCCTCTGCCATCTCTGTGCCATCCCAAGCCTGGCACCACAAACAGCTGTAGTCCATGTTTGGAGTGGGGCAGGAGCAGCTCTGGAACTACCCGTGCACCTGGGTCAGCTGGGGACAGCGGCTGCAGTAGCAGAAGGATTGCAGCACAACCCCTTCTATCCCCTTACCCCCTCACAGACACACCTGATCTGTCTCTGTCAGTGCTGAAATACGATGGAACCAAAATATATTGGAAAATAACAACCATTACAGATGTGACCATGCAACCACCCAGCCATAATAGCTGTAGATAAGTAGTCCAGGACAGCCCTACTCTTTGATGCAGACATCGGTCTAAATCAGGGGCATCAAAGTCATTTGACCCCATGAGCCGAATGAGGGGCACAGAGCCAGTCCATGAGCCAGATTAGGGCCATAGGCCAGCTCCATGTACTAGAGGCAGTGTGCAGGGCTGGTCCAGCGTAGGTACCACATGCAGCACATGTTCCAGGCTGGCCCCAAATTCTGCCTCTTGGAAAGTGTGTGTGTGGCACAAGTAGTACTGTCTGTGAATGAAAGTGTAGTGAAGTCTTCTGTGAAGGTTTGAAGAATGTTGGAAATGCAGCAAATTGTCTCACTTATTCAGCCAAAAAATGTGCTCCTGGTGGTGACAAGGAGTATTTAAAAGGTTTTGTCTTTGTGAACAAGCAGGCATGGCTTAGCCATTTACTGTCCACCATATTCCATAGAGGCACCAGCACGAACGAAGAGCATAACAACAACAACAAACAACTACCATGGATCTAACAACATTGCATAAAAGAGTGAGGTAGAGTTTTAAAGCTTAATGTCTCAGTTCAGGAAACTATTGCCTTAGTGAGGTGAACCTTGATTCCTAATAAGCAAAACCAATATTCTCCCAAAAAAGCCTTTTTACTGCATTTTTGCAAGAACTCAGCTAGTCTTTTCTTGCTACCTTGAATAAGATTGGCAATAATTCAGAGGATCTAAATTCCTGTGCTTTGTATAAGAGACTTAAGAACTCTCACTAAACATTGTCATTAAGAGAAATGGGATTTGGAAGGAGGGGGAGGATAAATAGTCTGATATCTATGCAAACAGAAGTTGACCTTAGGCATAGATATCAGAGGCACCTTGTTACTGAAGATTAAAAAGGGGAATTAACAAGAAATGATATTCAGCTTTTTGACCCATCTAGCAGAGGTAATGGCTAACAGGAAAAGGAGCTTAAACAACAAAAAGAAGAAGGAAATAGCCTTAAGAGGACAAAAAAAGACGACCAGGATGAAGATTAACAATATGGAACAAGTTCCGTCTCAGTGGAGTGCAGAGGGATGCGTTTTATCATTAGACTTTTTGACACATGGAAAAGATCTCACATGCAAGGGTTGAATATTGATTTAGAATATGTCTAAACGATCCCTTCGGGCCTTGAAGATGAAAGTCTCTTTTATTAGGGTATGTGCATTAAATTGATTTTTCTCCAGCCCACCCTGGAAAACAAGGATGATTCATAGATTCATAGATTGTAAGGCCAGAAGGGACCTTGGAAGATCGTCGGGTCCAGCCCCCTGCACCAAGAAAGAAAGATAACTGGGAGTCTGGTGACCAGCAAGGTGACTGTCAGCAAGATGACCTAAGAGCTTGAACCACAGAAGAAACTAAACATGATGATGTTCAGCATTGCCATAGCTAATTTTTAGATGCATGACCCCAGGCACAGAATTTGCATGTCTTGTGTTAGATGCTTACATTTCTTATATAGTGCAGGAGCAGAGTTTGCTACCTCAGAACAGGATTAACAACAGTGAGAACAATAAGTGGAGGCTGCCTAAGCCAGCCAATAGAAGCAAAGAAGGAAGGGTGGCATGTCTGAAAGCCCATCCCTCTCAAGATCTTAGGCACCTTCATGCAGCCCTGAGTAAGATACTTTTATGAGATTGGGATTCACAATTTGAAATCCCCTTCCAAATTAAGACACGTAGAATGGAATTCACAAACCTTATTTCCCTAAATGTCCCTATACTTTAAATAGGTGGATATAGAAGTGGGATTTACAAAAGCTAACTGGTTGACTAAACCTATAGGTTCTTATTTCCAGCCAATAGGAAACCTTGAAGAGAAGCATGTATAAGAACTCTCTTCTCTCCTCCTTCCTGCACCTGCTCCCAAGCCAGTAGGGGACACCTGAGAGAGTGTAAAGGGAGCAGGTGCTAGAAGGAGAAACCCAGGCACCACAGGTACTGTCTCCACCCTGTACAACCAGTCTCACAGCAGCAGTGGTGGTGGATGGGGGTAAATTCCACCTCACTCCCCACAGCCATGCACATTCTCCCTGCTTGGCTCCCCAGCGTCCCTGCTAGGCTGGGGATTCCACCCATGCCTTGCCCCCATGGTCTGAGTCCTGATCCTGGATCTCTCCATGAACACAGGTTTTTATTTTTATTAAAAGGTTATGGTAGTTGTGCTAGTTGCTATGATGCACCATCATGGCAATGGTGTTGTGCCCTTTGGACTAGGGGCTAGTCTGTGATATCCTAGATCATTTCACTGGTGAGGTTCTATAGTCTGCACATCAGGCATGTCTTCTTCCAGGATTTCTTGCAACTATTTATCACAATAGTCTGGTTCTTAATAACCCACACAGCCCCGCCCCCATTTTACCAAAGAACTCTCCCTGTCTCCAAGTGCTTGAATGCTAGTGATCAAATTGGTCCCTAATGTACAAGGAAGCAAACCTTTTGCTGCCATGCCTCCATCTGTTCCTGAGCTGATGTGTTCTCTTCCAGTTCTTACATTTCTCCTCCCACTGTAAAGACATGAAATCCTGATCTGCCCTAACAAGTATCTGTTGAAATATTAAATCTTGAATATTTACTTTAAAAGTATTTCCTTAAGTCTTCCATCTGAATGTTGCAGAGCTGCTCAAGTCTCAGCAAGCCTCATTTGTCCACAGGGTGCCTTCCAACCCTGTCATTGTTTCATCTTTTGAGGTACATATCTTCTAGGCTTGCTGCACATTCATTCAGCTTCTCCCTTCTTCTTTCTGGCCTAGTGCCTCTATGGAGACATTGTACAATATTGTAAGTATTGTATAGTACTGACTAGGGAAGGAGTGCAAATATTATTCTGCTGGCTCTGGCTGCTTCTCTCAGGCATACAAAGTCAGCCAAAGATTAATCACACAATTAGATTCCAGCACTTCTCTAAAGCAGAGGTCTGGAAGCCACCTAAAGAGAGATTTTTTTTTGATTTTGCATGCAATTTGGAAGTTAATTATCAATGTAGTTATGTCTGATGATGTTCTTGAGTTGGCAATGGAATGACACCAATTTACATCAGCTGAGGATCTGGTCTAGAGCATGTTATATCAGCCATCTCTTAATTTAAATCTTGGCATCAGAAGAAGCAGCAAAGGGGGATGTGACTGACACATCCAATCCTGTTTGCCAGTAAGAGAACTCAGTGGTAGATGACATGCCTGCTTAACCTCAGGCTTTGGATGATTTCTTAGGTCCATAGGACATCCTTCAAAATTTCAGACCTTCCTATATAACCACTGTTCTGACTTCCACTTGCACCATAGATAGAACCCTAATGCTGAACTGGAAGACACAGGTAAAAGAGAAATATGGGTACTGTGAATTTAAAAAAGATAGCTTTTGAATTCTCCTGATGTCTATATTCACATAAAGCAGGCGATATCTTCCTAATTAAAAAAAGAATTGGATATCAGAACTTAGGACTACATCAACAAATAGACTTCTATAGGACCTAAGTACATAACACTTTATATGCCTAAACCCAGGGATGGCCTGTCCTATACTGCAAAATCTGCAGCCACAGGGGGCCACACAGCTAAGGGCCCCTCTGTGTCTGCACACTTGCCACCCCCACCCCCGACCAGCTTCACATCCAGCCACTCATCACCTCCTCCCCACCACCACCAACTTCACATCCAGCCACTCACCTGCCCGCCCCCCCCACCACCCGCCTAGGCAGCCGCCGCCAGCTTCTTCAGCCACTTACCATGCCGCATCCCCCCAGCTTTTCAGGGCAGGGGGCCCCAAAACTATTTCTTGCAGGGGGCCCCAAAAAATTGTGGGCAGCCCTGCCCAAACGCAGAATGATGAGCCTCGCAACCCCTGCTTAGCTGCCAACTAACCCTGGTTGTATCTGTGGTATGGAAACCTACATTACAATATTAAATTTCTTCAGGCATCTAAAATGTTTAGGCATGCCCAGAAGCACCTCAGTCTTGTTACTGCTGAGCAGCTGGGTTATTAAGTCTCATGAAACTGAAAAAAATATAAAATTCCATGGGCCTGTTGCAGGATCCAGGGAGCTTTGACTATTTCATTTGGGAAAGGCATCACTTCTGTGTTTCCAAAATAAAATTATTTTAGATTTTCCAGTGTGCAAGAAGCTTCACAAATTTTTCTTTAAATTAAAACAGGTGCAATCTCAAACTATAAAAAAAACACTGAAATGTCCCAGAAAATAGAAAGCCTAATTTTCAGCTAACTCCAGTCTGAAGACCTTCATTCCTGGCAGGTATATTGACATACTGGAAAGGAAACCGTTGCAGGTGTGGTCACTACTGAGCTCACAACAGTACCATTTAAGGAGATAGGCAGATGCCACCCTATGCTGAAGGATAGCCAGATGTCTGAGGGATTTACTGAGTCTGGGATAAAATCCCAGATTCAGTAAAACTGGCGGGGACACCTGGATGATCCCTTCCTAATGGACAATCCAAGTAAACTAAGCCATCTGGGCACTCTGGCTGCCCAGTTACCTTGTCTTCACCCCACTCCTAATCTATGATTGCCCATAATCATATGGTCATTGCTGTCCCTAGGAGAGATGCTCATATCTTACACTCAGGTTCAACCATGTTAAAGAAAAAAAAAATAATTCCACAAGAATATCACCCATATATTCAAAAGGCCGTATCAGGTATTCATGCTTTTCTGTAATTCGTATTTATGCCTACATCATGTGTACACTTCTTCCTGCTATAAATTGCAAACTGTCAGCAAACAGAAAAGAAAAGAAAATGTTAATGTTAATGGTGGTTCTCAAAGGAAAATAATTCAATATTAACTTTTTCAATTTTGATATTAACAAAAGTATTTTGACTTGCATTATTTTAAAAAGCCCAGTTCATCCAGTTGTATCAGTGTCCAGCCAGCGCAAAGTCTTTCTAAATGCCATGTATATACTAAAATGTTGTTTGGATTGAAAAGTATGATTTTCATGTGTAACTTTTGATATGCAACATGTGAAATGCAGTCATTTTTATCGCTATGAGCACAGAGGACATGCCGATCACTTAGTTCTAATTTTGGAAACGTGATAACTATTAACATGAGGGGAAAAAACCCAGCAAAACCAGCAAGTATTGAAACATATATAAACAAATGTCTTGTTCATGGAGCAGTTACCAATAAGTATATTTTTAAATCTATAGCTGGATTGTTTGCAATAAATGAGTTTTGATTTTATGATGAATA
>NW_017729022.1:30047643-30059436 GCF_001723915.1 Gavialis gangeticus | reverse complement strand
CTGGAAAAAAGCCTTGATGATTTCATGAGGGGAAAAAACCCAGCAAAACCAGCAAGTATTGAAACATATATAAACAAATGTCTTGTTCATGGAGCAGTTACCAATAAGTATATTTTTAAATCTATAGCTGGATTGTTTGCAATAAATGAGTTTTGATTTTATGATGAATAATGACAATATTTTTTTTAGTCATTTAGTTTTGTTAGTATTGTGGAAACATCATCATTATCAGTTTGTATCACAGTCTGTCAAACTTCAATCACTACAAGTTGATCATATTTTGAGTTTGTGATTAGCCAGATCCTTAAAGATCAAGATTGGTCGCAACATGGAAGAAATCTTCAAGAACATCTTTTCAGAGACTATGATGGAAATGTTCAGATCTTTGAGAAGATCTGTCAAAAGCCACAGCACAATGACAGCTAGCACCTCTTTTAATCCTTCCTCTCTCTCCATGTTCTTTGTAACTCCATTTCTGAAGGTAATATGTGGAGGTCTTTTCTTCCTTCTCTGCTATTCATCCATCCCAGGAACAAGGAATGCCTTTGATTGTGATTTTTGCAGATACAATTCTGAAGCCTTCCAAATCGGTAGTAACTCTAGTTTTCTGGCTTAAAACCACCTATCCAGTCCCAAATTAAAATCCCAAAGGATCTTTGCTTTATTACTTTCTATGATTAAGTTTATGCTTCTACAAATGCTGAACTAGGGAGATGGTCAGTCAGATCCCAATGAAGGAACTCTGAGTACTTGGTTATGCTCTTCCTCTATCACGTGCTACTGTCAAAATACAGTTGACAATATACATTATAGTCTTAACACATATTTTATATCTTCTGTATTGGTATCCAATTTCACCAGTTTTCCAAGTTTGCTAAGCTAACCAGTCTGTGAGAAGAACCTGTTCTTTTGCTTCAGTTGACTACAGTAAGTGGGGGGTTTCTTAGCCAACTGGAGAAATCTTTATCAGCATTCCAAAATGTTTTGCCTATATTCCATGCTGGTGCTTTGCCTCCAACCTCTTTAGATAGCCATCATCAGGTTCTTCTTAGGTTTCCTTCCTATTTTCATAGATTTCATAGATGTTTGGGCTGGAAGGGACCCCGGAGGATCATCGAGTCCAGCCGCCCACCCCAGGGGCAGGAAGTCAACAGGGATCATAGGTTCCCAGCAAGGTAAGCATCCAAATGTGTCTTGAAGGCGTTCAAAGTGGGTGCTTGAACCACCTCAGGTGGCAGTCTGTTCCACACCTTGAGGGCTCAGACAGTGAAGAAGTTCTTTCTTATGTCCAACCTGAACTGGTCACAGTGGAGTTTGTGACAATTCGATCTTGTCATCCCTTGGGGGGCTCTGGTGAACAGTCATTCCCCCAGATCCTGATGAGCATCCCTGATAAGCTTATTGGTGGCCACCAGATCACCCCTGAGCCTGCGCTTTTCCAGGCTGAATAGCCCCATTGCTCTCAGCCTCTCATCATAAGATCTATTTTCCTGCCCTCTGATCATGCACGTGGCTCTCCTCTGTACCCTCTCAAGCTTCTCCACATCCTTTTTGAATTGAGGAGCCCAAAACTGGATGCAGTACTCCAGCTGCAGCCTCACCAAGGCCAAGTACAATGGGAGAATGACATCCCGGGATCTCCCAACCCCTCAAATTATTTCTTTATTCATTAATTTTAAAACCATTGTAATACTTCCTGACATATTTAGAATTGGCACAATGCTCTCTAAACATTTCAATATTCCCTCTTCCTCCTTTCCATCTCAGATAACACAGTCTATCAGTATTAGCATTAGAGCGTACAGATCTAAGTACAATAAGTTCTTTCGAGGTTATTGTTTCTAATTGTCTCAGTCCGTCCAGACTCTAATCTAATATATAAGCATGTAAAATATGACTAGGATGGCATGTATATGAATTTCCCCAAAGAGGTTATTTCATTTGGACCTAGATTTCACAAGGTCTTAGAATGACATTGTTTTCTTTTAAAGACCAGCATTGCTGATGGAACCATGTTCTAAAATACCAGGTTATTTGTAACTTTGTTCAAGAGAGAATTTACTGTATTTACCTGAATCCAGGATGATTTCCAATTTAAGACAACCCAGCAATAATTAGATTCTATACATGGAAAATGATAAATGTGTTGTCATTTTCTAAGTATACAATCTAATTAGTTGAAGGTCATCTTAAATTTGTCCCCCACCCAACTGCTGTGGCAGGCAAAGCAGTGGCAGAGGGTGAGGGACCAGACCCCTTCCCCCCCTCCTTGCCCCCTCAGTGCCTGCCCCCCTGCTACATGTCCCTTTATGACTGTGCCTATTCCTGTCCCCTTTCCCCCACCCCGTGCCTTTGCTTCCCTTCCCACCCCCGCCCCAGGGGCTGGGCTCAGCTAGGAACGGTAACAGTGGGAAAAATCACAGATGGCAGAGGTGAGTGTGGGGCTGAACCCCCCACACATCACAGCTGCTTCTGTCACTAAGCCCAGCCCCCCACCACTTGGGTGGAGTGGGCAGGAGCTATGAAGCTTGCTCTGCCCTCTGGACAGCAGCAAAAGCAGCAGCTGCAGACAGAGGAGTTGGGGAAGGGGAAGGTAGGACCTGCCTTTGAGCACAAAAGAGAAAGGGCAGGAGCAGGGGGGCTTACTTGCTTTGTAGACTTTTAAATAGTTCCCAGAAGTTCCCATGGACAGATATGACATTTTCAGAGATAATGTTGTGGTTTTATTTTTAATAAAATACTTGTGCAGGTTGGTCACACTGAGAACAAACCAAACTTCAGTTTGTTGCATGTGGTCCATGCAAACCAGATTTATGAGTATGAGAACAAGGCTTAGAATAGGCCATCACCCACTGGCTTATTTTGAAATTCCAGGTTTTGCACAATTTTTGCTTCTCTGTTAGGCAATTCAGACCTTTGCAAAAAAGAGTGATTCAGCAAGCTGCTGTAGCAATGATCAATCTGAACTTCAGTCACTGATTGGGACAAAACATCAGGAAAGAGAGTCAGCTGCAGCTGACTCAGTCGCAGCTAAAAGACCTGCTGATGATGATTCAGACAATGTTGCTGTGTCTAAACCTATTGATGGTAGTGAAGGTGATTGAGAAGGGGCTAAAAATATATAAATGCCTAGGAGGAACAAGCTGAACACTTTAACCTCCATGGAGTGATTAGTACAGACAAACTCATTCAGCACCAATGTGTTTGAAAGCTTGCAATGAAATTTATTCAGATCAAGAGAGAGTAAGACAAGAGCCTATCCAAAAACTGACCAAAAATATTTGGACTTAATTATGGCTACATTTGTAGGTAAAATGATGGATCCAGTCATGGGAAGGAGAAAAGGATTATCACACCTATAATGGTATGGCAAGCTCGCTGCTTTTGCCTGGCAAGCCTGGCTTGGAGAAGGACACTTCAGATTGATGAAACATTTCCACCAATCAGGTAACAGCCGGGAGGGGCTTGCCCCACCCCTGCTCAGAGTGGCAGGGATGTGAGAAACCCCTGGACCTGATTGAAGACTGCGCTTTACAGGTCCGGCAGACTTCAGGAGCAAGGCCTCTGTTGTAAATAAAAGCCCAGTGTGCTCAGCACACTAGGCAGATGCAGCAAGAGATGGTGAGGAGAGAGGAGCTCCAGAGAAGACCATCATCTGGACCCTGCCTGAGCCTCGACAGTGCGTGGATCAGTGCACAGAGAGCTGGCCCTGGGAGCAGCTTGAGGCTGTTCAGGCCCCACATGGTGTGCAAGTTGGCGCACAGAGAGTCAGCCCTGGGAGCAGTTCAAGGCTGCTCAAGTTAGCCCCGGCTCTAGACCAGATAAACAGAGCCCCGCAGTGTAGTTCAGCATTAAACTAAAAGAGCCCTGGTGCCCAGAGCAGGGCCCAGGAAGAGAAAAGACCCCTGGCATGAGGCTGGAGAACCGGAGCCAGTGAGGGCTCAACTCCCATAGTAGCTCCCTGTGTGCCCAATAAAAGGCACAGGGCCCAGAGGGAAGAACCCTTAACTTGAGGCCAACAGCTCCAGGAGGCCCGAGACGGTGTTGGGACCCAGAGGCCAGATCGACAGCCCCCAGAGGAAGGACCATGAGTTACTGGGAACCCAGGTCCCATAGGGGAGGCGGCCCCGGGCAAGGGACCCTGGGGGGAGTGGGCCTAGGGGGAGAAGACCGTATCCCATTTGAGGGACCAAGTGGTTGGAACACAGATAGGGTCTAATATCTGGTATAGTTATGTTTCCTATTGTTGGTTTCTATGGTTATTGTTGGTGTTATAAATAGTTGGGTGTATTAATTCTGTATAGTGGGCTCTCCAAGGATGTCTTTATTAGATATCCCACTTGTGGTATAAACTTGCTGGATTGACTGTCCTGGGATCCACCCCTCTTCTGGGCCTGAGGCACGGGTACTTACCCGAATGCCACCCTAGGGCCGACTTCCTCCAGCTAACAGACCTTTATATGTATATTTGTATCTATATCTGTAATTATATCTATCTTAAAGAGTTTTATATATATATGTTGGTAACTCAAATTGTATATAGTTAAAAACTTTGAGCTTGGGCTAACTCTATAGAGGAAAGAGGGATCTGCTCAAAATTCTAGCCTCCCTCTCACAAAACTCCCTCCTGCCTACTCATCCCATCTGATTGAGAATAGGGCCCACCCTTGGGTGTACCCGGGTTACAATGGTAATGGGAAAATGTGTTACAGAAACAGAAAAGAAGAGTGGTAGTGCATTTGCAGATGCAATTACCTTCAAGGAATAGCCATTTCCCCATAATAAACTTAAGATGTCCCTTCAATATGCACGCATAGGATTTGCAACATATTCATCTCAGACCAGCAGGAAACAGAACGTCTGCTGCCTCCATAACAAAGATCTCTCCAGAATTACTCAAAAGCCTGGGGATCCACACCGGTGGAGAGAGTGAGAAGTCATCAGGCCTCATAAGCAATATTTGTAAACGAAATTGCCAGAATCCTAGCAGAGTAATCATTGCATTACATTTCCCGCATCCTTTGTGATGTAAAGCACTCTTTAATGTGGGAGTTGCAGGTTGCCGGTGGCTTGAAAAAGAGCATGAAGAACAGAAGGAGAATGTGTGTGACCTACAGGAAGGAAGATGTTTCAGGTTTATTGCTCATCTCTGGATCTGCGGTCAAAACTTTGGCCTTTTTGAGAAACTCTGCAAAGGGATGTTTGCTTTTGATAAGACCAAAATACCATAAATCTCCCAAACCAGCATGCAAATGATACTGGTGAACTGCTGTTTTTTCTATGAAATGAAAACCACCCCTCAGTGAACACAAATTACCAAAACAGTTTGATGATGATCATTACATTTACCGTATCAATAACATCATGCTGCGTGTCAAGTAAAACCTTCCCTCTAGCAAGGATATCAGAATCTTTTCTTTTGTAACCTGTTATAAAAAGGAGGAAATCCAAATTTGTTATGTACTAAACAAACCGAGGCTAGATTCAACCAAACAGCAAGCTGGCTCTCCCACACCCTGGGAAGGTGTTAATCACTGACTCATTTCACATGGCTTCCATGGCACAGATGTCTGAAAGTCAAATCAAACTTGCTGTAAAACTATGTAGCCATCTTATGTTACCATCACAGAAAGCCATTTCAGCAAAGTAAGATAGGAACAAAGGAATAACACTCCAAAAACCTATATATGAAAGTGAGAAACAGGTGTCTAACTAATGCATAGAACAAAATTAGCATCTAATAAATTCCATTGATAAATTCATCAGGCATATCATTAAAGATAAGACACATTCTTTGCATGTTATTAATGGTGGTCAAAATTTTAAATCAGTGGCTTATTTCATCAAAGACATAACAGGTAGATGCATTGCCATATAATAATGCATTTCTGTTCATTAAAATTTGCAAGTAGAGAAATAATGAGTAGCTGTAGAGCTCATTATCAGATTCTGATATTTATAGAAAACCATCACATCATGAGGAAATAATGTGGCACAAATCAATATTTATGAAGTCCTGTTTTCCTATAAATAGGGGGGAAACAATTTTTACTATGATCTCTTTGTTTAATTAACTAGTTTTGCACTTTAATAATCACGAATGTACTGGTTTGTTAACATCTAAGAAGCAAAAGAGGTCTACCCATCATCCCTTTGAGGAATCTAGTCCCATGTGGAATACCTGTACTCTCTATTTTGGCACTGATGTATTCAGTTCTGTATTTACTCTTTGCTTAAGCAATCATATTACAATGCCATTTAACATCCATCAAAAGGAAGGCACTCAGAAATGAGGCCTCAAGAGAAATATTTGGGCGGGAGGGGGGAGAATCACTTTGACCAATGTAAAAATCTGTTTGGGATATTTCTAGTTTCTCTCGCTTTAAAAATAAATATTGAATGTGACCTTTCTATAAATGTCATCATCCAAAGTGAAAACAAGATCATTCAATTAATACTTTACATAGTACAAAAATGTTGGGCCATGTCATGGGATTTAAAGGCTTATATTCAATACACACAGATTTAATATTCATGCAAGTAAATCCTGAGGGTGCCAAGTAAAACACAAAACATACTATTTAATGAGCTTCCCTATCTGAAAAATGTGGTTATAGCTAACCCCCACCTCTCTCTTTTACGAGAAATCTAATATTTGATTTAGGTTAATGATGCCTCTTCTGAAATTAATCTTGTGTCTTTAATTATTCAAATCTTCAGCATTACTGAAACCATTCTAATTATTCCCATTGCTCAGTGGTATTAGCAAAAATTATGCTTAAATTTAAAATCACTTTAATGGGGGCTATTTTATTCTCACACTCATTTGACTACTTAAGATTTCACCTCTGAGACAAAAAGAGGTTGACTAGAGCCAACGTCTCCTTTATTAAAATTATCTGCTTTGAATTTTTTCCAATAACTTAATAAAAGGCAAAGTTGACCACTGTTATTAGATTCCACCCCCCTGCCCCTTTTTTGTTGGGTAAATCCTACCTCTCATTTACTCTCTTAAAAATGTTATGAAGCTAATATGCTTTTTAAAGTTTCCTAAATTTATCAACCTATAAGATTGTATGTACCATTTCCAGAGAAATGCCATTGAGAAATGAAGATTATCATATATTTCAAGTAAATACAACACAATATTAGGCTGAAGTTTTGGGTAGAATATGAACATTAGCTCCCAGCATTAATCAACGATATCAGAATACATGCGATAAGTGAAGGTTCCAAATGCACCATATGGAGTTTGGAAAAAGGAAGGCATATCTGAAAGCTAAACTTTTCTGAAAAGTGAATGGTCTCTTCTTTCAGTATTATTTCATACTTCATGTACTCATTCATTACCTCAGACTTTCTGCAGAGCACACTTGTGACAGCCTTTTCTATATTTCATTTTCGTTGGTGCTATTGTGAAAATTTGGGATCAGCCACCATCTTCAGAAGTCAGAAATATTGTCCTAACATCTCAATGGTTTCCCTCGGCATCATGGAAGTTACTGAGAGGTCTTCAACAGTGAGTCAGAAGAACGCAAGAATTGCCATCTTAAGACCAAGGCAGTAGCGGATCCAGGAACTGCGCGAGGGATCATGTCCCCCTTCTGCTGTGCCACACATCAGCTGGGGCTCCTGCCAGAGCTCCACATGAGTTCTGATCTCATTAGACCAGGGCAGGGTCTAGCTGGGTCTACTTTTGCTCCAGAGACCAGGAGATGAGCATGGCTGCTGTTTTCTCTTCCCCTCCCAACTAAATGGGGGGATGGAGGCGGGGAAGCGGGAGGGATAAGCAGCAGGACTGGGCACAAAAGTAGGAGCTTCAGGCAGACTCTGAACTGAAAGTTCACATGAGACACAACCCAAGGGGTGTGACATCTCCACACTGTATCCCCTCTGGACCAAAGGTCACTCCAGCCCAGTGCCTTGTCTCTGAACATGGTAAGTAGAAGAGGATAAATATAGGACCAGTAGGCAGTGACCCATCCCCTGGCATTTCCTTCCAGTCACATGCAATAGATTATACCTCTATTTTATTTAATAGCCTCTAATGAACCTACCCTCCATAAATTTGACTCATCCCTTTTAGAAGCTGGTTATCCAAGGCCTGATCACAGCAACAATCATACTGCTGAGATAAACAGGCCCTGATGATCAGATAGCCCTGTGGCCCAATCCTTCCTTCTTCTTGAGGTCCCTGAATGGATATATGCAGTGACTGGGATTTGCCTGTGGGTAAGAGGAGGAGTTAGGGGGACTATTTAGAAAAGTGAATGGTCTCTTCTTTTAGTATAGTGAAGAGAAAATCCTGCCAGTGAAACTCTAATTGAGGCATCTTGCTTGGGAATAAGGGAAAGATTTAAGCATCCCTTTGTCCAGTGCAGCAGCAGCATGTTTTTCATATAAATTCATATAACCTAGGACAAGAGGGATCACTATGGTCATTATGAGCTTGTCTATACAGAGTGGTGTAATTAATGCTAAGTGTAGTTTATGCTTGTTAAAATGACCACTGGCCACACAACACAGTGCTTAAGTGGTATTGACTGGTGAGCTAATGCATGTTCTATACTTCTGTTCAAAAGTGTATTGCACATTGAATTAATGCTGATTAATGTTTATACAATGCATCTCCACTGTGCTTTATCTCTGTGATCTGCCAGCTGCCATTCCTGCACAGCTTTTCATCACTCTAGCTTTGACGAGTTAGCTTAACTTTGTATCCTCTGCTGCTCCAGGGTTGTATTAATTAGGTGTCTCTTCCCTCTTCAAATGCTGGCATGTAGAAGGCCATTTGTAGAGCCAGGATACCAAATACAAAATCATCAAAATAGCTAGCACTACTGCACTTCAGCACTGTCTGTGCCCAGGTATCTGCTTAGAGCTGTAGAGTAGTCTTGGATCTCCTTGTCCTCTGGGGACAGGCAAGGTTTCAGGAAACCCTGGAGAAGAAGTATCACAGCAATAAGGATGTATACTGGGCCACTGCTAAAGAGATGTTTGACAATCAGTCCAGGAAAACCAGATCAAGAGCAATGTTCTGGAAGTAGAGGAGGGGACATCAGCCGACAAGTGTTTTTACTGCCATACATTAAATTGTTAGGGCTGTTAGATACTATGATAAACACTTGGGTCCAAATCCTGCTTCTGGCTTGCTAGCTTTCTGGCAGAGGGGTAGCAGAGCAGCTCTGTACCCGGGGCAGGCACAATACATGAGGCAGCACTTGCTGCCATGGTGCCTATCATGGTGGCATCTTCAGTCACTACAGAGAAGGCAACTTTTGAATCCACCCACAAAGGCAGTGCCCATGGCTGCTGCCCCAGTTTCCCCTCACCCACACAGCCCCTTCCCCCAGTTATGCTATGGCCTTCTGGCCTCTTGACACCTTCTGCTTGATTGCCAAGAGGACCAGCTTCAAGAAGAAGACTGAAGAATGCTCCTAGTAAGTAAACCAGAGGGCCCACTGAGGTGGGCACTCCCTTAGAAGGAAAAGATCCTTGGTTCTGGCCCTTTTCATGCTCCAGTCTACAATAAGACAGAAGTTAGCTCACTGCTGTCTGTTTTATCTAATGACCATTAAAGTCAAACACAACACTAGAGCTAGAGATCCTAATGCAGTGCTCCAGCTCTTCCACACAATACCCATCTCATAGAGCCATGCTCCCTCTAGTTTGCTTTCCTTCTGGTCCTGCATGTGCCCTCTTGGCTGACCAGTAGATAAAGCTCAGTGGGAGCATAAAAGGTGATCTCTTAGAAATGCCTAGCCAACCGCCTGGTAGCTAGGGCACTGCTGAGGTGAATAAAAGAGAAGCACGGCTAGAACTCTAGTAAGTGTCCTAACAGCTAGGCTATCAGACTAAAATTTTTGAAGACAATGGCCTATCCCATGGCCATTAGTCATGTTTTCTTTCTGCAACTAACTTTTAGAGGAAATACATAAGGCTGATGTGCCTTCCCAGGGAAATGTTAAAGTAGAAACCATCAGATGTAAGCTTATTGGCTTTCTAGGTCAGGGGTGGGCAAAATGCGGCCCACGGGCCGGATGTGGCCTGCCGGGATGTTCTATCTGGCCTGTGGGGCCCCTAAAAATTTAGAAAATTAGTATTAATCTGCCCCTGGCTGCCTGTCATGTGACCCTCAATGGCTTACCAAAACTCAGTAAGCGGCCCTCCGCCCCAAATAATTGCCTGCCCCTGCTCTAGGTTCTAACGCTTGCACATGTTCAAAATGGCAACTGCCCCTCCAGAGGGGAAATCAGTTCTAAAGAAAACACAATTCCAACCTCCAACAGCGTGCGTCACCTGTCCCTATTTTAAGGACCTTGACAGATTTTTGTCTTGCAACTTCACCACTGAGCCATCTGTCATTGTGGACAATATTGATACCGTTGAGGCTGGTGCAGGCTTTGAGATTGACTGGGATTCTCATATGGGAGAGCTCCTGCTTGTAAGACAGAAATCTTTTTGCAAGTACCTGAGGCAGGACCCTGGAAAGTCATTTTGGATAACCAACTTGACAACATTGGAGAGGAGACCTCAGCTGATGAGTGTCTTTAATGGGAAACCTTAAATTTTAGCATAAGTGATGTTAAATACTATGTTATAAATGAAGGCTGTGTACATGTGTACTTAGGCTTCCTGCTGTCATGTTGGACAGATCTGAACTAGTAGCCTCTTAGAAATATACCTCCCCACCTACTTGCTCAATATGGCAATTGTGCCTTGAGGCAGCAAATCAGTTCCCTAAGTCTGTTACTCTGAAAATTTTTAAATTATGTCTCTGACTAGGTCATCACATACCCATAAAACCATCTCTCTTTCCAGTCTTCCTTCTTACTCCACAGTGCAGCAACACTACTACTTTCTTGCATGCTCAAAATAGTGAGCACACCAAGAAGAGGACAGCTGATACCATAAAAATTTTAATGCTCTCCATTCACCACCCCTAAACTCCTCTTTTCCTTTACACTACCCAGTCCAGCTCCCTCTCAACCACGGTATATGGCAACCCCCCTCCAGACCTCAAAAAAGCAATTAATACAGCTCATCTTTCACTGTATAAGATTTAAATAATAACTCTACAATGGAAATAATTGTATTGAATACTCTAACAACT
Source organism: Gavialis gangeticus (assembly GCF_001723915.1). Taxonomy (NCBI): domain Eukaryota; kingdom Metazoa; phylum Chordata; order Crocodylia; family Gavialidae; genus Gavialis; species Gavialis gangeticus. The sequence goes on along the minus strand of NW_017729022.1, from coordinate 30,048,323 downwards.
GGGCATCCTTTAAATGAGTTTATCTTGTAAGTTGGATCAATGAGCTGCATGAGGCCTCAGATTTCATGGCATCATATCATAACACTAATAACAGCATTTCCTAACCCTCCTGAGATGCATTTATAACTGAAGGTGCCATATTCCACAACATTTTATCCTAGAATGTTAAGAGATTCCATAGGATTCGAGCTAGGTATTTTTTTCTGGTACAAAGCATAGCATTTAAGCAGTAAATAAACTCCAGTTAGGATACAGATGAAAATTGTTAGAGATAGTGAGCCACCAATAAGGCAAGAAGCAAAGGTCATTGTCAACTCTTAAGGTTCTTAACACATATTGCAGAATTCCATTTAGTTCATAGCAGATTTTGTGCATTTCTTCAGGGGATATAAAATGGAATTTAAGGTATAGAAAGTCTTCTATTACAGCTCTAAGCTCACAAGACAGAGCCACACATTTCAGTATAGGTAGCTGTAACAGTTCAGTCCAACTATTCTCATATGAATAACATCAATTTGATTTGCTGGGCTCTCCTTGGATATCCTAAACAACTACTTTTTCTGCTTCCTAATCGCCCAAATGCATTACACATCTTCCCACATAAGGACAGCCTACAGAGGTACATAGAATCATAAAATCATAGAAATTAAGGGCTGAAAGGGACCTTAAAGGATTGAGTG
>NW_017729022.1:30022581-30042643 GCF_001723915.1 Gavialis gangeticus | reverse complement strand
CTCCTCCCTATTCATTTGCCCAAGTTTTCACGTCTATATAGAATCATAAAAATTAAGGGTTGGATGGGACCTCAAAAGATCATTGAGTCCAACCCCCCCTGCTCTGGGCAGGAATACTGCTGAGATCAAATAATCCCAGTGAGGTATCTGTCTCCTCTTGAAGACTTCCAAGGTTGGGGACTGTACCACCTCCTTGTAAAGTCTATTCCAGATTCTGCTCATCCTTACAATAAAGTTCTTCCTTACATCCAACCTGAAAACCATCCTCTACTGGTTTGTGGTTATTGTTCCTTGTCCTCCCCTGGGGTACCCTAGTGAACAGTTTTTCTCCCAGCTTCCAATATTCAACCCTTACATACTTATAGACAGCCACCAAATCCCCCCTCAATCTTCTCTTCCCCAGTCTGAACAGTCCCAGAACCCTTAGTCTTTCCTCATAAAGCTTGTCCTCCAGGCCTTTAATTATTCTTGTGACCCTTCTCTGGACCCTTTCAAGATTCTCCACATCTTTTTTGAAGTGTGGTACCCAGAACTGGACACAGTACTTCAGCTGGGGTCTTACCAGTGCCAAGCAGAGAAGAAGTATCACTTCCTTAGCCCGGTTCACAATGCATCAGCTAATGCAGCCCAGTATGCTATTAGCTCTGTTGACTACAGTGTCGCACTGGCGGCTCATGTTCATCCTGCAATCAACTGTAACTCCTAGGTGCCTTTCAGCCATCGTGCTGGCCAGGACCTCTCCTCCTAACCTATACTCATGTTGCTGGTTTCTTCTTCCCAGATGAAGCACTCTGCATTTATCCTCATTGAACTGCATCCAGTTCCACTCTGCCCACCTTTCCAGCATGTCTAGGTCTGCTTGGATCTGCATTCTATCCTCTAGCATGACTACTTTTCTCCATAACTTAGTATCATCCACAGACTTGGCCAACATGCTTTCCACATCCTCATGTAAATTGTTGATAAAAACATTAAATGGCACAGGGCCAAGAACTGAACCCCATGGGTTCACAGGCCACCTCCCACCAATATGATATTGACCCATCCACTAACACTGTCTGGGTTCCCAACCCACCGGACCATGGACTCTGCCAGCCCACAATCCCCATTTTTTTATAAGAGCGTCATGGGAGACCACATCGAAGGCCTTTATAAAATCCAAGTATATGACATCAACTGCGTCTCCCACATCTAAGAGGTTTGTTACTCGATCATAAGAGACAAGGTTGGTCAGACATAACCTGACCACAACAAAATCATGTTGGCTATCCTTCTCTATTTACTAGAATGAGTGTCAGTTCCTCCTGCTTATTTTCCATACTCCTAGCGTTTGTGTATAGACACTTAAGTCCCCCATTGGTAAACCCCATTACCCCACCTCCCCAACATCATTTCAGCCTCTTGACACCTCCCTGACCACCCTCTATGTCCTTCCTTCTTGGCTGTCCCCTGGCTTGCATTCCCATCTGCACACCCTTCCCTTACACACCTATTTAAAGCCCTCTCCAGCAAGTCAGCCATCCTGGAAGAAAACAGTTTCTTCCTTTTTGGCATGAGGTGGATGCCATCTCTTCCCAATCAGCCTCTACACTGGAACAGTGTTCCATGATCATACATGTGCAGTTACTGACTTCCCTTCAACCTTCCCTTCACCTCCGCTTTTATCCTCATATCACCTGAAAGTCATGACAGCCAGCCTACCACTGTATTATGCAAGACAACCACTGACTCTCAAACCCTTATGACCAACAATCCTTACACAATACCATCAGAAAAAACACCCCTCCCCCAGCTATCACTGGGTGGTACACCAAAGAGCTCACTGCAACAAGACACCATAGCACAAGGTGACAAGCTGGAAACCATCTCTGTGTAAACCATATGGTAGGCTATTGAGGGTGAGGGGGGATGTATCTTTAATGGCATGGAAAGTCAACAAGAACAAAAACATTCTTGATACTCTTTTAACCTTCTGTGAAATTATGCCTGAGCCAACAGCCCTCAAGGACAAGATCCTAATCAACTTCCTAACAACAAGCAAAGTAAAGGGAAGGGGGGAGGAGGGAAGAGGGAGGGAAGAAGATGTATTTAACGTATTTCAGCAGTACCTCTCTCTGTACTTTAGCAGTGTCAAAGAAGTGAGGGGACACAGTTCAGGGAATACAGATATTGTTCAAATCATAGTTGGCAGTTATACAATGAGGCATGTACTGCTCAGCAAACTCCAGCCATACCATAAGGCAACACCATCTGCCCTTCACTCTCCCAAAGGCACCCTGTACTATCACCTTGCAGCTGCTTAGGTGATAGTTAAACAGTTGGGGCAACATTCTCTTTCATTGCTAAGATAGGTAAGTGACACTTTTAGATGTCTAATATGATGCAATGGCCTTCTGCTTTACCTTGTGTAACAGCCTGAATCATAAGTAGATACTTTACACAGCTAAAAATTCACTCTCTCTGACTTTGTTCTTACAACACATACTCAGAAGCAATTCAATTCTGTCCCCAAGGTATCTAAGTCCACTTTCACTCTATTTTGTTTTCCCTCCAGGGACACACAGAAGCTCTGTTTAAACCCCCAAAATTGTAGTCAATCAAAAACTAAAACTGTGTGATTCACCTTTTGTCCAACAACCCAGTGCTTGAAGCATTTTCCCAGGAGAGTGGAAACCTTAAGAACTCAGTCTGTAGGCTCATCTCCCCCTGAGAGGGTTTGAACCTTCACCTTCTACATTATAAACACAAGGCCACAAGCTAGACAGAATTTAAATTAGCTTCCTGTTGAGTCTTGCCTGTTGGGCATCCAAGAGGAAAACAATCCAGGGGAGAGAAAAACAAGCAAAAAAGAGCTCGACTTCATGACTCAGAGAAGTGGATGCTACCCTAGTAGGGAGAAGCAAGCTCTTGCTTCCAGTGTTGTAACTATATTTTGCATTACAGTGTCACTAGGAATACTGCATAAATAGCGTTGCAGAAGGAGAACCTGGTCTCCACCTATTGGAAACTCCATCCTGGGGCTGGAGTAGGTGCCCAGAATGCACTATTTTAAAAGTAATTGAGGAGCAGTCATGCAGGAGGACTCATGAACATGACACCAAGTCTCTAAAAGACAGGTCTGACTGTTTTTGGAAAGAAAAAGAGTCAGTGAATTAGTTGGAGCAAACCTCAAGGTCTTGGACTTTCTCTTCAGAAGGAAGCCCACACGTGCATGATACTCATCCTTCTCCAGCCCTCTGACATTAGCCTACTCTAAATTGTGGGGCGCAGGCTGACTACACCTCCACTCTCCAATATCTCCTGAAATTACAGATCTCCTTTGACATCTCTCACTGCATATCCAACTTACACAGGAGGGTAGAGTAGGAATGACAAAGATCAATGACCCACATGTTTTCAAATCACCTTGTGTACTCCAGGTCATAATTTCCTCCCTCTTGCATTAATGCAACTCCATTTGACCAGATCCTGCCTGGTTACTAAAATGCAATCCAGAACAGTACAATGACTTAAAATGGCATTGCTCTATCTGTACATTGGTATGTGATGCATGTGGCATTAAAAAAAAGGGGAAAAAACAGCTTTGGAAGCATAGGCCAGAACCCAGGGTTCCCTCCCTGCCTGAGTAGTGTCTTTTCTCCCAGGCTTGTTCTGCTTCTAGACAAATGACTTTTCCTCTAAGCTGATCACTGAGTCAATTTCAAAAAGAAAGTACAGGGGAGTTACTCACAGTCTATCCCATAGTTTGAGTTCAGGGCATGCTGCTGGAACAGAGAAAGTAGGTTCAAAACCACTGAGGCTGGTGGTGCCCAGAACCCAGGTATCCCATGTCTAGGCAAGTGCTCAAATCACTAAACTATTTATCAAGCAAAAAAATGGCTCTATATAGGTGGCTGGCTATCTAGGTCAGGAGTCCCGCTAATATACATGATATACAGTCAGAAAGAGTAAGATTCTGAGCAGAGACTTCATAACACAAGTTAAAATTCCCCATGTGATTTAATACAGAGCCACGCGCCTTATGCATAACTGCAGTTCCTTCTCTGGAGGTACCAAAATGCTTCCCTTTGTAGTGAATAGGAGAGCTATGTACACCTCCAGAATGAAGAAGAATTCACTTCCAGGGGCACATGTGCTGCATAGTTGCTCCCTATTCAAAGTATTGGACAGCTGCACATGGACAGAAAAAAGTAGAATGCCTCCCTGATTCTGGTCTAGTCATGTACATTAGGATTTCATCATTAGCAACACCATTGGTGAAACAGAAAATAGAAAAGAAGGGTCAAATCCTAAAAGGCGAGTAAAATGTTAATTTAAAGAAGTAAAGGAAAAGTTGGATCTTGCAGTTCAATAACATTAATATTTATAGTGGTGGCCACAAGGACAACTCTGCCTATATTTATAAAATGAAAAAGCATGAGTTCCTAAAGATCTTAGCATCATGAATCTTTCTTTGGGATGACCGCAAAATAGTGTTAGAATACCTGTCTTGGTGATTAACCAGACCTCAGAGAAAAGTACTGTTTATGAAGTCAGAGGCCTGGCACAGAGGGCACAGAATAGAACTATGAATTCCAGCAAACATCCCACTAAAATTTAAGGAACCCATGGGTACAAAATATCAATAACCTTGTGAAAATTCAGATGGCCTATAATTCAGACCTTTAGGACACTCTTAATAGCAACACTAAGCTCACAACAGCTCCAACCGTGGAAGTGTCTACAATAAATTGATTAGCTGCTTGCTGATTAATCAGGGTTGGTAAACTTCCAGAAGACAACCATAACACACTTCTCAACAATTTGGGGTGCTCTTAAAGAGTTCTGGGGCACTCTGCCACTGCAACTATAGGTTAAGCTCCATACAGACCTCAAGAAAAGTGCCTTTGGTTCTCCTCAAATTCTGCAACCACTACTGTTCTTCTGAGGACTGCAGCACAAACCTTTAACACAAGTCAGCATGTTTCATGAACCTAGAAACAGTGCAGCATTTGATGCTGGTCCAAGAAAAGTTCCTCCAGAAGCAGCTGGTCAATATCCTCCTCCTCTTCCTCATTGTCCTTCTACCATCACTGCAGCACAACTACCAAAGCTACAGCAAAGCTAATCAGCAACCCAGTATCTGACGTGCAAAGCTGAAGCTGTCCAAGATAAGATATCATATATTAATCTGCAAGCTGCTGCATATTTGTGATGACCGGTGTCGTGACCTGGAGCACTGTGTCATTCATGCTGGGCACTAACAGTTTGCAAGTGGCAACTCTAGCCAAAGAGATGTATCATGGGATGCTATTAGAGAACTAATTATAATTGATTAATGTGACCTAGAGTTCCTTAAGTCCTACTGATTCCTGCTGCCTTCCCCTATGCATCACACAATGCAATGCAAGAATAATTTCAGAATTCATGGGGTCTAGAAGTAAGATGAGTTCCCTGGGAATGCTAAGCCATCCCAAAGGCTTACAGCAGAAGTACTCACCAAGTGGGAACAATGATTCAGATTGCAATAGAAACAGCTAGCTGTAGGACACAGCTGACACAGACCATCTAGTATGCTACAGTGTTCCACAGCTTGGTGAAAACTAAACTACTCATGAAGACAAGCCCCTTACCTGATCTCTTGAATACATAGACCATAGACTTGTTTCCCAGAGGCTGATTTAAAGTGTGACTTTTCAAAAATATCTACTGTCATCTTAAACATTCCAAGTGATAGTTAGTCCATCAACTCCCCTGGTAAGCTGTTTTTAATTATTCTGACAGGTAGAACATTTCTTCTCATTTCAAGGTTAAACCTGGCTAACATCCATTTCTAGATATTGGAACTTGTTATGTCTTTGTCTGCAAGACTTAAAAGCCTTTTAGTATTAGATGTCTTTTCATCTGTAAGTACACATAAAATAAGATCAAGTTATCTCTTAACCTTCTCTTTGAAAAGCTGAATAGACTGAGCTCTGTAAGTTTCACATCATACAGCTTGTTTTTCTAGCCTTTAGATCATTTTGAGGTCCTCTTTTGAACTATTTTCAGAATTCTACTTTCTTCTTGAAATCAGGATACCAAAATTGTAAATAGTATTCTAATAGTGGCCTCAGCAATCCTCTATACAAAGACAAGATTACTTCCCTACTTCTATTTGATAGTCCCCTTTTAATACACCCAAGGATCATATTTTCTCTGTTAGGCCATAGCCCTCTTATTGAGCCTGTTAGCTATGACAGGCACCAATATCCCTTTCTAAGTTACTGCTTTTCAAAATAAACTCTAATTTTTAGCTGTAGCCTACCTTCTTGCTCCAAAATGTATAACTTGCATTAATTTGTATTAAACTACATTTTATTAGTTTGTGACCAGGTGATTCAGGCTGGTATGGAATAGTAAATCAGCCTTCTCAGCCAATCTCTGCTATCTGCAAAATCTAGTAGCAAAACTTTTATACTACCATATATATTATAGGCAAAAACACTAAATCTCTGAGGAACCCAGTCTATAAACAGTCTTGGTCTTTGATATTTACTCACCAACTGCTACATTTGAGATCTGTCAATGGGCACGTCTCCACGAGACATTTACTGCACAGTTGACTAATTATCTCCACAGTGAACATTACGTGTCTACACATGCGTCTCTATTAGGCTGGAGTAAATTAAATTAACTCCACAGCAAGGTAGTATTTATCAATACAAGTACTACCCTGCTGCAAAGTTTTTCACTCTGCAATAGTGCACATATAGACATTGCCCCAGCTGGCTGAGTCACAAGGGTGTTGCAGCATGGGGCCTGCTGGTAGCCCCACACTGAAGCACCCTCATGCCCCAGCCAGCCCCTCCACAGCAAGTTTAACTGAAGAGAGCAGCCATGGGCTGGTAGGCTGACCCCGGTGTTCCCTGCCAATTGGGGCTGCTCTGACCCGGTTCAATGTGCTGTGGTCCTGCAGTAGGTTCAAACAATGCTCCCAGGAGCAATAAGCTCTGGAGTTTATTGCTCTGCTTTAATTGCATGTGTAGACACACCCATGGAGTCTATTTTCAGTCCATTTCATGTGTGCCCTGTAAATTCACTATAATGCTTGTTCTTTAATCAATACGTTAAGTGATACAGAGGATCAATTCCAGTGGGAGAGTAAGTTAGTGATATATGATTTGATTTTAATCCTAATTAATTGTATTATTACATGAATTCCCATAGTTTTTACAATAGCTGGTGCCCTCTCTGTCTCTCTAAAGCAAAAGCACATCAGGGTTCCACAGGCAGACCACTGCTTTTCTCTTCTCTGTCTGTTATGGACACTTTTTTAAATAGATCAGATCCAGAAAATAGGTTTCCTGGGGAGAACTGCCTGGAGTTGTTACATCTATCAGGGGATATGTGCTAATCAAGCATAATCAACAAAACATCTCAAAACTAGGACTCTGCCTGATCTCTACGGGCATCATTCCTGTAGCTGAATACTGTAGGAAGCTGGATTCTTTAGATGCCTTTCCTATTACAACAATTTTTTATGGTTTTATTTGGATGAGGTTTTCTATACAGATGTGTTTTTTAAAACCAGTTAAGTTGGACCTCAACAACGTGTAAGAGCTCAAAAGATTGGAGTTCTACTTATTGATATGATTATATATATATATAGAGAGAGAGAGAGAGAGGCTTCTATTTACACAGGTTAGAAATTATTTAGTATTGATGGAACTAAGACTGGGGAGATTTGAAAGTAGGTGTCTACAATGCATTCACATTGTGTCCCAACCTGGATGGGTCCAAGTATGCCCAGCCAACAAAGCACTCACCCATACCCATTTCCTTGTTCAAGCATTGGGAGTACTCTGGTGAGATTTCTGAGCTTGTCCCCAGCTTCAATTTGTAAGCATGCTAGAGCCCCAGGTCTCAAGAGCAATTTCAGATATACACCGCCAAACAGCCTAATCAAAAACTTCAGGCTTTGGAGCACATCAGGTGCAAGAAGATGGGGCATCAGCTGGATATATAGATCTATCCGGGTTGGGACATGGTGATAATTCAGGGTACAGATATCTTGAGGGTCTAAACCCTCCTATCAAAATGTATAATTGGACTTTAAAGCAGAGGAACAGATCCCCAATAATTATAAAATGGTATAGCCCTACACCAATTTATACCTGGTAAGAATTGAGCTGTAACAGTTCTTGTAGGTCTGCCACCCCCAGCACCTGGTTCCCCCTGGGGTCCAACCCACCTTTCAGGTCTCCCCAGCCCCTCCTCACCTCCAGTGTCTCACCTGCCATGCCTTTAATATTATTGTTTGTTTAGTAAGGAGGTGGTCCCTGGGGCCAGGAGTAGCTCCTCTAGTTCCAGCTTTGCCCTTGCTACACTTACACCTGAGGGTCTGTGCTTTAAGGGATCACCCCCTCAGGCCTCCAAGCACCTGTTAGGGCTTCAAACATCCCAGCTTTCTGCCTCTGTCCCCCACCCCAGCGCATACTTTTCTTTCCTGGCCAAGCCTTCAGCCCTGGTCCACTGAGACATCAGATCCCAGGTCTTAGGTTTGACTAGGCTAAAACCCCTCCTGGAGCTCCAGATTCACTATACCAGCCACAGCCTTCTCAGCTAGGGTTCATCTCCAGTCCCTGATAGTGGGGTTTGCCTCCCAGGTACCCCAGCCATGGCTTTCTCCTCCCCTGCGTTAGCACTGCATTTATGAAACAGAAACCTTGTTCTGGGCAAATCCAAACCCTCAGACCAACCAGGACCTCTTCATTTGATAATAGGTGAATTTTATTGATACGCAGTGATAGCAAATAAGAATAATGCAAACAATTCTATATCTACCAGTCCTTGAGATGTCACAGAAGGAAGACACATCTGGCCAATACACAAGCTTCAACCTGAGGTTCTCTCTTGAATATCAGATGTAAGCAACCTTTAGGTCAAGGGCCAAGGCCCACCCCCACAGTGGGGTGGGTGAGATGGCCTGGTGGTGTGCCCTCTGTCCATGGTGGCCTCGGGTTCCCCTCTCAGGGACCCTTTGCTGCTCTGAAATCCTTCCTTTTGTATGCCTTCCTTCCTCTGGTGACTCTTCATCTCCAGGCAGCATTGATTGGTTGTCAGACTGTCCACATTCCATCGTCTCACCATATTCCTTTGTTTAACGAACCCATCACGGCACACATTCTAATTATTTCTTGTTTACCAAAACCAGAAATCCCAAGGGCTCTACCATTGGGCACTGTGACTTAATGCTACCTCATTCATGTTATGGAACAGTGTGGTACATGTCTTCAATTTCCTGCCTGTGTGTCTGCTGGGTTCAGACACAGTCGGCTTTGAAGGAAACAGGCTTTTAGAAATCAATTAACTCTTGCCATTCCCATGGACCATTGTTCACCCTTTAGACACAACCTGGTCTGCCAAGGGAAAAACTTAAATTTAACCAGTCCTGGCTCAGACAAACCCCTCTGGGGACTCTATTGCTCAAATCCTGCTTCTCAGGCTGGCTTGCTTATGTCCCTCCAAACAACTAGCTATTACTCCTTGTTATTGTGTCTGCAGCATACCGTCTGTTCCCCTGGTTCTCACCTGCCATGACTTTGATCTTGTTAACAAAATGGGAGGAAAGAGATGACACATCAATCCATACCTGCGGAATGACAACGCTTGATCTATCACATAATTTAGGGTGCTTTTATTCTTTCTTTTCTTTTACAGAGGCCTGGATTGTGGGCAGCAGCCCATCCAGCTGGCCCCCTTGGATTGCCCTTGGACCCCAGAGCAGATCTCTGGCTTCAAAATCCTTAAGGTAAGTGCTGGTCGATGTCCTGTGGTGCTAATTACTTCATTAGCAACCCATGCACATGGCATCTCTTATTCCACGCTGGCCGTTTATGTGGGGAGCAACTCTGTTTAATCCCCCTCAATTCGCAATCATGATTTATGGTGTTGACTTAGTCACTCCTCAATTTCAAAGTGGCTAAAAGGGATTCCCACGCCCATGCCTCAGTCTATTGCTGCTAATTGCTTCATTAGCATCTCTATACTGGTATCCCGTGGTCTCCCCCCATAGCTCATGCTGGCACGGCTCTGGGAGTTCCCTTGCCATCCAAGCTGGCACCGCGGGCTCAGGAACAGTTTCCCCCCATGCTCCAGGGTTGTGGCCAGCTTTTCCTCCCGAGTCTCACCCTGAGGCTCCTTCTCTAATCAGGGGCTCCACGCCTCATCACTGCACGGAGCCTCCGCTTTTCTCCAGACTCACTGAGGCAGGAGGAGTTCCTCCATAAGTAACCACTGGTATTGCCAACCTGTCATCCTCATGATCCCACAGTCTCAGCATCGCTCTGGGCCTCAGATCCCTCTGCTGAGGTCCTGTCCCTCTGGGGTCTCGAGCAACCCCCTCTTCAACTCAATGGTGCCCGAAGGCATCTTTCCCAGGGCTTCGTCCTCCTTATATCTCTGGAACCTGAACCCCATTGGCTCACCGGGCATGGGGCATCTCCCCGCCATGCCCCTGCCAGGGTATTATTACTGTCAGTTGCGGAGATTTTCTCAAGTAACAGGGCTCCGGTCGGGGACCCTGTTACACTCCTGGGTCAGCCCAGGAGCTCCATGTCCCACAGCAGCTATGACCAGACTGCTCCTTCTCTGGCCAGAGACTGGCAAGCCCCCTTCTGGTCAAGTGACCCTATCTCCTGCTCCCAGGATCCAGGTGCTATTAATTCTGCCATTAGTAATCTGTCCTTTTCCAGCCCCTGGCTCCATTTACCTGGGCAGCTCATATCAGCTTCTGCTTTGCCCTCAGGCTCCCTGCAGCCTGCCTCCAGTTACACTCTGCTCCTTCCTAGTAACAGAGGCAGGGGTTCCCTCTTACACAATTTTAAGCTGTTTATTAAAAAAAAAAACCAACCCTGAAAAAGAAGCTATAGTTGTCATCCCTGTTCCAAAGGGTTAGCTATGACCCTGTTTGTTGACATCAACTTCTGTAACAGCTATTCACACTTATTCCAATTTGCTGGGTAAATCTACCTGTTAAAAACTATGTAAAATGTGGATTATTGACTTGAGAGTGTATAACAGCTCCTGTCATGTCAATGAGTATGTATGGGCTCTTTAGTGTGTATATATTACTGATCCTACAAACCCTAATGGATCTTGTATACTTATGGGCTCTTTAAAGTGTGTGCTATTGACCTATGATACTACCTTTTGTATATGTGTTCTTCTTAGAGAACCTTAAAAACATAGGTTATTGACAGCTAGATACATCATTATAGAACCTCTGGAGACCTCTGGAGACTCTTGTGACAAAGCAGCTAACTTGAATAAAAATTAAGAAGCTCATATTTCAGTCTCATATTTTAATTTTCAGCAGAAATCTTGAGTTCAGGTCTCATAAAAGGTTGAAGATCAGTATGCTAAAAATAAAGCCAAAATGATCATTAGGAATCATGGACAAAGAGCTTGCCCTTTGTATGCTAGTTACCCAGTTAAAAGTTTAGATTTTGTATAGGAAAAGACAATGTCTTTTACTATTATAAAATGATTATATGTGACCCACACATGTAATACAACACCTCGGAAGTTATTCACTAAACATGCAGATTCCAGTAAGGGAAGTAAAAGAGAATTTTGAAGAAAAAAAATAGTTCAGTATCCTAAAAAAACCCAACCATTTCTAAATCAGAAAGATTAATCCTTACTGCTTATGGGGGTTTTTTCTATATATATTTAGCCCATTTCAGCAGCAGCCTGCAAAACTATTCTTTTCTCTTTATTCATGATCTCTTATACAGCCAGATTCTCAAAATGGTTCAGTACTAGACTTAATCATTTTTTCTTAATTTTAGTTTTTCCCCCACTTTTTTGGAAATTTATAAAATTTCTATCCCAATAAAAGTTCTGTTCTTTAAGCTTGAGAGCTATGCTTACACTTGCTCCCTTTCTCTGGTCAAATGATCTTCAGGTCTTCCATGCAGAGCAAAGGAGCTTCAACAGGCAGGAATGAAAACAAGTGTCCCAGAATAGCTTAGTGGCTATGGTGCTTTCCTAGGAAGTATGGGCTTGAATGTTCTCAGGCACAGTGGGGAACATGTCCTGAATGCATGCGGTAACCCCTGAGTTTTCTGTAAAAGAAGGCACACCTTCCCCCTGCCACTGAATTTTATGTACTTCCCAATTTCTTAGGTGTACTCTGAGAACACTTCCTGAATCAAAGTACTTGGACAAAATAGGCAGAGAAATGCCTGCTCTGTAAATCCCAGTGGTATGAGACAGGCACTGCACTACTCAGCATTGCCCAGACTGAAGTCTTCCTGGACATGCCTAGATTCAAGACCTTAGGTGGCTGGTGAACATTAATGTAAAAAACAATTAAGTGCCCTCTAGAATGCTGAGTGGGAATTTTCAGAGACGTAAATTTGGATTAAACTGGATTATATACTATCTAAATCCACTCTAGGTGCTCATATTGTTTTATGTATTTGCAAAGTTAGTGACCATGTCAGTGATGAATATCATAAGTAGATGTGTCAATATTTACTGATGTTATTGTGAATTTAAGTCATAACACAATAATATTCCTTTTTAGACCCTAGCAAACCCTGATGTATATAGAAATAATATATCCACTATTTCATTCCTTTACAAAAGTCTTTTAAATATATATCAGTGAACAAACTCTTATTCTTTTTATGTCTTACTATATAACGAGGAGCTAAAATGTTTTAGATCATAGAATCATAGAAAATTAGGGTTAGGAGGAACCTCAAGAGGAGAAAAGACCTCAAAACAGGACCATCCCCAACTGTATCATCCCAGACAAGGCTTTGTCTACCTGGGTCTTAAAAACTTCTAAGGATGGAGATTCCACAAACTCTGTGGGTAACTTGTTCTAGTGCTTTACTCCCCTCCTAAAGAGAAAGCTTTTCCTAAAATCTAACCTAAACTTCCCTTGCTGCAACTTGAGATCACTGCTTCTTATTCTGTTATCTACCACCACTAAGAACAGTCTAGTCCATCCTTTTTGGAATCACCCTTCAGGTAGTTGAAGGCTGTTATTAAATCCCCCTTCAGTCTTCTCTTGTAAATAAGTCTTGTTCCCTCAGCCTCTCCTCATAAGTCATATTGCCCAGCCCACTATTTTCATGGCCCTCCACCGGACTCTCTTCAATTTGTTCACATCCTTTCTGTAGTAAGGGGCCCAAAACTGGACACAGTATTCCAAATGTGACTTCACCAGTCCCAATTAGAGACAAATAATTACTACCCTCAATCTGCCAGCAGTACTCTTACTAAGGCAGCCCAGTGTGCTGCTATCCTTGTTCTCAACAAGGGCACACTGCTGACTCATATCCATCTTATTGTCCATTGTAACCCCCAGATCCTTTTCTGCAGAGCTGCTGCTTAACCAGTTAGTCCCCAGACTGTACAAGTGCATGGGATTGTTCTGTCCTAAGTGCAGGACTTTGCGCTTGTCCTTACTGAACTTCATGAGATTTATTTTGGGCCATTCCACCAATTTGTTGAGGTTTCTCTGAATCCTAGCCCTATTCTCCAGTTTATCTACTACTCCTCCCAATTTGGTGTCATCTGTAAACTCACTAAGGGTGTACTCTATGCCATCTTCCAGATTGTTGATGAAGATATTAAACAAAACTACACCCAGAACTGACCAGTGAGGCACTCCACTTGTTACCAGCTGCCAGCTAGACATCAAGCCATTGATTACTACCCTTTGAGCCTGACAATCCAGCTAGTTTTCTGTCCACCTTACAATCCATTCATCCAATCCATACTTTCTTAAATTGCTTGTGAGAATGTTGTGGGAGACTATATCAAAAGCCTTGATAAAGTCAAGGTATATCATGTCCACTGCTCTCCCTGCATCCACAAAGCCAGTCATCTCGTCACAGAAGGCAATCATGTTGGTCAGACATGACTTGCCCTTGGTGAATCTATGTGAACTGTTCCTGATCACTTTTGTCTCCTCCAAGGGTTTAGAAATGGAAAATTCCTGGAGGATTTTTCCAGGGACTGAGGTGTGGCTGACCAGTCTGTAATTTCCCAGATCCTCGTTCCCTTTCTTAAAGATGGCCACTATATTTGCCCTTTTCCACTCATCCGGGACTTGATAGCCGTGAGTTTTCAAGAACAGTGGCCATCAGTCCTTCAATCACATTGGCATCCTCAGGCGCATTGCGTCTGGCTCCATGGACTTGAACACATCCAAGTTTTCTAAATATTTCCTAACATTTTCTTTCACCACTGTTGACTACTCACCTCCTCCCCAAACTGTGTTGCCAGTTCTTTCCAGCCAATACAGAGTCCTTGGATAAATGCCCAAACAATATCATTATTTAATTGTTGTCTATAACACCATAGGCACATTGCCACTTTCAGCTGAGAACAAAGGCCTGGCATTTCCTCCAAGCACATTGCAGTCTAGGGATCTGTTTTTGAAACACACTATCAGTATAGGAAAACTCCCAGTTTTTCTTTTTTTTTAATTTAAAAATACATTCCTTCCCCTTCACCAACCATTTCTGACTCTTTCTCTACCCTCTCTATTCCTTACAAGTAGTTTTAAGTAGTTATAGATCAGCTAAATTTTTGTAGTCCACTATTGTGACAAGCCCCTTTTTATATTGTAAATTGTGTTCTGTTATTTTTATATTGATTTTTAATGTTTTATATTGTATTCCTATTGTGTTTATATTGATTGTTATTGTTTTACGTTGATATTGTATGATTTAGGCCTGTTCCTGTAAGTTAACCTAA
This sequence comes from Gavialis gangeticus, assembly GCF_001723915.1. Classification (NCBI taxonomy): domain Eukaryota; kingdom Metazoa; phylum Chordata; order Crocodylia; family Gavialidae; genus Gavialis; species Gavialis gangeticus. The sequence goes on along the minus strand of NW_017729022.1, from coordinate 30,027,901 downwards.
GTAATGGCAAGTCTCCATCTTGTAATGTCAAGTTCCTATCTTGTAAAATCAAGTCTCCATTTTGTGTCCCCTGCCCAGGCATACCCTATTATAACTGTGTTGCAACTGTGATTGATACCTACCCCTCCTATGTAAATTGGTTCCTGGATGAATGAGAGTGAATGAGACATAATGGTAGCAGGCCTAAAAATAGCTCCTACTGAATAACTGGACCATCAACTTAACGACCAGATCATCAACCTAACGACCCTACCACCACCTCGCATTGACTCTCCCTGAAACCACAGACCTACTTCCAGGTCCAAAGACAAACCCCAGTATTTGAAAGATAAAGACCCTCCAAGAAACCAGCAACACAGAAACAAAAAACAGAATAGAAACCAGCAACTCCACCCTTGTATCCCACCTGACAATGAGGACACCTGGAACTGCGTGACCTCATCTGAGCAGTATTGGCCTTTGCCTGGGCATGTCCTTCCCACTGGGGTCACAGGTAGGCCACCCCTATAAAAGGGGTAGTAGAGCGTGACCTCCTTGGGATGCCCTCTCCATCTGGACCAGCACTACACCACACCACCTATCTGCCCAGATGCCCTGGTGGCAACCCCCTCTGGACAACACCTCACTGGAAAAGACCCCAACTGGCCATCAAGGATCAACTCTCAGCCTAGGATTGGTAGCTATCACCCATATTGTCCCTCCAAGCAAGAAACCTGAGTTCTGTTTCTTCATACCTTGACTTCAATCCCTCTACCAAGCCTTTTCCCTCCCGCTACCATTGTGTGTGTGTGTGTGTGTGTGTGTGTGTGTGTTTGTGAGAGTGTGTGTGTGAACTAATAACTTTGTGGGCTGTATAGTGTGTTGTCTGTTTAATAAAACTGATATTTTTGGATCCCTGAGTTGGGTTTTATCTTACTGACCTCCCAGCTTCTCTGCCAGCTTCCTGCTCCCCCCGGCTCACCGCTGCTCCATCACCTCCACCTCCCACCTTTCAACTTTCTTTCCCTGCCTCTTATCTGCCTCCACCTCCCGGCTCTCTACCCCGGCTTTTCCTATCACCTCTCTGGCTTCTCTGCCAGCTCTTCCCCTCAGCTTCATACCTCCACCTCTGCTGCCTCCGCTCTCTCAGCTCTGTGTCCGGCTCTCGCAGTCCTGTCTCCACCACCTCCTCCACCCAGGGCCCCAAGTGCCCCCTAGTCACCAAGAACCCCAGTTACCCCAAGAACCCCCAAGTGTTAATACACACACACCACGGAAGTGTGTGTTTGCCTGTTTGTATAGGTGTTTGTGTGTGTGAACCCATAGTGTTGTATGTGGAGTTTGTGTGCGTGTGTGTATAATTTTGTGTCACGCCCTCCTGCCTAACAGCGCGATATCAGGATCCCAAGCGTTGATCTGGCGCGTGTCAAGTCAATATCAGATGTACTGCATAGCATCATGTGTAATTCCACATTCAACCATGTTTATGCCTGAGAATCAGCCTTTGCAGGCTGATCTGAGCCCTAAGCTAGATACAGCTGTGACATGAATAGGTGGAGGAAAGGTGAAACTTACTTTTTGTTAAAAAGGCCAACACCATCTCTGTGCATTATTTAGATGCCAGCTATACTGTACGGAATTTCTCCTTGACAGATATTTCAGCCAATGAGGAGAAAGAAACAGAAGCTGCACCACATGACATTATTTTTTTTGGAAGATAAGCAGCATGTTAGTTCCTTTTTCCCTGGTTTGGTATGAGTGTCTGATTCCCTGTCAGGGAGAACAGAGGAGAAAAGAACCATCGAGATGCTGATGATAACTCCCTGAATCTATTCCTGGCCACAAGCCCAAACCCTAACTCCAAATTGAGGGGCTTACTGTAAGTAACCTCTATCAGCTAAGAATAACCAGAGCTTAGTGCTCTCTAGCAGTGGTGTAACTAGGGCAGGGAAACTGAGGCAACTGCCCTACAGACAGACTTGGGGGTGGAGATGAAAGAAAACAGATGTGAACGGTGACTCTGTGATTGTGCGCAGAGCGGAAGCAACTGCAAGTCTCCGCAGTCTCCTGGGTGCCAGAGCATATCCCTACACCACTGCTCTCTAACTGTGCCTACTTCTATTTATTCTTTGCCTTGGCATATTGATCTCTGCCCCCAAAAAGGCACCTCCTTTTTTGACATTTCCTATGTGGAGAAAGTGGTGTATAGGAGGTGGATATGCCAGCTGTCTGCTAGGTTTTCCTACAAAACTGGTAAAATAAGCAACTAGGAGAATGTAGCTAGCTCCTCCTAATGACCTTTTCAGACTGCAAAGGGAATAATACAAGATAAAAAAATCTATCTGGAAAACTGGTCATTGCTGGAAACTCATTGCTACAAAAAGAAGATCTGAAGGGTTTGCACAAAGTACAAAATTAGAGAGGGCACCTAGCACATGGAAGAAAGCACAGATATGTTCATGGGAAAAATATGAAGGGAAAGTGAAATGAGCAGAATTGAAAGGACAAGGTCTTTGTGAAGATTTTCAGCTTTACTAAAGAACTTGGAGATGTATCCCTGCCTTTGTGCATGAAATTACAAATCCCTAATGTATTTAACATATTCATTCAAATGCCTCCATACTCTTGCATACCTCTCTATTGCTTTTAACATGACAGTGGTGTACAGTAAATCCTTAATTGTACATTTAAGTAGTAATGATCTATCTGCAGGGCATTTCCTGGGAATTAATAACCAGCTCAGCAGTTTGATGGTTTGGGGTGCAGCCAAAGGTCATTAAATGTAGCTAGTTATTTAACCACCTCAATCCTGCTGAACTGACAGGGTACAGGGGGCAAGACACATTATCAGATGTTACCCTTTACACCAGATATATCATACTGAAGAAACATTGGTAATCTAAAGAAGTGCTGCTGCATTTCCCATGGCAGTATTGAAGCTGCATCAGTGTACAAGACTACTTTGCAGTAAATGCCTTGTGCCACAGTCATTACTGCTGTTATAAAATAAGGGGTAAGGGAATAAATAAAGTAGGCCTCTCATGTTGAAATAAATCAGGAGTAGCACCATTAAAGCTAACACAGACCACTGCATGGTTTACCTGGTAAACTAATTAGGGTGAAGTTACACATTATGTTTACATTAAGGGCACTTAAAACTGAAGCTTCCACACATTAAAGCTCATTAATTCATGCTAAGTGCCCTCTGAACATCTCAAAGTTATGCCACTTCAGGTGAAGGTTAGCTCTGGGTTATACTGCCTAGCTCATATTAGGATAATTTCAGTGGGCTTCATAGAGATAAAAACATGCAATTTTCAGTCTTCCAGCGTCCCAAGATGCACTACTCCCAGCCTTCCCCCCTCTCTCCCCCCCCCTCAAGAGCAAGGATAGAGCCCAGGGCCATATCCCCATGACTGTGAATGTCCGGTTTATGGTGCCTCAAAGCATTTTTAGGAGCTGCAAAATGCATGTGGTGCATGTGAATCCATTGGCTGCACTGCATATTTGCAACACGGTGGCAAAATTACATAGTGGGAAAACCTAGTATTTAAAAAAACCTCAGCAAAAAAAAGTGTTGCGGTGCATATGGCTGCAGTGTGCACTGCCAGAAATGGGAGCCTGGCCAGGAAGAGCCACACTCCAGCTGCTGGCCAGGCTCTGAGAAGCCAGATCACTGCTGCTGCTGCCATGGGAGGCCCCCAGGATCTCTGGTCAGGCTGCTAAGGCCAGCCCAGATGCAGGCCGCAGCCTCCCCTACCCCAGCTAAGGCAATTGGCCACGTACCACAGAGCAATGCCTGGAGACAACTAGCAGCAGCACAAATCTGTGTTGCTGCTGGTTGTCTCCAGGGAAAATGCACGTTTCTGTTCATGGGGACTCTCCCCAGGGGTCCTGGTTACCAGCTATGCTACTGCTCACCAGCCCTCTAGTGGCAAGCCAGATCTATACAAGCAAGACCCTTAACATGTGACTGCTCACCACGTATTCTAAGCATATTCTAACTAGGGATGCATTGATAAAGATTTTCTTGGCCGATACTGATAGCCAAGTTATTAACCAGTCATATCAGCCAATACCTATCCAATAGCCAATTTACAGGAATGCAGCCCAGCAGCTTGGTGACCAGCACCCTGCAGCTAAGCCTTGTGGAGGGGAAGAGGCATGGGAGGGCAGATTGAGGTCCCCACAGTGAGGGCAGGACTGGGGCAGGGCCAGGGGCAGGAACAAGAATAGGTACTGCCCAGCCAAGGCAATGAATGGGACCCCGGGCTGTGACTGGGACAGAACCATGGGGGCTCATCCAGGGGATGTAGGGAGGGTGGGAAGGGGGAGTGGGTCCCCACCACTGTGCACTCTCATGCGGGAGGCATAGGGGGCATGAGCCCTCCCAGATTTGTGCAGAGGCAGGCTGCCCACCATGGGCTTGGCTCCAGGACTGGTGCCAGCCTCTTCCCAGAGTGGGGGGCTGGTCCGAGGCTGGGTTTGGAGAGGCCGGGAGAGGGGCGGGCTCAGCTGTGTGGGGCAGGCAGCAGCAGAAGTGGAAGGGGTCACTACAGGGAGGCTGAGGCAAATTTTGGGGTACCTATACCCACTCCCCAAGTACCCCCCAGTGCTGCCTCTGCTCAGGACACTCCATTTTGCTGCCTTTCCCTTAGGAGCTCTATGTTGTGGCAAGGGAAGCATGGCCAGTGCAGGGCTCCTGAGGGAAAGACAGCAGAGTGGAGTGCCATGAGCAGGGGTGGCACTGGGGGGGGTTGGGGGGGGGGCTCTAGCAACCCCAAAATTTGCCTTAGTCCCCCATAACCACCCCTCCCAGCATGGCTGCTTCCACCTGCCCCTCACAGCCGAGCCCACCCTGGTCCCACTCCCTCTGAGCCCAGCCCCAGGCTGGTGCCATCCCTGGCTCTGAGCCAACAGTGAGCAACCCACCTCCACCCCGCACACAAATCCAGAGAGCACATATCCCCCATGCCTCCCCCACGGGGTGCGTGCAGGAGCACGGAGCCACTCTCCCTTCCCACCTTCACCTCCTCTGCACCCCCTGGATAAGCCACCCATGGCTCCATCCCACTCCCAGCCCTGGGGTCCCATTCACTGCCCTGGATGTGTAGCAACTGCCCCTGCTCCTGCCCCAGTCCCTGCCCCATTCCCTCCCTTACCGTGGGTTCCTCGATCTGCCGCCACACCCATTCCCTTCCTCATGCTCCATCCCCCTCACACACTTACTGGCAGGATGCTGCTCTCCAAGCCGTTGGCCTGCATACCTGGCCTTGTGCATGCATACAGCTGCGCACATGCAAGTGGCATTTATTAGTGAGATAAATGCAATCCAAAGCAG
>NW_017729022.1:30011011-30017581 GCF_001723915.1 Gavialis gangeticus | reverse complement strand
CTAGGAGAATGTAGCTAGCTCCTCCTAATGACCTTTTCAGACTGCAAAGGGAATAATACAAGATAAAAAAATCTATCTGGAAAACTGGTCATTGCTGGAAACTCATTGCTACAAAAAGAAGATCTGAAGGGTTTGCACAAAGTACAAAATTAGAGAGGGCACCTAGCACATGGAAGAAAGCACAGATATGTTCATGGGAAAAATATGAAGGGAAAGTGAAATGAGCAGAATTGAAAGGACAAGGTCTTTGTGAAGATTTTCAGCTTTACTAAAGAACTTGGAGATGTATCCCTGCCTTTGTGCATGAAATTACAAATCCCTAATGTATTTAACATATTCATTCAAATGCCTCCATACTCTTGCATACCTCTCTATTGCTTTTAACATGACAGTGGTGTACAGTAAATCCTTAATTGTACATTTAAGTAGTAATGATCTATCTGCAGGGCATTTCCTGGGAATTAATAACCAGCTCAGCAGTTTGATGGTTTGGGGTGCAGCCAAAGGTCATTAAATGTAGCTAGTTATTTAACCACCTCAATCCTGCTGAACTGACAGGGTACAGGGGGCAAGACACATTATCAGATGTTACCCTTTACACCAGATATATCATACTGAAGAAACATTGGTAATCTAAAGAAGTGCTGCTGCATTTCCCATGGCAGTATTGAAGCTGCATCAGTGTACAAGACTACTTTGCAGTAAATGCCTTGTGCCACAGTCATTACTGCTGTTATAAAATAAGGGGTAAGGGAATAAATAAAGTAGGCCTCTCATGTTGAAATAAATCAGGAGTAGCACCATTAAAGCTAACACAGACCACTGCATGGTTTACCTGGTAAACTAATTAGGGTGAAGTTACACATTATGTTTACATTAAGGGCACTTAAAACTGAAGCTTCCACACATTAAAGCTCATTAATTCATGCTAAGTGCCCTCTGAACATCTCAAAGTTATGCCACTTCAGGTGAAGGTTAGCTCTGGGTTATACTGCCTAGCTCATATTAGGATAATTTCAGTGGGCTTCATAGAGATAAAAACATGCAATTTTCAGTCTTCCAGCGTCCCAAGATGCACTACTCCCAGCCTTCCCCCCTCTCTCCCCCCCCCTCAAGAGCAAGGATAGAGCCCAGGGCCATATCCCCATGACTGTGAATGTCCGGTTTATGGTGCCTCAAAGCATTTTTAGGAGCTGCAAAATGCATGTGGTGCATGTGAATCCATTGGCTGCACTGCATATTTGCAACACGGTGGCAAAATTACATAGTGGGAAAACCTAGTATTTAAAAAAACCTCAGCAAAAAAAAGTGTTGCGGTGCATATGGCTGCAGTGTGCACTGCCAGAAATGGGAGCCTGGCCAGGAAGAGCCACACTCCAGCTGCTGGCCAGGCTCTGAGAAGCCAGATCACTGCTGCTGCTGCCATGGGAGGCCCCCAGGATCTCTGGTCAGGCTGCTAAGGCCAGCCCAGATGCAGGCCGCAGCCTCCCCTACCCCAGCTAAGGCAATTGGCCACGTACCACAGAGCAATGCCTGGAGACAACTAGCAGCAGCACAAATCTGTGTTGCTGCTGGTTGTCTCCAGGGAAAATGCACGTTTCTGTTCATGGGGACTCTCCCCAGGGGTCCTGGTTACCAGCTATGCTACTGCTCACCAGCCCTCTAGTGGCAAGCCAGATCTATACAAGCAAGACCCTTAACATGTGACTGCTCACCACGTATTCTAAGCATATTCTAACTAGGGATGCATTGATAAAGATTTTCTTGGCCGATACTGATAGCCAAGTTATTAACCAGTCATATCAGCCAATACCTATCCAATAGCCAATTTACAGGAATGCAGCCCAGCAGCTTGGTGACCAGCACCCTGCAGCTAAGCCTTGTGGAGGGGAAGAGGCATGGGAGGGCAGATTGAGGTCCCCACAGTGAGGGCAGGACTGGGGCAGGGCCAGGGGCAGGAACAAGAATAGGTACTGCCCAGCCAAGGCAATGAATGGGACCCCGGGCTGTGACTGGGACAGAACCATGGGGGCTCATCCAGGGGATGTAGGGAGGGTGGGAAGGGGGAGTGGGTCCCCACCACTGTGCACTCTCATGCGGGAGGCATAGGGGGCATGAGCCCTCCCAGATTTGTGCAGAGGCAGGCTGCCCACCATGGGCTTGGCTCCAGGACTGGTGCCAGCCTCTTCCCAGAGTGGGGGGCTGGTCCGAGGCTGGGTTTGGAGAGGCCGGGAGAGGGGCGGGCTCAGCTGTGTGGGGCAGGCAGCAGCAGAAGTGGAAGGGGTCACTACAGGGAGGCTGAGGCAAATTTTGGGGTACCTATACCCACTCCCCAAGTACCCCCCAGTGCTGCCTCTGCTCAGGACACTCCATTTTGCTGCCTTTCCCTTAGGAGCTCTATGTTGTGGCAAGGGAAGCATGGCCAGTGCAGGGCTCCTGAGGGAAAGACAGCAGAGTGGAGTGCCATGAGCAGGGGTGGCACTGGGGGGGGTTGGGGGGGGGGCTCTAGCCACCCCAAAATTTGCCTTAGTCCCCCATAACCACCCCTCCCAGCATGGCTGCTTCCACCTGCCCCTCACAGCCGAGCCCACCCTGGTCCCACTCCCTCTGAGCCCAGCCCCAGGCTGGTGCCATCCCTGGCTCTGAGCCAACAGTGAGCAACCCACCTCCACCCCGCACACAAATCCAGAGAGCACATATCCCCCATGCCTCCCCCACGGGGTGCGTGCAGGAGCACGGAGCCACTCTCCCTTCCCACCTTCACCTCCTCTGCACCCCCTGGATAAGCCACCCATGGCTCCATCCCACTCCCAGCCCTGGGGTCCCATTCACTGCCCTGGATGTGTAGCAACTGCCCCTGCTCCTGCCCCAGTCCCTGCCCCATTCCCTCCCTTACCGTGGGTTCCTCGATCTGCCGCCACACCCATTCCCTTCCTCATGCTCCATCCCCCTCACACACTTACTGGCAGGATGCTGCTCTCCAAGCCGTTGGCCTGCATACCTGGCCTTGTGCATGCATACAGCTGCGCACATGCAAGTGGCATTTATTAGTGAGATAAATGCAATCCAAAGCAGGATGATCCTGCTTTGAGCAGGGGGTTGGACTAGATGACCTCCTGAGGTCCCTTCCAACCCTAATTTTCTGAGTCTCTGACATTATTGGTTACACTAGCCAGAAAAAGCTAATAGCCAATAATGTTAATTTTCCTTTTATCGGCACAGTCCGATATATGACCAATATGTTGGTGCATCTCTAATTCTAACTTTAATTCCACTTAAAATTCCACAGATTTTGTGTTGTATAAGTTTAAGGCATAACTTCACCCTTACTTTTCTCCAGAATAGTACCATCAAGTATGCTACACTTCCCCAAGTAGGCTGCTTCCAAAACTGGAAACTGGGTACATCTACACGGGACGCTAACTGTGCAGTAGCCTAATAACACTGCACAGTAGCATCCCAGGCAAAACCAGTGCTAACTGGTTAGTAGTACTAAGCTACTGTGCAATCAGTGCCTATAAAAATCTGTGCGCTGGCACAGTTTCTGCACATAGATTTAGTACTTAGCTATCCTAGTACTAAATTTAATGTGCAGTAACTACAACGCCTTAATGAACATGTAGACACATCCCCTGTATCTGAACAGCACCATAGCTATCTAATTAGTATTAGCCTGGGAGCTGGTTAATTAGGCTTGTTTCTCATCAGTACTAAACAGTAGGACTGCATGAAACAGCACTGTTTCATTTTGACTTCTGTTTCACGATTTTGACGGGACGCTGTTTCATTTTGAGTTTTGCTTCATTTTGAAGCACTGTTCCTTTTCGTTTCGTTCAAACTGTTTCTTTGTTTTGACATTTAGCCCGTAAGCTATAATGGGGAATCACAAAACTGCCTATAACTTTGTCATTTCTTGCCTGATTCAAATAGAAACAGCAGGGAGGCCTTGCTGAGGCCACAGAGCCTGCTAAGCTTCAAGGAGATAGGTGCAGGGGTTTCTAGGAAACTGCACCTCAAAGTCTTGAAAGCAAAACTCATGTCACTTGTAAGTGTGAAGATACAGGGGGGTGAAAACAGCAGGTATGGTAGCCCCTGCTGAGGCCATGAAGCCTGCCAGGTTTCAAGGAGATAGATGCAGGAGTTTCTGCACCTCAAACTGCTGCCAAGCAAAACTTGTGTCGTGTGCGTGCGTGCGTGCGTGCGTGCGTGCATGCATGCGTGCATGTGTGTGTTAAGGCGTAGCTGGGGGAATACAGCAGGCATGATAGTCCCTGCTGAGGCCATGAAACCTGCCGGGTTTCAAGGAGATAGGCATTGGGGTTTCTAGAAAACTGCACCTCAGGCTGCTGACAAGCAAAACTCATGATGTGTGACTGTATGCAAGTGTTAAGGCACAGCTGTTTTTCCATCCCTCCCCCAGAGCACTGGGATTGGAAGGGACCTCAGGGAAGGATCAAAGCCACTAGCCAGGTACACAGTCAATAGCAAAGCAGTCCTTCCCCTCCCTCTCCTTACTTTCTGTTCCCCTGCAAGCAAGCCCAGCTTCAAAACTCAAAATGTTTTGAAAGTTTCAAACCATTTTGAGTGCCTTGTTTCATTTTGAGGCTGTTTTGAAGCCTTTTGTTTTTTTTTGATTGTTCTGTTTCGAGCTCAGAACAAGTCAAAACAGCCTCAAAACGAAACGCAGCGAATTTCACACAGCCCGACTAATTAGCTTGCCCATAGCACAGCCATGCTACTTCAGGTTTTGGAAACAGCCCCCCTGGAGCACTGCAGTGTGCTTGTATGCACCACTCTGGAACAATGTAAGTTTACCATGTATATAGAGAGACAGATACATTACTAAGATTAAAAGCAATACTATGCACAAAACAAGGAAATGGTCCTAGCTCCAAAGAGTTTACAACACAGTTCCAACAGTTCCTTCCTAAACATTTTCAGATACTTAATTCCATATAACATATATTAGCCATTCAATTTGCCTGAATTATCTTACAGCATTCTACCTCACTGATTCTTGGCATTACCTTTTAGAGCAAAAAGCAAAAACAATAACTTTGCATCACAGAACTTTGAATAGTTGGGTTGTTAAATGGCTTATTAAAGAACAAATTGCCAACAGGAAATTGTATTCCTCAGTATTGCTTATCTTAAGAAAAAACTGATGAAATAGCAAATGTATAAGAAAAGGAAGATTTAACTTCCTGATTTCTATGCTTACAAAGGCCATATAATTAAACTTTTAATGTTACTATTAGAACATTTATCTCTGAAGTTAGCAAAGAGATAACAGGCTAAATTCTGATCTCAAGTGAGAACAATTCAAAACCTCACCATCTCTGCCAAAGTCAGTGTAATGCTCTGAGTTCAGACTGGTGTAATGAAGACCAGAATTTGGCCCAACATTCATGGCTATCCAACATGGCATTTTGGGAGACTTACGGAAGCATTTTCATGGGTAGGTTATAGAACCCAGGGGCACTTATGATTCCACAAACCAAAACCCAAATTGTTTCTGTACTGAGAACTTTTTTTACATAAATTCCATCTCAGAGCTAATGTCTGTGGCCATATTATGAAACGCTATAGAGAGGGATGTAATGACAACAGATCTGATGGAGAAGGGCATAGCCTTCTTGACAAGCCAGGAAAAGAAATAATGCAGCCTTTAATATTGAATGCTATAAATCATCTTTCAAAAGGGCATCATCTTGAATTTGTTACTTTTAAAATTCTACCTAATGTTAACATTTTTGTGTTCTAGATGCTAATGGCATTCCTGCAAATGGAAAGATTGATTCCCATATGTATATTGCTGCCCTTGATTGTTTAGATTTAGGTAGGCTTATTTTAAATGATAGGGCTAGATCTGCAGAAAGAGAACTGTGCTAACTGAAGTTAATGGCAAAGCTCCCATTGATTTTAGTGGTACTGGATCAGGGCCGAAACTGAAATAGCTCCATTGATTTCAGATGAGGATTTGGCCTTGGGGCACTAGTAACAGGACAGAAACCTCTCAGTACAGATTGTAGCTGAATATGGAAATGTGAAGGAAACTGAAAGACCCTTGCTGTGCAAGGAGATTTCTTTCTCTTTGCCTATTGCAAAAGCCCACCTCTTTCTTAATGAACATGCAGAGTCCTTCGCTGTCAGTAGCAGTGAATGTAGGTCCGCAGCCCAACACCTTTCTGCTCTGTCTGTCTGAGCTGCACGCCCTACACGAAGGTGTCAGGGCTCATGCTTTATGAAACGCATTTCACAGGCATTCTGCCTGAGTCACAGCTTCTGCAGCTCTGTGGCTGCTTTTGGTACCTTAGCGCAATGCAAGCTATGACTTGAAAGACATGATATATCCACCTTTTTCTCTGCAGATGCTTGGTTCCATCAGGCCCAGATTGATAGTAACAATGGGTCATTATTACTATGGACTATTTAAACAATGGACTGTTTAAAATATGCTTGTCATCTCATTCAATTCAACCTAGGCAGATGCCTGTACAAATCACAAAACCATAATTATGCTTCATTCTGTGTGCCCAACTCAACCCCTCCCCCGCCCAACCCCCCCCC
>NW_017729022.1:29990630-30010968 GCF_001723915.1 Gavialis gangeticus | reverse complement strand
CCCCCCCCCAAACCAAACAAACCGTAGTCACTATGTGTACCCTGGCTATCTGTCTCCAAATCCATACTAATCTAGAAAGGTGTTACGGTTGTACAAGTAAATATGTCTGCACTAGTTTTAATTTTACTGGGCAGATCTACATGTGTTGCTATGGTAATGTTGTTATTGTACCGTCATTTAGCATTTCCTTTTGGAAGTACTACAAGACAGTGCAGTAACAGCCCATACTGCACCATGCGTGCTTCAGATGGTTATTTTTAGGCACTATGTCACCATAGTGACGTGCTATAATGAGGTAGCCCATCACTATGTTGATGTAGCTGCAACAACACGGTTCTTGCCCATGAATGCTACATCACTGTAGGGCATTGCTATGGCAATGTAGCGTCATGTGCAGACACCCCTATTGAGTCCTTGATGTGAATTTGGGCTGCTAATGCAAACCAGCACCTGTGCCACCTTGGCTTCACTACTTCTATTACCTCTACTAGCTAGATTCCAACTAGCATGGGTATGTCTACCCACTTTAAAATTACAGCTCTGTTTGCTGTGCACATATACCCAGGGAGGGTACATGAATATGTAGACTGAATGATTGTCTCGCTCCTTGCAACTCAGGCACATTGACAAGATGACAAAGAGAGATCTTGCATCGTGGTTCTGCATAAACATTTTATAGATAAACAGAGGTCAGCACGGCCCAATTCTGGGTTGGTACAAATGGCGAAAACCGTAATTAAGCTCTCTCCGTAATATTAACAGAAAAATTGTCCTTCAGCCTTTACATCTGTAAAACAGGCACCTCTCCTGTGGACATTACATTAATGTTATAAGATGCAAATACCTTCAATTCTTTTTAATAAGGTAAAGGACACAATTGTAAACCACAGGCTGGTGGTCGGTCTGATATACATCTTTAATACATTGTTCTTTCTTCTGATTTTTTTTCCCTTAAAAAGTATTTTAATCAGTATGTTAAATAGAATTAGTTATTGTAATTGAAGAAGAACATTTTTGTCTCTGTGGTATTTGTCATGAAGCCTTGGATGAGCATACGTGTGCCAGTGTCACAGACTGTTATCCTTTGCCTCACTGATTTATGTGTTTATTAGACATAATGTTGACATGTTTCACATTTTTTCAGACAAACCCCTCTACTGAATGTACAGGGGCTTTGCTTGGAAAATGACACATGATTCAGAAGAATATTGTTGTAACCTACAAAACGGCAGTTACAGGCAAGTGAAGTGTTTGAAGAATGGCCTGTAGCTATTCTATCCAGAAGGAAAGAACATCTGTTTTTGGTTTGTCTGTTTTTTCGAATACCCATCTTTCTGCCCTCTCCCATTCCCCCATCAGTTTTCCTACTGAATCTATATGACTGGCTGAGTAGAGAGACTCTAAGAAAATTCAGTTTTATTCTACTGTATACTAACCTGGTAATGTGTTTTAAATATAGTCAATTCAAGGAATAGTAACAGAAGCAATCTTGTTCTGTTTTCAAGAAGTGCAAAGAAAAATTAGTATTGGGTATATTAGAGCATGGAGTGATGCATGATAAAGGTGTGGCTGCATTTACTGAGTGTCTTGTCTCTCTTTCTTTTGTCAAGGAAATCATTCATTAGCCAAGAAACATATCCACGTGTGCTCAGAATTACATTGTTTTTCAATACCTATCTGAAATGCAGACCCAACAAATACTGATACCAATGCTTAACCTCACTCACTTGAGTGCTCCATTTACCTTAGTGAAATTACCAATATGAATAATTCATAATTATGAATAAAATTAATTTGCTTGTGCTTGCAGGAAATCTACAAGGCCTCTTCAGAAGATGGATCCAGAGACAAAAATGCATAATATTACTGGACACTGAAAAACATGGTATAAGGAGCTTATGACAATGGTTCCATGACTCAATACAATCTTCTTACCTCTTCTAATCTCCCTGTACTCTCCACATAACAGTGACTCCTTCCCTTTGAATGGTCTGACTCTTTTACATAATTAGGTTATGTAGCTCAATTGTCTTTCTCCTTGCAGTCTCTTTTTACAACACCTTTCCACTTCTTTAAGTGATTGTTTTCATTTACTGAATGGAATTATACAAAAGTCATTATTTTATCTGGTATTTACTTTAAGCTGTCTCTGCTTCTTTCTCAGACCTGAGTAAGTGGGCCTGAAAGCTTGTCTAACATTTCTCCAAATGATTCAGTTGGCTCAATAAAAAGATACTACTCCCCAAACCTTGCTTCTAATGAAGTTAAGTATGTGCATAAGCAAGTGCCAAAGTGTGGCCACAACAACTAACAAGTCATGGCTTAACAACTGCCTTAGTTCACAAAGCCCTAATCACCAAAACATAATCACCACAACAAAAAATCAGGGTATGAATAGAGGCTGTGGGTATGAATAGATATGCCTCTCTTATTGTGGCAGCTTCTGGGAAATTTCCAGCATTAGAAACCTTTCCACGAGAGGAAGCAGTACAGGCATTCCAGGCTGCAACCACCCCTCTACCCTACTCCCTGGTGATCCCAGTCAGGCATAGGCAACTGGTGCCACCTTAGGGGGGGCACATACCCCCCAGCAACGGGGTGGGGGTCTCTCCGTGGCCAATCTCACTGACCAGGCAGGGGTCCTTCTGTGGCCAACTGCGCTGACCAGGAAGTGGCCGCGGTGCTTTATCCAGCACTCCCACTCCCTGGCCGGCACTTGCAGGAGGGGCACTGATGCTCCCACCTGCCCCCCCTGCCCATCACCTAAGTGGGGAGTGTGGCCTGTCAGGGGTTCGCACCAGCACTCTGAGGGGGTGCATGTGCACTTCCATGCACCCCCTACGTGTCATCACTGCAGTCAGGAGATATGTGGGGAACAAGGGCGGCTCCTCCCCTCTCAGTCTCTGGGAGGAGAGGGAGCAGCAGATGCTCCTCTCCACTCTTCCCGTCTCCAGTGTCTGCAGTCTAGGGGACATGCAAGGAGCATTCCCCAGCTTTCTGACCCCTCCTGTGCTTGAGAAAAGTCCAGCTGCCACTGCTTCCCACTCTTTCCCAGACTGGTGACCCCAGTTTTGGGTAGGTTCTGAGAGGAGGTGGGGAGATGGGCTCAACTCCTCCATGATGTAGCTCAACTCTTCCATGATCTCCAGAAGTCAAGCTGCAGGGAAGTTTCCTGGCATGTGCCCTAGACTGGAGTCTCTTTGGTATAGGGAAGGGACAGGGGAAGCTTTTGCCAAACTATTTCTGATCATGGAAGAGTCACATGTTTAGAGAAACTCTCTCACAGGGAAGATCTTTAGATTTTTCTTCTGGATGCGGCATGTTTCCTCCAGGAAAAACTGAATGAACACCTGTACAATGGCAAGTGCTACCAAGGGAACAGCGATTCTCCCAGTAGAAACATAATGCTTGTACATAGCCGGTCTTTCTATTGCAGCTTTCATTTCTAATTCTCTTGAGAAACTAAAAGACAAATTTAAATTCTGCTGAGGGATCTTCTGATGGGAGCTGCTTAAAAAGAGAATTTAATAACCCTAGTCTTCTCTGCTACTCTCCTTTTAGTGATCACTTCATGGTGCATGCTGGATGCCTATACCTCCCCTGAAAGGGAGGGCATGGTTGTTTCACACTTCCACAATTTTCTGCCTTGCCAACTTTTTGTCCATGGGCATCTACATCTGGATCTGTACTAATAAACATCAGTATAAAACCAGGCCATAAAATTCAGCCACCGAATAAAAATAGATGTATAAATTAACTCAATTCATTGTAAGAAGGCTAACAAAGAACTGTAGAACTAAGGCCTGTTCAAACTACCAATTAAAGATTTGTTCTAAGTGAAAATGCACTTATTAAGGTATTATGTAAAACACCCACATTTTAATGATTAGCATGACAGATTATGTTACAAATGTTTAGGCTAAAATACCCACCACAGACACAAAGACTGGATTAGTTATTCATATTGCTGGACTGCACAGATTAATCTTCTACTATGGTTTTATTTGGAAGTGTAAGGCTAAATTTCCATATCAAAACTTTAATTTCCTAGGCACAACAATTAGCCATGACATTTTGACTGCAGTCATATCTCTTACTTTTCCTTTACTCTGTCTTTTCTCTCACACATATCTGTGTACAAAAGAAATTAAAGTCTTTGTCCTTTCAGGGATAAATCTGTATATTTTCAGGAGAAGTAAAAACTAGGTTAAACTGAAAGTTTCAAATGGATCGGATTTGAAATAGGAGTTTCTGAGTCAAACAGAGATTGTGGGTTACGGTGACTGAATAAATTTAAATAAGAGGGGGTTTTTTGAGGTAGGAGAGAGGAAACAGGGAAGCCAATGATGAAGGACCTGATTATAACCCCAAATTAGCATATTGGAGGCTACTCCCTGTACCTAAGGAAGCTTGCCTTCATGGCATTGTCCCTCCTTTCCCAATATTACACATCAAACAACCCAGGGACTGGACACCCACAGCTGGGGACAGAGGGCAAGGTGCGGGAAGATATTGCTCCCTATCCCCCTAAGGGGACAGCAAAAAGTTAGTAGTCTGTCAGTGTGACATGAAGATGTATTAACTTTTCTGCCTCAGGTATCAAAAGATGTGTCTGTTGAATGCTGTTTCTCTGGCATTCCCGCCAAACTGTGGAAAATGCTCAGGGTGGTAGCAAAGGAAGTAGTCCTGTAATTATAGCTCTGCTGGGGAGCAAGGGCCCAAGAGGAGCTGCTGCAAAGACGCATAGCCTTGATGCACATTTCCAGGGGAGGCGAGGATCAGAACTCAAGGCACAGAAAGAATGGGGAAACAATCATCCCAAGTGCCAATCAATCAATCCTCATACAGGAGTAAGGACCCAACCTCAGTAGGACATGCAAATACAGGAAAAACAGCAAACTAAAAGGTACAAGTAAAGCCAAATGAAGGGCTCATAGTTTGAAGTCTTTTCTTATTCTGCTGGGGACCATTCCCAGGTCTCTTTGATCTGTATAATACTGTTTCTTCGTGAAGGTCTATTGTACGTACTGCAGATCCTGTGGAGTTTGTTTTAAAATCCTATGAAAAAAACAAAGTAAGGAATATCGAGGATTTTTATATTTTTACCTTCTCTGCCTCCACGAATGAACTGTAATTCTAGGGAAAAAAAGTATAATTACCTAAAGAGAACTCTGTGCTGCCTGTAGCTTTATTTAGTACACTGCTCATTTATCAGGATTTCATGCTATCACCAATGGCAGGATGCATTTTGTTAGGACAGTAATTGTCATACCACAGTTTGCATGCACTCCTTCCAAGAACCTGGGTTCTGAAAGCAATACACTGCATACAAATAAAGCGCTGGAAACTTTTCATTTTTATAATCTAAAGCAGACTATTTCCCATTAAATAGATATCCCTTTCCTCTCAACGTTCATTTTAAAAATCACACTGTACAATTTTATTCCTTAGAGCTATTTTGTTCTGGTTTTCTTGTCCCATCTCTAATGCCTCATCATTTTTTCCCTGAACAAAATAAAAGGCTAAGAGGCCTGATTCTGCAGTGCACTATCTGGTGCACTAAATCAGATATAACTCTATTACAGTCTAGGAAAATAGACCAATTTTAAGTCAGTGGAAAATCACATTTGGTTTTCAGTGGAATTCAGCTCTTAGGCAACACAATAAGGGGCTGGGATTCAGGAAAACTCAGTATTTTTGGTGCTAAGTATTTTTAAAAACTGTGGTGGACAGAGGCACAACCGGCCAGTTCTGCATCCTGAGTGGTAGTGCTGCATGCAGCAGGGGCAGTGGCCAAAGGAGAAATGGTGTGCGTCTCAAGCAGCCATTTAAACATAGATTTTTGGAGGCAAAAAAGGCATCAGAATTTAACCTTCTCTGCCCCCCTCATAGCACCTGGTTTATGTCAGCCACTGACCCTACCACCCATACCCAACAACCTCATCAATGCTGCTCTGCCCACCCCACTGCCGGTGCTGCAGCAGGAGCCACCACTGCCACACAGAAGGTGCAGGATGCAAAGGAAGAAGGGAAATGGGGTAGGGGACAGCCTCGCAACTCCGTTCTGACATACACCCCCTATAGGCTTAAGACTGCTTGACCCCACTGTGGCTTAACACATACACGTTACATGAGTTTTGCTTTCAGGATTTTGGGGTACAGTTTCCCCAAACTCCCTGCACCTATCTCCTTGAAATGTAGCAGGCTTTGTGGCCTCCACAGGGGCTAGTATGCCTGCAGTTTTGACCCTGCTGTGGCTTAACACATACATGATACAAGTTTGGCTCTCAAGACTTTGGGGTGCAGTTTCTCTGAATCCCCTCTGCTTATCTTCTTGAAACTTGGCACACTTTATGCCCTCAGAAGGGGCTACCATTTCTGCAAGTTTTATCCAAATCTGGACAGAAATGACAAAGTTATAAACTGTTTCAACCTTCCCCCTTATAGTCTATGGCTGAAACGTCAAAACAGAATCAAAACAGCGAAACATTTCGACTTGTCTCATTTTGTTTCGAGGCTGTTTCGACCATAACTGTTTCATTTCAATTTTGCTGTTTCAACCTCAAAATGGGTTGAAACAGCGTCAAAACAAAACTGGTGGTGAAATTTCACACAGCCCTAGTAGACAGGGTTCATGCTCCACTTGCTAACCCATTGTTAAGGTGCTGGAAGCCTGTATTCACTGTAGAGCAGCATTTGGGAATTGCGCGAGTGTCCTGCCACCCTGGTTCCATGTAGTCCACTTATTGCCAATTAGAGATTATAGCCTAAATTACATTTTTAACAGAGGTTTAATTTTGAATCAAGGAAAAAAATTCACAGTATTGACAAAGTTTGCATTTTCATCCTGGCCTGTTTCACAGTATATAAAATATCCATACCCATACCTAGATTTGCAAAAATGGTCAGCTTTGCATTAAAATAAGGAGCAACTACAGTTGCCTCACAGTGGGGCGCAATACTTTTCATCTTCTGTATTATATTTTTACGCTTCACCTTTTGAAAATTTGTGCTGAGAGGTCTGCAGTAAAGAACAGATCTGGGGTGAAAGGAAAGCTAGACTGATTCACTACAAACCTGGGCCACAACCCTAGAAAGCGGTGAAATCCCTATCTCACGTAAAAATTTGGTAGGCCTCAGCATCTTCCAGCTTCCTATTTGCTCTCTTCTGACCAGCTTCAACATAAGGACTCCCTCACAGAGACATAATAGGATAGTTTTATCCCCTGGGTGGAAGTGCACAGGGCAGTATCCACAGCCAGGCTGCCAGCAACAACAGTAGTGTCCAGGACAGCAGCAGTGAGGACTGCTGTTTTTGCATACTCCCTAAGCTAGTGCCCAGGCTTGGTGCCCAAGATACCTCCTCCCCCAACCAGAGTTATGCTACTACTCCCTTAACTCTCCCTAGCCCAGAGGCTTTCCTGAGAAGAAGGGTTCAACCTGAGTGGGGATCTATAGCCTGGATCTTTTGGACTTACCTCCCTGCCCCTGTGTTTTGCTTTCCGCTGAAGTCAATGCTGCTGTCCGTTGAAGGTACTGGTTCAGATATACATCTGACTGGGCTACACCCTAGCAAGAGAGAAGCATATAAGAGAGAATGGGAGAGTTATGTACCTCTCTGGGCACCTTCCTGAGACAAGATACACTTTTCCTTTTGGGTGAAGAGCTGCTTAGACATCCAGTAAGCAAAACTGGATCTGGGATTTTATAGATTGCCTTACAAGCACAGCAGAGCCTTGTGGACTTAAATCAGTTTTGCAATAAACACCCTCCCCACTTTCCTCCTTCCAAACCTGTACCCCACTGTATCACCAGTACAGTTCGATCAGAATTAAAATTGGTAGAAGTCATAGTTTAGAAAAACATTCCAGCAGCTTCATCTATTTTCAGGACCATACTAGCAAACTGACTTATTGATACAGAAGTGGTTATTATGAAGATATTACAGTGAGTGGAGGATGCTGGCATTTGAAAAATGCTGGAGACTTTAGGAAGTCTACTAGGGGCTATAGATTTTATGTGGAAGACATTCAGAGAGTACAGTAATAATGTCCTCCATAAAAGAGAGAGAATTTGCTGTACTTTCATCACTTCCTTTTGGTTTTTTTTGTTTTGTTTTGTTTTGTTATTTTTTTTAACTCTGCCAATCTTTTTAATATTGGTGTCTGAACACCAAATCAGCCATACAACATGAAAGATTGTCTTGCCATCTAGTTTTCAATCTGTTTTGATTCTGCAGTACCTAATGTTAGCTTCTCACAGTGGCAACAGCTTTTTATGGGCCATGTTCAAGGCTGTAGCTAGTCTCTGATTTTTACTCTGTCATCATTTACAGCATCAAAGGGACAGTTAGCTCACTTTCTCTGTTAAAAAAAAAATCAAAGCAGATTCACAAAATTATATATACTTGAACATGACAAGGGTTGTTTTAGATGTCTCATTTTAATACCCAGTGGAAAGTAGCCCACTTTGGTTTAATTAGAGCTCAGCACGTTCAAAAAGGCTAAAATTATGTTTTGATAAAGATCTCTAGGCTGGATACATTCAGGAGCAAAATGTCTCATCCCCAGGAAAAAAAGGGCGATCCCTGTCTTCTTTGCAAAACAAACAAAGGCTATTTCTCACCTACTTAATCCTTATATATATTACAGGGCTTTCAATCAATAGCTCCCCAAAGTTCATGAGTAATCACTTTATTCGTTGGAGTCTTTGTAGGCAGTTGAAATACCTGAAGGCACTCCAACATTAAAAGAAAAAAAATGGATATGCATTTTTAAAATGTGCATCTGCAGCAATGTAAACCCATATATGTCTTTCAAAGACAAGGCAATGATAGCAGCTGTGTGTGAAACTAAAACATAAGCAACCTAAAATTGCGAAAGTAAAATAATCAGAGATGGGCCCAAACTAAAACTTTTGACAGCCATAGTCCTGTTATGGGGGGTTTGCAAGCCCAGTTGTAGAGCAAAATGCCTTGGCTAAGTCCTATTAGTAAAATGGATTGCACTGAAACCACAGGCCTGAATATCTTTTTATCCTCAAGAGACAATCCCAGAAAATATAATAAAAAGACCAGTCTACTGAAATCAACAGCAGTAATATAGTACCTTCTATTACCTTACATAGTTGAGTTTAAATTTCCTAGGGAAAGGCTGTGATTCAATATTAGATTCAGAAGAGCACGGCATAGAACCCAATGATGATAGTTCCACCCCTTACTAAATTCTATAGGACTGGTCCTTGGCTCTTTTTTTTTTTTGGTTACCATTTTATTCCATTTTAAAATAAAGCTTCAAGCTGATTTCTGCCACAGGTAAACCTAGGTTACATCTACATTAGTTCTGTGCCTCTCTTGAGATTGCTATTGAAATATAAGCCCTGCCTACCTGCTCCCACTCTACGCATTTCAAACCCAGAACCCAGGTACTGGGGACATGCCAGCAGTATCCCACACTACCACTTTCAAGCATGAGAGGAAGAGGTCTTGAGAACAACACACCAAAGGGTATCCCTGGATTGTCCCCAGGGCCTCAGCTTTGCTGGTTGCAGAGTCAGTCTGGTGGATGGGGCCTATTTTTTGGCCACAGTCTTAAGAGCTGCATAAAGCTTGTGCAGACAAAATTGCCCTTCATGGGAACAGAACTCTGCAAATATGCATAACATAATCCATACATGTCTAAAATAGGAAGTATGAGGGATAAGATAGAATGTCATACTGCCTATACCTGTCTTTCTGTGTATTGTTTTCTTGGCAGTTTTCTTCTGCTTCCCTCCTTCCCCATTTAACACAAAGTGATTTGACCCTTTTAAAGGTTTGGGGTTCAGCCTCACCTGTGCTGAGCCCCAAACCCCTAAAATCTTCCCTAAATTCCTAAAAGGTTTAGCTGCATCCCCAAGTGAAGAAATGGAAGTACCAGTTTCATGGGGCGTGGGACTCAGAACCAGGTCCGCTGGGTAAGAAATGGAAGTACACTGGGTATGTGTATCTGCATATATACTATTATATATACACACTATTAAAGAGGAGGAGGACAGTAGGAAAGGGGTAATTAGGGAGGGGATGCAATACTTTTGCATTTGAAAAAGTTCTGGGAAAGAAAGACAATGTAGTTTTACGGTGTGGAGTCAGATTACAATGAGTACAAGTATTAGTTTGGCTACTGTTAATGCTGGCTATCTGTAACAGCTGATTGAACAAAGTGCTTTAAAATCTATGTGCTGACTTGTACCATTTTGGAAACTGCTATGCCTCATGAATTAGTAGTTCAGATTTGAAGCCTTAAGCTAGAGGTTCCCAAGACACAGCCTCTTAAAAGCATCATGCACCAACAAAACTTTGCGGCTTTCAATTTCTTTTGCACGCGTGCATTTGGGGCTTAAGCTGTGGTTCTGATCCTTCCCAGACTGATATTTTATGGACAGAATGACTTATAGTTCATGCCTGGTATCCACTTACCTTTTGGGGATGTTCCTAAAGATAATAATTAGAGCTACAACACAGCTGGGGCCAAGCTGACAGGGCACAGTCATTTGCCCATCTGTAACAGGACAGGGCTGCGCAGCAATCTTGAATACATGTAGGTACCCCAACATTAAGTAGACAGCTAAAGGTGACATGCTGCGATCATTGAATTTGAACAGCACACGTGCTATTAGTGTAAGTACCATCTTCAACAACTTTCTGAGAACCAGAGGCTATGGAAAGACACAAAAATATATTGTTTTAAAAGCTGTGGGGAACTTACTACTTTCGAGTTTGTATCAGCTAAACTAATTTAAGTGTTTTGTGTATCTGTTACTACTATATTGGTATAAGTAGGGCTGAACCACTGGAACTTTAAACCTGAATAAAACAGATTTAAAATTACAACACTTCAGTACTACCTACACTAAAATAGGAATGAACATGAAAAATAGTTATATTCATTCAACATAACTCATGGGTAACCAGTATAATTTTAAAATGATACAACTGTTTCATTTCATAAATTTCACAGATATTAGGGCTGGAAAGGACCTTATAAGATCATCAGGTCCGGCCCCCTGCCCAACGGGCAGGAAGTCAGCTAGGGTCAAAGGATCCAAGCAAGATAAATGTCCAAATGTTTCTTGAAAGTGTCCAGAGCAGGTACTTGTGCCACCTCTGGGGGGTCTGTTCCAGGCCTTGCAGGCTCAGACAGTAAAAAAGTTTTTCCTTATGTCCAGCCTAAAACGGTCTTGCAGGAGTTTGTGACTGTTGGACCTTGTCATCCCCTGGGGTGCCCTGGTGAACAGGCGTTCCCCCAGATCCTGGTGCACACCCGCTATGTACTTACAGGCTGCCTCCAGGTCACCCCTGACCCTGTGCTTCTCCAAGTTGAACAGTCCCATAGCTCGCAGCCTCTCTTCATAAGGCCTATTCTCTTGCCCTCTGATCATGTGCATGGCTCTCCTCTGGACTCTTTCTAACTTCTCTACGTCCTTCCTAAATTGTGGAGCCCAGAATTGGATGCAGTACTCCAGCTGCGGCCTCACCAAGGCAGAGTACACCAGGAGGATGACATTTTGGTTCTTGCTTGAGAAGCATCTATGGATGCAAGCCAGAGTTTTGTTCACTTTGCTAGCTGCGGTATCACATTGGTGGCTCATATTCAGCTTGGGGTCAATCATGACTCCTACGTCTCTTTCGGTCACAGTGCTAGCGAGCATAGCATTGCCGAGCCTATAAGCATGATACGGGGTTTTTCCCCCACCCCAAGGTGGAGCAC
This sequence comes from Gavialis gangeticus, assembly GCF_001723915.1. Taxonomy (NCBI): domain Eukaryota; kingdom Metazoa; phylum Chordata; order Crocodylia; family Gavialidae; genus Gavialis; species Gavialis gangeticus. The sequence goes on along the minus strand of NW_017729022.1, from coordinate 29,999,221 downwards.
CTTGCATTTTTCCATATTGAATGCCATCAGGTTTTCATCTACACACCTTGCAAGCCTACGGAGGTCAGCCTGAATTGCCAGTCTATCCTCGAGTGTGGATACTCTTCCCCAAAGCTTGGTGTTGTCAGTGAACTTAGCCAGTTCACTTCTGACATGAGTGTCCAGATCGTTTATGAAGACATTAAAGAGTACAGGTCTGAGAATGGAGCCTTGGGGGACACCACTAGTCACTGAGTGCCACGTTGATTCAGTTCCGTCAACTACCACACTCTGGGTCCGACCTCGGAGCCAGTTCCCCAGCCATTGGACTGTAAAGTAGTCGAGGTCGCAGTTGCCCAATTTTTCCATGAGGACATCATGGGACACCAGGTCAAAGGCTTTTTTAAAGTCCAAATATATGATATCATATATATGATGTCATATCATTTACCACAGCCTGAGTTGTATATGGTAAATGTTTTCATCTGAATTCTACAATGACTCCTGCTAGTAGTTTGCCTTTTAGAGCAAACTTCTCTTTTAAACCATGATAGTTCAGTTTTCTAAATCTCACATGTACACTCAGATTTTACTTTAGAAGTACTGTTAAAAAATATAAATAGCATTGACTAAACAGAATATGGAAAGCTGTAGTAAGCAGTAGTATTTTTTCATGTTACTCACTTGTTTCCTGAAAAATGGGAGTGTGTGTGATTGAAGTAAACTGAGTAGCTGCATCTCTCAATGTTAGCATGAACAAAGAGATTACTGAGCATTAAGGAAAAGCACCTATAGCATATCTTCCTCTAAGGGCAGAAACAGACACCACCTAACATTGCATCTGTGCTGCTATAACAATATCTATGGCAGCATGAACCACTGAATCATAGAATCATAGATAAGTAAGGTTGGAAGGCACCTCCAGAGGTCATCTAATCCGACCTCCCGCCTGAGGCAGAATCATCTGTATCCAAACCATCCTATACAAACCCATAATCTAAACTTTATGTTAAACTACCACCAATCAAACTACCACAACACCTATCCTAACCTGCCACAGGTAAAGCACGGGAACCCAGACTGCTTCTTAAAAGGTTGTTAATATATGCTCTAGAGATCCCATGTAGAGGACCACATCCTTCACTACAGAGGAAGGTGAAAACCCCCACAGTTCAAACCAATCTGATCAGGGGGTAAAATTCCTTCCTGACCCAAAATATGGCAATTGGTCTGACCGTGGGTGCACAGGCAAGCACTGGAACATCTCAGTCAAAATCCTCAGCCTTAGTTGCAGCTAACACCCAGTGACTCTAAGGAAGCTTTAAAAACACCCTGACGCATGTAGCAGAAAGAGGGAGAGAGAGCAACCAACAAAACCCTCAGAAGCATGAGAAATGCACATAGAAGATTATAGGCATAGCTACACCTAAATTATCCCCAACCAGTGGCTGTCCAGCCTCTTCTATATAACCTCCAGTGATGGAGGCTAGGTGCACACATTCAAAAAGCCTGAAACAGAATCAATCTAAAGTATGCAGTTTTCTACAAGAGCAGACTTTAGATCAGTAGTGAACAGAACACACATTAGCCCTTTGGTGACAGAGGAAAATCATAGAACAGGTTCTGCCATTTTTAAACCAGTCTATGTGTGCTGAATTCATGTTTTGTTACAAGTATAGTTCAGTTTCCCATCGCTGATACCAGTAAAAGCTTAATGTCTGTACCTGGTCAGAAAGTCCACAACTTCCCATGACAGTCTACTGCCTCACTGGTCGAAAAAATGAAAGGTTTTCCTGATGCTGTTCAGACAGATGTTCCTATCCTTTGTCACACCACATCAGTGGTGTGACAAAGGATATTAATAAATGATGCCACTTTATTGCAGCTCGCATCTGTTTGGTGGTGGTAGAATGCTGGGAGCCAGGAGCTGCCTGCATATTCCTGCCCCCCTGGGCACATGCTCCAGCGGCTTAACAGGTCCAATCCTGTGCACTCTGGATAGGATCGGGCTCCTCAAATACCCGGAGCACTTGCCTAGCTTTCCCTGCTTACAGAGATGCCCAGAGTGCATCTCTGTAAGTGTAGCTAATCAGGGTTCCCTGCTTATAGAGATCCACCCCAGGATCTGCAGAGCCCTGTCTTCACAAGCAAGGAAAGGCCACATGGGTCCCGGTGTGGAGTCATGGGATCCAGGAAATTCCAGGTGCCTCATGCCTCCATGGCAGGACCAGACTGATGCCAAGCCTCCACGCAGGGACCCACTGCACCATGCTTCATGCAGAGGCACAGGTCAGCGTGGGTCCCAGCAGGGAAGAAGGGGCATGGGATCCAGGGAAGCCCCAACACACTGTGTCCCCACACAGGGATCCACACTGAACCATGCCAGGACCCTTTGTGACCTGTGCTTCATGCAGTGGCATAGCTCACTGTGGGTCCTCATGTGAAACCAGGGATGGGGCTCTGGGGATGTTCCAGCCCCAGCACCACTCCGCACCACTCCATGCCTGGATCTGCACTGGCCCATGCCTCTGCATGAAACAGGGCTCACCACAGATCCTGGAAAGGAGGTGTGGGGTAGCACAGGAGCCAGGGAATTCCCAGCACCCTGTCCTTCCATGCCAGGACCTGTGTTGACCCATGCCTCCAGGTCAGTGCAGGACTCAATGCAAATCACAGCATGAAGACACTGGGTCCCAGGAATTCCCTGGCTCCTGTGCCTCCTTGCCAGGACCCATACTGTTCTGTGCCTTCACAGGAGGCATGAGTCAGCACAGAACCCGATGCAGGGTAACAAAAGACCCCGGGAATCCCCTGGCAAGAGGAATGTATCACCCCTTTTCCCACATTGGCCTGATGTGGGACAAGGGGCAACTTGTGTGTTGCCCAATAAAGCAGATTACCTGTGGTAGGACATGTTCTACCACAGCTTCCCTGCTTTATTTTGGCAACATCTGTTTCCACCCTATGGGATGGTTTAAGGACTGGCAAACAGACACAGGAGTGGGTATCTGTAGTAAAGTCCTGCATCCTTTCTTTTTGTGAGATGGTCAACAAGAGAAAGGAGGGGACTGAAGGCTGGGAGGTCTAGAAGCTGGAGCCACAGATATGCTAAAGTCTTTTAGTTAACAGGGTGGACCTTTGGCCAACGAGTTAAGAAACAGGGGCAGAGGACTGATTATGGTGTTCTTCTGCAGATTTTGATGTAGCTTTGGAATGACTCTGAGTGACCTAATTATGCTAGAACCCAGGAAATGACTGTTGAGATGTGACAGTGATGACAACAATATCAGGAAATACTTCTTCATGGTTTGGGTGGCCAAAATTTGGAATGGGTTTCCAAGGGAGGTGGTTCTCTCCCCTACCTTGGGGGTCTTTAAGAGAAGGCTGGATAGGCATCTGGCTGGGTCATCTGACCCTAGCACTCCTTCCTGCCTAGGCAGGGGATCAGACTCGATGATCTGTTGAGGTCCCTTCTGACCCTAGCATCTATGAATCTATGAATAAATGAAAATAAAGCACTAAACAGAAGAAAGGCCACACTGGCTTAGTTCCTCCTATACTTCCCTTCTTTCTCTGTCTCTCACACACATAAAGGTTTGGTACCAGCAACTGCCCAATTAAAATACCAACTGTTTTATGATGGAGAGGCCTCCTATGAAACTGACATCTCCCTAAATCAGCTTGTTGTGTGGTTTTGGCCCACATATTATTGTGATATCATAAAAAATAAGCGATCATAATCATTCCATTAGGATGATATTTTCATCAGACTTCAGACTGGAACTGAAACTATATCTCACCAATGCTTTGGTTCTCAATTGAAACCAAATCCACTAGTTTTGGCTATGAGAGTTCATGCCTAACTAAAATTTTAAGTGATTTAAAAAGTCGGTTTCAATTTGATCCCATTTCAAATGTACACTTTGCTCAGTAGTGAAAACCCAAATGTTAAAGTTGGACATTAAATCCAAGACAATAAACAGCATAAGCAGAGACAAGTTGGAGGGGTTTTGCATTTTGGTAACCAAGGTGTCTAAAATGCATGGAGTTTATTCATAAAATATGTTACTAATAAGGAATCTTCATTTAATTTGACAGCAACACTTTTTATCAATAGTGAAAGCTTTTAGGTTTTTTAATGATCATGCTGTTATTCTATTGCCTGTACCTGCATAGTTATTTCAGATAATCAATATTGAACATTTAAGTTAAAGATGCCTTATACGGTAAATTAATATTCTTTGCAGAGAAATAATATTATGCCTAGCTGTGAAATGCCTGAATTAATTCACATCCTTTGGGAAGTAATATTTTATAAAGGTACTGTACCCTTTTGGCTTACAGATCAATAAACATTCCACTAAAATATCTGTAGCTGATTGTGACTGATATAATTTTACTCGCTATGGTATATATGATACAGCCTCAATAAGAATTGTAAAAACGTAATGAGGGGCAGACAGGCTTGTTTTAAAGGCAGTGTGGTAGATGCAGAAAGCATGTTTCTAGTATGTCAAAACAGCTTCATACAAACAAGAGAAAGCTAAATGCTTTACTATTGCTGTGACTTCAGTCTGGAAAATAAGACAAGCTGGGGAACTACTGCAAGCAACTACTGCTGGAGGGAAGAATACTGTTAGTTAATAAGAGGTAACAATGATCTGAAAAGCTCATCTGGGGCCCAAACTTGTTCCCATTCAAGCCATGAGAGCAAGATCAAGCCTTTGATTAGATGTTTGATATCAGAGCAGTGTTTGTTCAGAGTTATATTCCAAGAATTCCAGCTGTCAAATCTATGGGCTGTTTCAGCTGTCTCCAAAGCCTTTGTTTTTACCAATTGCAATTCTGAGCTAATGGCAATTTTTCACTTTGCTTCATTATTGATTATGATGTTTGGTTGAAAAGTTTCAATAAAAACTGTTTTTCAGTGGAAAACTGGGATTTGACTAAGTGATTTTCTTTAGGGTTTGTTTTTTTTGTATTTTTTTTGCAATTAGTCCAGTTTCCATGAAGATGTAGTCTTTCATCTAAAAAGCTGAACTGTAAGGGTTAGGCTGCCAAGGGAAAAACAGGGCCTGGGACTGGGTCAAAGGGCAAGATCCATATACCAAAGCCAGAGGGAAATCCAGAAGCAGGGTCCCAGATACTATCCATGCTCAGGACCCAGGAGTCAGATGCCAAGTACAAAATGGGGACCAAGCTATGTGATGAAGTTCAGAAACAGTCAAACCAGGGTCAGGAACCAGTAAACAGAACCACTGGGAAATCCAAAGCCAAGACCAGAAACAAGCCAAAAACCAGGTCAGGAACCAGGAGAACTGAAGAACAGGAACCAGGAGGTGCTCCCAGAAGCCAGTCCGAGTGATCGCTGCTCCTGAACTGGAGCAGAGTTCATTAGCTGGGACTTACTGCAGATGTGGCTGCTGTGGTACTTGGTTCAGCCTGACCTACCTGTTCAGAGTCTCTGATGGCACTAGGCCCAAGCTGGTCTGCCCAGTCAGTGTCCCTGACATGAACATTCAAAAAGTAAAAGTTTTTTTTTTCTGATTGCAACTCAGAAACAAGGATTTTGATTTGGAAAAGCCAGTGTGAGGCCTCATGTTCCCATTCTCCACTGACGATCATGATTTCCAACCAGATTTCATCTCCCTTGATGCAGATAACAGTCAGTAGTTTCATGATGCACTACACTACTCATCAAAAAAGGGAACCCGTGATGCATCATGGGAAATGTGGTCTTTGTCATAGAACATTACCTACAGAGAATGTGAGCATAAAGCACTCCATGTATATATCCCAGCAAGCACTGCAATAGCTTTTCCAAATAACATTTTCAGTTTTAGGATAATATATTGGTTTCCATTTTTTTAATACAAATGTGAAAGATATCACAAATGTGAATACAAATAATCTGGCTGGGGTTACTTAACTCCAGTGCTCTTTCCTGCCTGGAGCAGGGGGTCGGATCCGATGATCTGCCAGGTCCCTTCCAACTCTAGAAATCTATGAAATCTATTAAATGATTAATCCACTTTTTATCTAAATTTCTGTAGAAAAAAACGATCATCCCTGTCTACATTTGACTTTGGAGCATAGAACTGTGTCATTAGGGCCAGTGCCCTATTAGTATAGGCAACTGTATCATATAATCCCTATCTTTTCACATTAAATTAGGTTAGTTTTCACCCCTACCCCTTCAATCAAAAGGCTGTACAAGAACTTCATTGCTCTGATTATTAAAATCTTTTTCTTTTGCAATTTCCTACTTTAATCTATTTACTGCTATTGTTCTTCAGCCAATATTGTCCTTATATAGCTCTTCTACCTCCCTCAGGCATTACCCTTTATGATTTATTATACACAACAGTCTTTTGCCTTTTAGTCTTTGTTTGGCTAAACTAAACAAGGCAAGCTCTTTTGTTCTTTTCTTGTATGATAAGTTACCCATTCATTTGGTCACCCTAACCATTTTCTATATCACTTCTAGATTGAGTTCCTCCGTCTTAACTGTAGGTGATGAGAGATATATACAGTGTTCCTGATGAGGCTATCCTAGTTGTACCTTGTATACCAGCATTAATACATCCCTCTCTCTACTGGAAATACCTTAATTCATATGGCTAGCATTTCATTTAGCTTATTCATAGCCACATCACATTCTTGGACCATACTCATTCTGTGATCCACAAATACAACCAGTTTCTTCCCCTCCTCATTTGTTTCCAACTAGTAATATCAGAAGGTTATTTTCATTAGTCTACAAGTATATAGACTTGCAACTTACCCTAATTGCAAGCTGCATCCAAGGGTACTGAAGGAATTGGCTGGTATTATAGCAGAACCACTGGCACAGCTGTTTGAGTGCTCGTGATGTTCGGGTCAAGTCCCAGAGGACTGGAAAAGGGCCAATGTGGTCCCTATATTCAAGAAGAAGAGGAAGGAGGATCCGAGTAATTATAAGCCAGTCAGTCTCACCTCCATCTTTGAAAGGTCTTTGAAAAGATTATGAAGGATCATATTTGTGGGAGTCCAGCAGGAAAAATAATGCAGCAGTGAAACCAGCAAGGATTCGTAGCAGGTGGATCATGCGTGACCAATTTGGTTTCATTTTATGACAGGGTCACAAAATGCTTAGATGCAGGAGTATAAGTGAATGTTGTTTTCTTGGATTTTAGCAAGGCTTTCAATATGGTATCTCATCCCATTCTCATAAATAAATCAAGAGGCTGTGACATAGATGTTTACACGGTCTGGTGGGTGGCAAATTGGCTTAGCGGTCACACCCAGAGAGTGGTACTAGACGGGTCGGTATCAACCTGGAAGGATTTGGTTAGTGGGGTCCCTCAGGGTTCGGTCCTTTAACCTGTACTCCTCAGTATCTGCACCAGTGACTTGGATGGGGGTGTGAAGTGTACTCTGTCCACGTTTGTGGATGATACTAAATTGTGGGGTGAAGTGCACACTCCAAAGGGTAGGGAACAGTTGCAGGCAGACCTGGACAGGTTAGAAAAGTGGGCAGTACACAATAGGATGCAGTCAACAAGGGCAAGTGCGGAGTGCTGCATCTAGGGCACAGAAATATCCAGCACACCTACTGGCTGGGAAGCGACTCTCTTAGCAGCACAAAAGCGGAAAGGGATCTCGGAATCATAGTGGACTTCAAGATGAACATGAGTTGTCATTGTGACAAAATCATCAGCAAAGCTAACCGCACTTTATCATGCATCAGCAGATGCATGACAAATAGATCCAAGGAGGTGATACTTCCCCTCTATGTGGCATTAGTCAGACCACAGCTGGAGTACTGCATGCAGTTTTTGGTGCCGTACTTCAAGAGGATGTTGATAGACTCGAGAGGGTCCAGAGGAAGGCCACTCGTATGGTTAGGGGCTTACAGGACAAGCTCTATGAGGAGAGACTGAGGGACCTGGACCTCTTCAGCCTCCGCAAGAGAAGGCTGTGATCTTGTGGCCACCTACAAATTCATTAGGTCAACATGGCAAGGGATTGGAGATGCTCTGTTCACCAGGGTACCTCTGGGGCTAACAAGGAACAATGGTCACAAACTGACAGAGAGCAGATTTCGGCTAGACATCAGGAAAAACTTCTTCATGGTAAGGGTGGCCAAAATTTGGAATGGGCTGCCAAAGAAGGTGGTGCTCTCCCCTACCCTGGGGCTCATTAAGAGAAGGCTGGATAGGCATCTGGCTTGGGTCATCTGACCCCAGCACTCTTTCCTGCTTAGGCAGGGGGTCAGACTCAATGATCTGTTGAGGTCACTTCCGACCCTAGCATCTATGAATCTATAATTACCCAAATCTAAGACTACTTCAAATTTAAGATGAACACCTAATAATTAGACTCTAGACATGAAAAACTATAAATTCCATGTAATTAGTGGATGGTCATTCCAAATTCATGCCCTCCCCGCCACACACATACACATAGTGCTATGGTGGGCAAAGCAGTAGCAGAGGGTGAGGTGCTAGACCCTGCCCTTTGCTCCTCTGCCCTTTGTCTCCTCCATGCCTACTCCCTTGGGACCAAAGCCAGAGCTGAGCTACTATCTTCCCCAGGCTGGTACTTAAATCCAAGACAAGACTTTCTCCACA
>NW_017729022.1:29970115-29990608 GCF_001723915.1 Gavialis gangeticus | reverse complement strand
CTCACCCCCCCAATGCTGAGTGGGGGGAAAACCTCATCTTTGATTAAAGTAAATGTGGTGCAACTGAATTCCCTATCTTTAATTCTTTTTTCCTTCAAAGTTTGTTCTAAAGACTTATATACAGTTGGAGTCAGCCTGACTCCAATTGTATATATCTACTGGAGTCAGTCTAGGCATGTAGTTGTTTTAGGCTCTTTTCCCCATGGTCCTTCAGAAATAGAGGTACCACATTTACTATTCTTCAGTCATCCTGTACCACTGGTGCTTTGGTTGATTTCTTAAAAATACATGCCTCCAGACCTGCAACTATGATCTTACTATCAGTACCTTACCCTTCCTTTTGTTCTGTTTTGCTGCTTGACCGTTTTTTGACTCTCACTTGTGATATGTTGAAGGTTCTTCTTCTGTGAAGCTATTGCTCACTGCTGGAATACTCCAGAAGAAAAATAAGTACCTGTATAAGGTCTGGATTATCTTCCCCTGCCATCCTTCCCAACAACTTAAAATTTAACTCTGAGTATGGGGTGGAAGAAGATATATTGGCTCATGCCTGCACTCCAGGGCTTTGGCTGAACTTACTAAGGAAAGATAGGGGCCACTGGCAAATTTTGTATCCAGATCTGGGCCTAGGTCCCAGATTTTGGTTTCATCTTATCATTGCTTGAAGCAAGTGACTTGTAGAAAACAGGACAAAGGTCAATGTAAATATTCAGCAGGATTTCTACTTTATAGATTGCTGTTCCTAACAAAATTTCTTTTTAGTGACAACTCCTTGCCTCTTGAGACAGCTTTTCTTCAACTTATTTCTGAGACTTTCAGCTGTTTTGACTGCAAACTTGATGACGGTGTTTTGTGATCTCTGTTTCATAAAAGCATTGTGAATCCTGCCAGATTCTAAAGGTCTCAGGAGCCACTAGCAGCTTTTATCTGCTTTGTTCTCTCAAAGAGCCCCTCTTATTTAGCACCGCCACTGGCACTGAGCACCTGAACTTCAGGAGTCTGGCCTCTCTGCTTGTCGGGGCAGGACTAACAAAAGTAAAGCTATTTTATAGATTTTGACAATTTTAGCTAGCTAGCTGAGAGTACTTCAGATGTGAAAATACAGATTCAGTCTGTTCACTTTGTGAAAGGCAGAACTGAAATCTGCTATACCCAGCTTTGCAATTGCAAAGCTGGAGGGTCTTTTTACTGAATGTATTTTCCCTGAAATGTGTGTGGCTTTTCTTGTTTCAAAGATTCTCTTTTTGTAGGTCAGTCTACACTCCTAAAAACCTGATGGTTTCTTTCCTTGCAATAACTTGCACATGTTATCGTCTGCTTGGAAGTTTATCATTCTGGATAGCTGTAGTGGATCAAAGATATTCTTTGAAGGAAACCGCTCTTTAGTGAAGTTTTTTTTTTTTAAATCAGCCTGGAGATATTTCTAAAAGTCCTCCATGCTGAAGCATTAGGCAAAACTATTTTGGCAAATTCTAGCTGGAATTAATACTACTGATTCTTTTGTGAGTCATTTGTATCTGGGTATGACAAACCATTTTGTACTTTGTATTGATACAGTATTTCATCTGGGTTTTTAAGTGTTATATATCCCAAGCAGATTTTTACCCTGTCATACAAGATATTTTCTCACCAAATTCCTAGTCTTTCCTTGATTTTTTTTCTTGGAACAAGATTTCTTTATATATATTTGTCAGAGACCAGTTTACCAGGGATACTTATTTTTGGCTGAGATCACCAAGAAAGTTAAATACAGAACAATTTCACTTGTTCTAAGTTCCACTGCCCTGCACATTTCCATCATACTTGTGTCACCAAGTTTAAAGCCTTTGATATGTTTATTTCAAGTTTGAATTAAAGGTGATGTGGGATGAACACAATTTCCTTTAATAAATATTCAATTAAATATTTTTATAATATATTTAAGAAAGGAAAAAAGGAGATAGGAATTCCTTTTTTTACTAAATGGTTCCCATTCAAACCATTATTTTAGTTCAGAAATATCAGTTAGGCACACAACTACACGTGTGTGTCTCCCACTGAAAATAATAAAAGCTCCTTACACAGACACGTGGCCATAATTTGGAGATAGAAATTACCTATATATAATCAACTAGTTCATCTTCCCAAGTGTATAATCAAGCAAGTTCATATATTTAAGATCTTATCTAAACTAAAAAGTTGCACCAAGTGTGCTGGTGTGCTGATTTACCACTGAGGTGGGAGTGATGACTCAGTAATTGAGTTGTCCATTGAAAATTTACAATGAAGGACCCAATATAAAGCATCTAAAGAGGAAAGTTCACCAAAATATAAAGCCCTTAAGTTCAGCTGACAGTTTCTCCTCAAACCGTAAGAGTATCACTCATCTTCCACATCAGTGGTGAATAATGGCAGATGGTGCAACCCCATAGGCTGGACATAGCTATTGGTATAATAATGCTTTATTCTGATATATTTTACCCTGGTATAAGGTACTTTTCCATTATTATAATTGTTTTCATACCGGGTGTTTGCACAGTATAATTATATCCTTTAAAAATATCATATCACTAACCAGAATAGTTATACTGATGAAAAAAGAAACTGTATTTAGACCAGGCAATAGTTATGATAAAGCAATTTAGGCCAGCTTAATAAGTAGCTTCCTCTAAACCCAATGGGAGAAATAATAAAACCTTTATTCAGTTTTTACACAATAAGAACCTTGGGATTTGGCTCTATGGAATTGTTGACATGTGTAAGAGCTAGTTTTTTTGAGGAGTGGTTTTGGATTTCAGGTCAATGATCTATTCAATTACATAAGACTATTTTCCAATACATAACTTATTTATTTTTAATTAACATTTTTTTAAATCAAAATCTGAAAGATTGGATGATTAGTAATTAGATAACAAGGGACTCATTCTCTACTGCCTTGTGTTTCGATCATGCAGAGTAAGTGTGAAATTTGATGGAACAGGAATTCTCCACTCTCGTATACAAATTATAATGCTTTCAAATGAGCAGTTTCTGAAGATGTCTATGACACCACAAGGCCATGGAGAATCAGACCAAAGGCCTTTTTATCTCTCAGTCACTGGGTCAAATCCAGCTCATGTTTACAGGTGCCATCTGTAGAAAAAAGAAATCACCTAGAGTTCCTAAATGCATTCCTAGGACAGGGATACTTACTTAATCAAAATTGCTAGAGTTCATTAATAAACATCTTTAATGAGAGTCTCAGCAGAGAAACTAAAGGCTGATGTGTATGAAGTGGATTCACTTCAATCTAGTAGTATTTTATACCCATTTTGCACTAAATATTAATATAGCTATAAATGACTACATAACCTATGAGACACATCGGTGAGCCTGCCTGAGGCCTCTTAGCATTATGGCTCTTTATGCTTCATCTGTTTTGAGGATAAATAGATTACTTCACACGTCAACATATAATTTCATTTACTCTAAAATTCGAGTTTAGAATCTAAAATTAATAGAGGATGCAAAACCATTCCCCCTCCACAAAACCACTCCCCCCCACAAAAAAATTAATATGGTTTTAGCTTATCTTAGCTTCATCAACACATGCAGATGCCACAGGGTGGGTCTACTCTAGAGCAAATTATTCTAGAGTAAACCTACCCCAGGCAGGTACCTACACGTGCAGGGATTCAGCAGCAGATTTGCTGTTCCTGGCAGCAGTCTGCTCCCACCCACTCCAGCCCTGCACCAGCCCCCTGCAGCAGCCAAAGGGAACTCTAGGCTCCCCAGGTGCTAGACCAGAGACTGGCAGGGAGCACAGGGACAGGAGACAGCTGCCTCCTGGTAGGGGCTGGGAGACTGGGGACAATGTCTTCCGTGCCCTGGCAACAGGGAGCTCCCAGCCCTGCCTCCTGATCCAGGAACAATCTGGCTGCCCAACAAGTGGATCAGGGCAGGGGGCTAGGACCTGGCCCTCCCCTGCAGCTCTTTCCAAGCCCTGTGCCTTGATCACCTGATTGGGGAACAGGGCTGGGAAAAAGCTGTGGGGCAGGGACCTGCCCCTGACTGGGACAGTTCCTAGACAGTTCCCAGCCAGTTCCCAGTGTCCAAAACAGGACAGTCCCCAGCCATCTCCAGGCTGCACATACAGACTTCCCCGTGCAGCCTAGAGCTGGCCGGAAACTGTCCTGGTCACAGGCAGGTCTCAGCCAGCTCCAAACTGGGCAGGGAACTCTCCCCATGTAGGAAGCTCCTAGCCCTAGCTCTGCAACTGTGAAGCAGGGGCTCAAAACAAACTCCTAGCCCTGCTCCGCAATCTCCAAGCAAGGGCTGGGAGCTCCCTGCTGCCAGGGCAGGGGGACATTGTCTCTGCCCAGGCTCCAGGGGTGAAGCCTGCCCCAGCAGCAGGGAGCAATCACCCTGCTATCTGACTGACCAGGAGCAAATTTGCTCCCAGTCCACCATCTACAAATGCAGGGCTGCACTGTAATTACTCAGCAGCTAATCTGCTACTTGCATTTGCAGGTACCAAATTAACTGCCAAGTAGAGGAAATTACTGCACATTAAGGTCCGCACATGTAGACAGTGACAATTACTACACAGTAATTAGCTCTACTGCACAGTAAAGCATCTCATGTAGATACACCCTTAATTCTTTAAAAATCTAGCTGATTAAGAAAGTCCAATTTGAAAAACTACATCAATGGAAAGTATGTCACTGTTACTTTGAAATCCCAAAGGAATCCCAAGAGTATGTGGATTTTTATGTCTCTGCTTTGGTAATACTTGAAAAGGGAAGTATAACTATGTAAGTACAAATATTTTACATCCACCTTAGCTACATCATCATCCATCACTGAATCAGCAGCAGCAGCAGCAGCTGCTCCTGCCACCTAAGGTTGACACTCAGTAAGGAAAACCTCAGTGTAAATTACTAGCTTGGGAAAGATATAAATCAGGCTCATGTAATGGGAAGTGACAGACCTGCTTACATTGCTTCACAGACAACCTCTCCAAATGCCTGTCTACCCTTCTCTGAAAAGTTTGGAAAGATAGAAGAGCCTTAGTCAAAGTGATAATTATATCCTAGAATAAGGAATCTTCTTAGAGAATCCCAGGCTTCATCTCCATCCAAGTCAGGAGTCACCAGCTTGAGTACTTCCACTGATCAAAATATAAGTATCTAAGGTGCATGCTACTGGGCACATCTACTCAAGATGTTTACTGTAGTTAACTAATTAGTCATGCAGCAAACATCTCGGCATCTACAAGCTCACCCCTATTAGGCTGGAGTAGATTAATTTAACTGGGTAGATTACAGCATAGATGTGTACAGCGTGTACAGTATAGATGTGTACCGCAACGCACATATAAATGCTGGAGGGGCTGGCTGGGGCATGAGGGTACCTGCTGGTTAGCCTTACACTGAAGCTCCCTCATGCCCCAGCCAGGCTCTCTGCAGCATGTTGAGCCCGAGGGAGCATCCCCAGGTTGGCAAGATGGTCCCAACTTTTACACGAATGTATAATGAACCAGAATTGGGAAAGAATCTACATGGTATAAAAATGCATTGTAGACATCCTGTTCAGTAAAACAGTGCCGATGACACTGATTTTGCAATTCCTGCATGAAATCCCTCAAGAATTACCATGAAATTTTGGAACCTTGCAATATGACCTTTATGTCCTATTGAGTAGAAAGACATTATTGTGAGATCTCACAATAAATCCTGTAGGATACATAGATAATACCCATGAGAAGTACAATGTGACCGTGTCATTGTAGTCAAAGACACCTCCTCCCTTCAGGCGCCAGAAGATACATTTTGAAGTATTCTAATGCAGAATATTTAAGGAAAGTGGCACACTTTGAATAGAGCTGCTGACTAGGAGCAACTGTTAGGCAGAATTAAGCATATGCCAGACACTTAGCACAAAAAATGCTTATGTCTAATTTCATGAATTCACTGTCTATCCTGTAACTGCATCATATCCCAAGGGATGGCATCCGGACATCCTGGCAGCCATAAATAACAAATGAAACTCACCGAGGGAAAAAAAATAGATTGTAAGCGTATGGACTAACAAATGGCAGTAGCAGAACATGAAGCACATGTTGCTTTGTTGCATTTGCCAGTGCCCAACATGTATGCTCCACGAATGCTGATTGTACATGCACACAAAAAAACAATAGGAGTTGCATGAGGTTAATTTACAAAACCCACAAGTAAGAGATGATTTACAAACCCAGCAAGAACTTCATATTCTTGACAAGTTTTTCTATACAAGTGAACATTTTGAAGTAGGAACTTCACCATGGAACTTTGAAGTTGTTCTCACCCACAAGAATAACTGATTTTCAACCTTCTGAGCCAAGCTAGGGATATTTTATAAAAAAATACCACTCCTGTAATCTCCCAGGTTTGGCTCTAAGCACAGTGACAATAAGCACAGAGGAAAGAGAGATGGTTTCTGCCTTACAGCTGGATCCTGTATTTGCTGGTTTATGCCAGTGGCTGGTCTCGTAAAGCTTCACTACAACTAGATATGGGTAGGAAATATTTTTTCTGGGCCAAAAACCTTGACAAACATGATTTTAGCTTTCCAGTGCCCAGTGAAATTGTCTGTGGACCTTTGCTAATGTTTTTGGTAAAATATTGAAAAATAAAATAGTTTGATTCCAAGTGGTACTGCTGTACCTCATGAAAGTTATAGTTTGCTCCCTTTCTCTCCCACAGGCTAGACTATCTGTCCAGGTTATAACTCCCCTGATTCACCCTTTGCTCCCTTCTTGGTGAGGAAGGAGGTGCATCCTGTATGTACTTGGCTCTGGTAGCATTTGTTTGTTTGATGAACTAGCAAAGTCCCTGTGGAATGCAAACATCTTTCGCCCCCTTTCTCCTTCCCCCCTCCCCATAAAAAAACCCTTCAGTTTTCTTGAAAGGTTTTTTTTTCTGTCCAAATCATTTTGAAGAAAAACATTCAATCAGCTTTAACTTCAACCCTATTCAGCAAGTGAAGAACTTGACTTGATTGCAATTACGCCTACATTTTCCTCAGTCAAACATTCTCACAAGGTCATGAAATGAAGTAGGTGCTACTCTTCCCATTTATAAGAACAAAGAGATGTAGCTTCCTAGTCACACGACCACTTGAACCGTATAGCTGTATCTTTTTCTTCTGGCTTCCAATGCCTCCAAATCATTATGTATACTTTTCTTTTGGCAGCAAAAGTTGCAATAAGACATTTCAAAACACTGTTATAGTGTATGTTGGATTCATTGAGAAAATACTGTTTTTTCTTGTTGAGGCTGATGATCAATAGATTCCCTCACTATAAACAAAAATTCAAACAGATTATGAAACTGGACAGAGCTAGCCCTAGCTGGGTACATTTTTGACACTCTTTCTTACACATTTGCTGTACTGACCAATTAGAAGCCACAGATCAGGACTCAGTTCTGGAAATATCCTTCCTCCAATTCTGCCATGCTGGGTAACTACACAACTTGACCATAGGACAGGCAAGCCCTGCAACTAGACAAGATATCATAAAATGAGAAGACAGGGAGACCTATCATGGTAAGAGAGTGATGATCATTAGGGCTGTGCGAAGCTTCAGTCCCTGATTTGATTTGGCAGAGATTCGGCCCGATTCGGTGGCCAAATCTCCAAATCTGAATCCAATTGGAGAACCCTTTAATCTCTCTGAATTGAATCGGAACCCTCCGAATCAGTTCGGAAAAATTTGGAAAGATTTGGAGATTTAGACATAGAGACAGCTTTAAATGTTTTTTCTACATACCTCTAGGTAGCAGGTGGCTCGTGAGTGCTGCAATGCTGGGGTGCATGGAGCGTCTCACAGAAGTATGGGGGGCTTCCCAGTGTGCTTGGCAGCTGACCCAGAAGTGGACCAGAAGCACTTCCAGTCCATCTCTGGGTCTGCCGGGAGTGTGCTGGGTGACTGGTGCCTCCTGGGTTTGGTGGGGGGGCACCTGGGGTCCCCCCACAGCCAATCACTGAGCCAAAGAGGCTCAGGGGGCCCCCTGGTGTGCTCCCTGGTGGACTCAGAAGTGGGCCGGCGCACTTCCGGGTTTACCACTGAGCCCATGGAGGGCCCTCCCACACTTCTGTGGGACACTCCATCCATCCCAGTATCACAGCATTCACAAGCTGTGCTGGTACCTCAAGTTATATAGAAAAAACTTCTAAAGCTGTGTCTATGTCTGAATTGCTGATCCTCCGAATCAGCATCAAATCTTCAGATTTGGCTGAATCAAATCAGAGACAGTGATCTGAATCAACGAATCGAACCACTGTTTCTGATTCAGGCCGAATCCGAATCTGAATCGAATAGGGCCCACTTCACACAACCCTAATGATCATGGCTGTAGGCCATTGAGGGTGAATAGAAGTAAAGTGGGGAAATATGAAGGGTGAAATTCTGAGGCAAATGAGTGAACTGCAAGAAAACAGATGGAAGAAAGTGTGACTCTGAGATTACATTTGAGTGGCATGTGTCTGGGATAGAGCTCTAACCTCACAATATTTTTAATATGATGCATCAACTATGGTTGGTTTACTATCAATATTAATTGTGTATTTGCACAGTACTTAGCCATATGTATATTAGAGTATTTTTCATATATAAGAGTATTTTCCATTGTATAGTTCTTTGTTCTAGAATTTATATGTGAAATAGTCTATTGGTCCTGAATCAAATAAAAAAAAAATCAATGTCTTCTCAATGCATTCAGTCTGCCTTGTAATTGGTATTTACAAGCTACTGATTATTTTCTTACAGTCTAAAACAATAACATGGCAAAAATTACATTTTTCATAATTTGTATGCACTACTCACCCCCGCATTTATAGAATTTACCAATCTGTGATGGATGGTTGACAGTTCTTACATTATTTTCTATTACATATTTTTCATGGCCTTATGTTCTTCAATCACAAAAACTTTTTGTGTTCTTTTGTTTAAATATTTTCTTGTCAGCTTATTCCTTAATTTCACTAACTTTTTGCTGTTATACCTTGATTTAAACAAAAGCTTTTATGAGTAAAACGTGCAAAGATCTTCTGTGAAAAGACTGTTGCAAATGTAATGTTATGCATTCTGAACAGTGAATAATGAATATCTGATAAAAGATATTAAATGATGAGGTTGTCAAAAATATGTTTTGGTTATCATTAGCAGTTCACACCATCTTCCCCTCATGTGTTACAGTCAGTCTCCTGTAGCCACTGTAAACCAAATAGTAAATTCTCTTGACATAAGGCAATTCTATTTAATCTCTTTAAAACCAGAATGAAATCCTAATGGGTTCTAAAAGTTTCTTTGACTGGTACAGTTAAAATCTAATATATTTATGATTGAAAATAATTCAGTCCATGTTTTCACAAAGATTTAGGAGAGAAGAATTGGACTACTCATGGCATATACATTCCAGGCAAAAGACTGCTAAAACCTATTCTAGGTTGCCATCTGGAATATTAAAACGATAAGCAGTAGTGTATACATATTGTACTTATGTAGAAAGACACTATTACTCCAGCAGGTTCCAGCTGAACCTTTGGATGCCTCCCTTTGGGATTCAGCTTCCTTTTCCCACATCATACTGAGCTTTAGCACATGAAGGATTCCTGTGTTCGGTGCACAGCAAAGAACGCCTATAGGGTTCATCTTGAAATGCAAAAAGAATGTTTGTACACAAGATCATACATATAATGTCATCTTGTTTTTATTGATTGGAAAATAACCACGCCATACAAAGTGCTTCTATTTTGCCTGACATCATGGATGGAGCCAATTCATTTAATGCACTCATCTCAAGATGCTTGGCTTTAGCATTCCACTTTATTAATATTAGTTAATTAGGAGCTGTAAAATTATTAGCACTCTAACTGGCTTTATCAAGCAGACCATAATTAAAGGACAAGTTAAGGATGGCCTCTGGGACGGCAGCTGCAATTTCACAGAGCAAAAAATGCTAGCTTTTTATGAGGTGTTACTATTATTTCAAAAGATCCCATTTTTACTCTTTGTGACAACAGAATGTCCACATGCCACATTGTTTGCATTTGTGCTGTTATATATGCCATCAGATATGGGCAATTTTAAAGTAGTGAGGGTTAAATTGCTTTTTCCTTCTATATTCTCACTCCCAGATCAAGAGTCAGCTATAAAATGCAAATAAATCTCTACATTTGCATGCCTTGATGCCAACTGGACAAATACTAGTGCTGTTTGACATTTGCTGAGTCCTATCACTGCTTGACTGAGCAAATAACCGCACAGCTCTAGATCCGTAAAAGGAATTAGTCATCCAAAATGATGATTTGACTTGGGAACAAATTGAAAAATGATGACCCTGAAAACATCTACCTAGGTGCTTTCAAAACCTTGAGGGACTTAACAACCTGAAGTGTCAAAGGGGGCAGACAGAAGTGCAGCTCCCCACTGTAACTGAGAATGCTTTGCAGGAAGCGTTCTGAGTCACAACAACACCCTGGAACAAACCGAATTTGCAAGTGGGAGGGGAATCTAACTACCAGCTAGGAGCCTGCAGCTAGTTTCCCTTAGCAACAGTCCCTCCTCCCTCCCAGCATGTCCCTGTTTTCAGAATGGGAGGGGGGAAATGGAGCAGAGGGAGCTCGTTCTAGGGGTTACCCCTCTAGCACTGAAAGGTGGGGTGGGTGAATTGAAGCCCTCCACCTCAGGGGGCTCCAATTCACCCACCCCATCCTCCAGCAGGGGCTGAAAAAACCCAGACCAAACTCCCTCCACTCCCTTTCTCCTTTCCCATTCTGGAAAAAGCTCTGAGGCTTGGAGGCAGTGCAGACACAAGTTACAGAAGATGATGCATTTCAAAACATCTTCATCTGAACCCTCACACAACACTTATACTTTCTTTCACAATAGAGATGCAGATGGTGCTCTTTACAGTAGCTCAATGATAGAGCACTCACCCAGCACATAGAAAAGCTGGGTTAAATGTGTCCTCTTGAGAGATTCAACACTACATCCTCTACAGGATTGCCCTAACTACTAAGCTATTGGCTGCCTTGGGGTGTGAACAGTCTCTCCTGTTGATGCTGTTTCACTTTGCATGAATACTTAAAGATTGTTTGAGTTAGAGAGAAGAGAGACAAAACAAGACTGACCGTGATTCTTAAACCTAGTGACTAGAGCAAAACACGTGAGAGAAAGAAGTCCTGGGTTCCAAGTCCCTGATCCAAATAACTGTATAATATAAACATATAAACAGTCTTTGGAGCAGCACATGTGTTTCCTAACCACCAGGCTATGGAGTCATTCTAATTCTCCAGACCGATGAAGTTTCAAAAATGTCATCCCTTTGTATCGAGGGATCATAGCTTTTGGACCAATCCCAGAGGTGTAGAAGGGCAGCTTCAATGATAGGGGGTATGACTAGCCACTGCTATGGAGGCAGCTATTTTTGTGACTTTTCCACAAAGGCAACACCCATGGCCCTGGTCAGCCCCCCCTCAGTTATGTTATTGATCAAACTTTCCAAATAGTCTTTCACCCAGTAAAACATTCAGTACTCAGGTCTTTTATAGCCTGCTTCTAAACTGCTTTCATGAGTCCTCTCAAGCATTTTTCCAACCCTCTCTAGAACCCTTTGCCTGGAGAGATTCAGCAGCCACTGCTGGTCCTTAGTCTCTGTCTTGATAGAAGGCACTTCCTTGTATCCTTAGCTCAGTACCCCTTTGCAGCATGATGCAGTAGAGATTTTACTATATATATAATAGTGTTGAATGAATAACAATCTCTACTTAGTTACCATTTTAATAGTCATATTAATAAGAAACAGTAAAGAAAGCACTGAAAAAGAAAGAAAAAGCTTAATACTACTTAACTGGTATATTTCTTTATAACACATCAGATTCCCTTATTATACATGAACATTAGAACCAGTATCAAATTCCTCAAAATAGCAATACAGTGTAAAGAATGCAATCCAGTGCAGAGATTATAATACAGTCCTTTATATCCATATAGCACTTTTCATGTCAAAGAAAATCAAAGCACTTTATTACTATCAAGGCTCACTTGCCATTGCCAAAGTGTACTTTTAAGGTTGGGCATAATAGTTTTCTAACTGTGCACAGCAATATAAACCAGCAGTCTAAAGCAGCAAATACATATATACATCTGTCCCATCATAGCAATATTCTGCATCAAAAATGGCTGGTGTACTTAGGGCCCTGAGAAACAGCTTCTCTTCTTGAGTCAGCCTCCCCTGTAGCACCCGAATGGTCCTCAGAGCTTTCTCACAAACAAATTCACTGAGTCTAAGGAGGAAAATAAAGATACCTTCTGAAGTTTATCAATAAATCATGATGCTAATTAGTTCTAACAAACAATCACTGTTCTGGAAGGTTCTGACCAAGCATCAAAACCCTGATGTTTAAAACTTGAAACTCTTTATACATATGTCTCTCAAAGAATTCAAATCTGATATGTATGATTTAAGTTAGCACTTCAAAGGATGCATATCCCATGAGAACAGGAGATCTTGTGAGGTTTCTGAATTATTCTTACAGAAAGAATGGACACGAAGAAAACATGGGAAGAAGCTGAATCAGAGGCTTACAGATAGAAGGGAACAGGATGAGAATAGGGCATGTGGGAGAGTGAATTTCTGATTGATATCTGATAGTTAGGGACAGATTAGTTGTATAGTTGCTGTAACAGTGGCGGTGGCTACGTCAAACACTGAGACTCACGCAAAATGCCCATCTTTACTGTATTTGCGTTCCCAAGCTGCCCCCATCCTGTTTGTCTGTTTATCCATCTTTTGTATCCTCGCAATCCTAGACTCTAAACAATCTGAAGCAGGAACTGTCTTTGTTCTGCTCATGTGTAGGGTGCTTAAGTAGACTGACCCGCTGAACAGAGGCTCTAAAAATGACATAAGTGCAAATAACATAATAGTAAGGTGGGATTAAAAAGATGAACAGAACAAATTTGTAAGCAACCTATGTTTGAAGTGGGTTTCCATTCTCTCTCACAGGTGGCTGAGAGTAAAAGAAAAATCAGAAGTTACCAGCTACTCAAATTATTACTAATGAAAAGGTCAAAATAGGAGGGTCTTCTGCTCCTTGCCTAGGAATGCATCAAAGAATAAAAATGAGGGCTGAACAAACAGTGCAGAAAATAGAACGCTCTGTATTTGAACTAAGTTCAGGTCAGGTCACAGCAAACCTTCCACACAAAACAATTAAAATCTCATTCTTGTCAAAAAGATCATGAAATAAACAAAAATAGGACTCTCTGGGAGTCACGTAACAATGAGAAATGGTGTAAAGGAAACCCATGCTCACTTTTATGACCACTGGAACCTACATGTCTGGTACCCAGTAATTACCTGAAAATGACTGATGGATTGAATATGTGTTCTGAATAAGCAATGGATAAGCCAAGTAAAGAATACTAATTATTCCTAAACCCAAGCAGTCTGTATGGTCCCCATGAACTAAAAAGCCTTTCTTTTGTATTGTACTTACATATATTTTCTTCCTGGAGAGCTAAATTAGTTAGTTACAACACTGTCCAATAATACAGTTTCAAATAACTATTCACATGTGGAGGTGGTCTTTGATTTTTTGTTTCTTTTCTAGGCATCTGTTCACATCATTCTGAAATGCTACAGGCTCATCAGCTCTATTCAGTGAGAGGAGGTGTAAAGGACCCTCCCCATTCCTGGCTGCATCTTTTCATTGAAACTGTTCACAATCCCAATTCCTCATGGAAAAGAGAAGTCTCCACCTCTAATTACACTACAAATTTTAAAGGAAGCTGGAAAGGATGGAAATAGCATTATGTCCCTGCCCTCCTACCTCACTTCCAACTTGAAGAAGAGAATAGTAGATGGCAGGGGGGATTTGCACCTTATAGACTAACCAAATATCTATATCTATATATATATCCACTTCAGACCAACATGACTAACTGCATCTCTCTGCTTATAGACTGCACCACACTTGGCCATATTAAATGTACTGCAATCAATCTACTCTGCCATCTATCTATCTATCTATCTATCTATCTAGTGTCACTTAATGTTTTATGAGCTACAACACTGCTTGGTAAGTTTGATATATCTTGATCGATAGATAGCACAGTACATTGATATCTATATTTATACCTATAGTTATATCATCTATATCTATACCTATTGGCTGAGCATGGTGCCATTCATGAGCAGAGAGACATAGGTAGCCATGTTGGTCTGAAGTCAAGCAGAAGGTAGGGTAGATTTGCAGTCTGTAGACTAACCAAAGTAGATATGTATATAAGAATAGTGACCACTATTAGAAGGGGAGCAATTTGTGGTAAGAGATAGATGGAAAACAGTTTCCATAGTCAGAAAAATTCTATAGATTTCAAAAATTAATGTGCTCTACATCAAGATCAAACCAAAACCTTTTGAGGTGAGGCCATTTAGCCCATAACTGTCTGTGATCAGGGTAGAACATAGAATACCCAAATTCAGGTTGCTGCTGTGAATCACACAAAGCAGAGATTTGAACCTGGTTCTGCCCCATGTTCTATGGGAGGGCTCTAACCACCCTGCCATTTTGGGATGACACTCTGATTTTGTCCAGAAGTACCACCTTGTACCCAAGATAGTTTTCAAGAATTAGTAAAGACAAGTACCCCAGAGTAGAAAGTTTCAGTTTCAGTACCATTACATTTCATTTTAAAAAATGAAACGTTTAATGAAAAAAACCCTCTCAAACACTTTTAGTGGACACTAGTTCCATCACTGTTGTATAAGAGCCTAGCCTATTCAGGAGAGTTTGGCTGCTGACAGATGGGGGGGGGGCTTTAAAGAAGCAGCATTTGAGCCAGTTTTGCACCATCTGTGTAGATTGGTAGGGCTTTTTGATGCTTTTATCTACTAGCTGATTCAATCAGCTAGTAGATAAAAACACCAAAAAAATTCCACTAAACCACCCAATTTATACAGATGTTGAGTGAGCCAGGTCCAACTAATGCAATGCCTCTTCTGTGCTGGCCTCGGTACAGGAGCACATGGAGTTTAAAATAAAAAGCTGTTTTGTTTTGTTTTTTACATCTGTAAGCAGCCTTATTAATGTTGCCTTTGGGTGTAATTTTCTATGAATAATCTATGGCAGCAGAAGCTTCAATATAGACACAGTTATAAACATAAAAATAAATTTTAAAAAAATACCTTTCTCCAACATACCCTTATTTTTAAAGAAAGGAACTGGTATAAATTCTTTTAGGCTCATATGGGCTGTGTCTACACAAAGGTTTGCCAGTACAGCTATATCAACAAGATCCTTTCAGAGCAGGGAAGTTACAGCATAAAGACGGCACAGTCATTCTAAGACTTGCCTTTTGTGCAGAACTGCTCTTCACACATGATATATATTCCTAACTTAATTACTAGTCAGTATTTATAAAGCACTGTAAAATGTGGCAGTATTACAATGGGCAAAATATGCTAAAAGGAAAGAAAAATCACTGCCAGAAAGAGCTTAGACTATAAAGTCAGGAGGTGGTGAAATAAATCTTGACTGCTTCATTTTTATTAACATTTTTGTTACCATTGATAATGTTCTGCCTGTTATCGTTTCTGCTGACTCCTTTGTGTATACTTTAGCCTTTGGCCTCGTGTCTTCTGGCAGAGTGGATAGAAGAAAGTAAAAAAAAAAAGATCAGAAAAGAGAATTAAGAATATGGGTTTGAGCACTATTTGGTATTGACATCTGATGACATAAGAAGTTTTCCCCAACCCCCACCCCCAAGTTTCACTATCCAATATCCCAGGTATATTGAAAAACATATGGAATCATTTGCCTCCATTGGAGAATGAGATTTGAGGATCACACATATTATATATTATCTACTTGTCTTCTGCCAGAAATACTACAGCAGTAGCTCTGCTTTCAAATTCAGTTCAATTTTATTTAAAGAACATATACAATATTGCCTACTTATATGATGTTTTCAGATCAGGAGAGAATGTTAATGAAAGGGCAAATCCTAAATTCCTAAATCCAGAGCTCAGCTCCAGTTACCAGGGTGAGGAGTATTGTAGGGGAAGAGAGAAAGAGATGGCTGCTCCTTGAAGAATACTTCAGTTCAGTGCATGGAGATTTTCATGGCATTAACGCACCTTGAGGATGGATAACAGCAGTAATTTAGCCTGTTGCAACTGCTTTAGAGGCATATAAGGTTTTCTTATATGATCCATTTCTAAGTGATAGGTGGGGCATTTAATCTATTTAATTGAATTCTCCTCAGCGTTTGTGTTTGTCAAGTGGTAGATATCTGTTCCTAATACTTACTTAAAATTTAAAAAAAAAAGAAAACCCCTAAGAACCAGTCAGGAAAATTAGATATTAAAGACCTATTATAAATTAAACCTATTCAAGTCAAGGGGATTGTTCTAATGGCTGAAACTGGCCCTAGCTGCTCCAAAGCCATTACATTTTCATATTACTTAATTACTGAATGTGAAATGTCATGATTCATATTTACATAAATAATTTTTAGGACAAAATCAAGGGGCTAAGTGTAACAACCGTTAGCTACTTATGGGTGTATCTACATGAGACGCTTAATGCACAGTAGACTAATTCTATTGCACATTAATGTGTCACAGCAAAAGCTGTGCTAATGCACTAATGTGCAGTAGAATTAGTCTACTGTGCATTAAGCGTCACAAAAAGACCGGGCACTGTGTAGTAGCACCGGTTACTGTGCATTTAGTTAGTACCTCATATTAGATGTACTAAACTTAATGTGCAACAACAATAACACATTAGTGCACATGTAGACATGCCCTATGAGGTATAGATCAAGGCAGCTCAGATTAAGCCAATGGATCTATACTGATTTACTTCAGCTGAGAATGAGGCCTTAGATGTTGATTTGTTTTACAAAGCAAGCAATGCTAAAATAACAAAAAGCAATAATGCCTTTTAAAATAAGTGCTGAGACTTTCAAGGCCTTAACTGAAATCAGCAGCTTTAGTATAAGAGAGTGACAAAACATTTTTAATAAATCCCTTTTTCTTCTCAGAAAGGAGTTAGAAAGGAACTGGGCTCTGAGTAGACTGTAAATGATTCTTTCTGCAGTTCATAGGATCTTCACCTTGAGCCGGACTACTTCAAAGGCTTTTCATAGTAGATGCCCAATGGCTTACACTTAGACTCCTGCTCACAGCAAAGATACTGCATGTCTTATGGTAGTAAGAATCCAAGGACCTCCATTAAATAAAAACTGAAACAAAAAAGCCAGAAAAAATCCTTACATTTTTAGATGTATTGTTCTGATGTACACAGTGTCTTCTCTAATTTTAAATTTATTCCAGATTCTGCAGTGGATAAGTGTAAATGTGATAATGCTGTCAAATAGCCAGTCTATCTGTTGGCCTGGCAAGAACAAGGTGTTCATAGGTTTCATACAAATATAATATTTGGGCAAAAGAAACTCATTTGTTTTTGTTGATATTTATGCAATACCAACCTCTGGTTTATAAAAGTATATGTAATAATTATTATATACCAATAGAAGCTTTTTGTAGATACACATAGCCACATCCTGGCATGAATTAAGAGGATATACTAAGCAGAGAAGGTTCATAACAGCCTTTTGTCCTAGCTTGTCAAAGTCTCTAAATTGTGGGAAGATTTTCAAGCCATAAAACTGACCGCAGCTACTTAAATCCTCTTGACTTCGTAAGTTTTCCCCAAAATGCCCATCTAGCAAGTTAGAAGGCAGGATAGATATGAACCTTTATGGACTAATTAAATAGGACACACATAGAAAGCATTTGTTGAAGTAAACTTAAGTACATGAAAGCTTGTGCTCTATATATGTATATTATTTAGTTATTTCATAAAGGTTCATGCCTACCCTGCCTTCTGACTGACTTCAGACTAGCACAGCTAACTGTCTCTCTCTGCTCATCTAGCAAGTTGCCAGGTCCCAGGAGTCTACAGACTAGGCAATTTTGTAGTCAGACCCTAGTCTGTCACCAGCAGTATGGTACTGTCTGCAGAGTAGCATAGGTGAACCAATGATGTTTTCCACCTTTCCAGCCCAAGCTGTACCATCCTGCCTTGCAGTAGTAGACTCTTGAACCCAGCACTGTCAGATTACCTTTAATTCTGCAACTACATCTAGATTTCATCTAAGGAATGCAAAACAACTTCTAGACAAAATGATTACTTATAGACCTGGATAAATATGCTACATCCTTTCTCTGCCTCCTGTTTTTACATCGTAAACAGTTCAATTCACACACAAAACTTGAAATACATTTTTAATAAATGCTTTTCAGAAATTCTTCCTAGAGCAGTCAGTCATCAACAGTAAGAAAAAGCTCTCTAATAAGGATGTGCAGTGCTCCATACACATGCAAAAAGAGCTGATGAGGAAAGCGACACAGTTAAACTCCAAACTTAAATAAACATGGTATAAACAGCTATAAAACACACACTCTAACAAGCTGCACATGATATTGTAATAAGAACACTCTCGTAGTTTATTATGAGGCATGCAACCAAAGATTTAGTGCAGTATTTCCAGCCCCCTGAAGTGTCATTATGTAAAGAATAATATACAACAGGGTCACACAGCTATTGTGAAGCATTACACATCACACAGTCACATAATGAGCATGCGGATGTACTGTTACACCTATAAAAAGCAGATTTGTCATATTTCATTTAATATAATAAGAGGGTTGGGCTACTATATTTTCAATTGGGGTGCAGAGCATTTTTTCCATTTTTCTAAGTGCCTTTTTTCCAACTGTATGTTAAATTATTACATTTTGTCCATTTTAAACAATTTACAAAGAGCACAATGCTCTGTGAAGCATGAGGCACTTGAAACCTCTGGTGTCTGCTGAAACCAGCAATTGTACCGTATTCATCAGGCTTACAGCTGTGTTTGAAGCCTGAGAAATTCCTGTCATTTGAGCAGAACAACTCAGTATCTGGATTTTATTAAAAATATACCATTATTTCCATTTAAAGCTGAGAATGATAAACACAAGTGATTGTCCTTGTGTAGGTGCACAAGGCAGAAGAAAAGAGACAGAAAACCTTCCCACAATGCCAGACATAATTAATAGCCACTAATTAGCTGCTAGTATTAGCAACTCCAGGGAGAGACCTCCAAGATTCAGGAACCAGTGAGATACTTAAAGTTCATGCTCAACTGCCACTTAACCTAGTGGCTAATTAAAGTTCCTGAGGCACCTACATTTTAACAGTGATAATTGCACACCACCTCCTTAGACCTGATGCTGTGGAACTGCTCAAAGCCCCAAAGCCTAAGCAGAAGTCTGAACCCAGAGATTTTCTCATCCATTTCACCTACCAGGCTTGATGTGCTAGGTGGTCTCAGCATGCCTCCGCCAGAACAGGTTTACACAAGAAACTGGTGTTGCCTCTTGTGTGTGCACATGCACTATTCTACCCAATGGCTAGAAGTCCAAAAGTTGGAGACCTATTTTTAAATGATTACATTGCTTTACTTAGAGCGTGGACTTGAACCAGGCTCTCTCATATTTCAAAAGAGTGTTCTATCTGATAGATTATCACATATAATTTGATAAGTCTCTCTCAGTATACGCTACTGAAGTAATTCCACATTGATTGAATATTGACTTCTTATTGGTCCAGTGAAAAAAAGTATGAAACTTTCAAACTCCAGTATTAGACAATTCACATGGAACACAGGAGGTTCACACTCAAGTGAACCTGATATTTAGCTGTATTGAGTACAACAGCCTGAACACTGGATAGGCTCTCACCCCAGTAGCCTAATGGGTGGGGCTCACTTAAGGAGTGCGGGAGATACATTTGCAAATCCTTTTTCCAAATCAGGTAGGGTAGGAATTAGAAAACAGATCTCCCATTGGACTATTGGGAAAATATTGTAATGCACTCTGAAAAGGCCTGATGTGGCATACACAGCTCAAAATAAGGTTCTTGCTCTAACCTGAAGTTAGGTGCCCCACTAATTTCAAGGGGAAGGAACTAAGTCTTAAATATCCTTTGGGATTTCCTACTGGCTGTCTTGGGTGGCTTCCTGGTCAGAATCCTATTCTTAGGTATCTTGTATCAACTTGACAAGTTTCTTTGCATGAATCTGATATCTTTTATTAGAACAACTTAAATAGTTGGAAAACAATTATTAAACAAGCTTTCGGGTTCAAAAACCCTTCGTCAGGCTAAGGAAGTTTCAGCAGTTGGTGTGTGCTCTTCCTGGATGGAATGACAAGTGAAGAAGCCAGAGGCTGGGCTGGTCTGCATACAAGACAGGTAGTCAGCGAAAATGTAGATTGAGGAGTCAATAGGTGAGAGACAGGCATGCGGGGTTGGGGGGAGAGAGAGAAGGGGGATGAATAGTGGAGAGGTACCTAGGGAGTCAGCTGTCAGGCAGGTTACAATCCGTCAGAAATCCAATGTTGATATTTAGTCCATGATTTTTAGTATCCAGGAGGT
>NW_017729022.1:29967767-29969923 GCF_001723915.1 Gavialis gangeticus | reverse complement strand
AAATCCAATGTCTATATTTAGTCCATGATTTTTAGTATCCAGGAGGTTGATGAAGTGGAGTTCATATGCTCGTCTCTGGGAAGTGTTTTGTAAGTTTCCTTTGAGGATCAGAACTGAGAGATTGGAGAGAGAGTGGTTTTCTTGTGAGAAATGTGTCCTCACAGGTAATTGGGTATTCCTGTCTTTGATAGATTTCCGGTGTGCATTCAGCCTGGTGTGCAGTTGTTGTTTGGTCTCTCCTACGTGTTTTCCATCAGGGCATTTGGTGCATTGGATGAGCAAGATTACATTTCTGGAGGTGCAGCTGTAAGATCCGGGAATGCTGATGGCTCAGTTGTGGGGTGTAGTAAATGTGGTGGAGGTGGAGATGTGTTGGCAGGTTTTGCATTTCTTGTCATGGCATGGTCTGGATCCTTTTGGTGTGTTCTGGGCTTGAGGAAGTTTGCTTCTGGTGATGAGGTTAGCGAGGTTCGGTGCTTGTTTGAAGGCTAGGATGGGTGGCTCTGGGAAGATCTTTTTAAGAGTAGGGTCTCTTTCTAGTACAGGTTGCAATTGTTTGAGGATTTTCCATACAGGTTCGAGGGAGGGGTGATAGGTCATAACCAGCCGTGTGCCGCAAAACATCCATCAGAGGAACAACACCAACACCTTACAACATTCCAACCTCAGACTTAATAAAACTGAAAGCAGCAACCAACCCACAAATATTATCAATCTCTCCATACACACGCTTACCAAAACTGTAAAATCTATCCTTTCTAAAGGCGTAAATTTCTGTCCAGAAAAATACCCTAATAAAATACTTCAATGTGGAGAACTAGAAGAATTCTTCCGACACCTCCGCCTCCAGGAATATTTCCATGACCAAACTGAACCCTCTCCCAAAAACAACTCATCCTCTGACAACATTCAGAAAAATATCAATGCCAAAAAGCCCAAAAAAACATCAGATTGGACACAACCCTAACCTTGACCGCTACATTGACTCCCTCAGGGAAAGAATTAACAATTAAATAATCAGCAACCCACGCCACCATAGCAACTTCTCTACCAGACAAAAAGGCCATAGAATCTCTAAGATCTAACCAACAAATAGTAATAAAACCAGCGGATAAAGGAGGAGCCGTAGTCATCCTAAACTGTGAAGACTACATAAACGAAGCCAACAAACAGCTCTCTGACACCACCTACTACAAAGAACTACAAGAAGATCCTACTCTCCTTTTCACCAAGAAACTCAACAATACCATCAAATCATTTCCAGCAAGACTACAAGAAAAACTACAGACCTTAATCCTCCCACTACCTAACCAGGGGACTTTTTACGTGCTCCCTAAAATTCACAAACAAGGGAACCCTGGCAGACCTATCATATCCAACCATGGGACCCTAACTAAGGAAATATCAGGTTTCATTGAATCAATCCTAAAACCACTCATCACCCACAGAGCAAGTTTTGTACAAAACACTACAGACTTTTTACGGAAACTTAAAAACATAAACCACTTTCCCAGCAACACCCTCCTAGCCACCATGGACTTTACGAGCCTATATACCAACACCCCACACCAGGACGGCACCCAAGTCTGCCTTACATATATACAGGAAAAAGATTACAACTCAGAGTACAAATGCAAAGATATTACTGACCTTGTACACTTCATCCCCACACACAACAATTTCACTTTTAATAATCAACACCTCCTCCAGATGATGGGAACAGCTATGGGCACCAAAATGGACCCACAGTATGCCAACCTTTTTATGAGCCAACTGGAAGAAGACTTCCTCAAGAATTGCAACATAAAACCCTTGTTATACTTAAGATATATTAATGACATCTTCATCATTTGGACTGAAAACCTGCAATCTCTGATTGAGTTCCATCAGAAATTCAACAATCACCATCCTTCCATCCAACTTCCTCTAGAATACTCCAGCACCAACATCTCCTTTTTAGACATGATGATCAGTATCCAGAATGATAAAATACAGACCACATTATACAAGAAACCCACAGACCAACATACATATCTACACAGAACCAGCAATCACCCAAAACACACCAAAAAAACTGTGATATACAGCCAAGCCCTCAGATACCACCGAATTTACGTTGAAGAGAACACCCGGGATTGCCACCTCACCAATCTTAA
>NW_017729022.1:29961054-29967462 GCF_001723915.1 Gavialis gangeticus | reverse complement strand
CATGGACTAAATATAGACATTGGATTTCTGACACATTATAACCTGCCTGACATCTGACTCCCCAGGTACCTCTCCACTATTCATCCCCCTTCTCTCTCACCCCCCACCCCGCACTCTTGTCTCTCACCCATTGACTCCACAATCTACATTTTCACTGTCTTGTATGCAGACCAGCCCAGCCTCTGGCTCCTTCACTTTTCATTCCATCCAGGAAGAGCACACACCAACTGCTGAAACTTCCTTAGCCTGACGAAGGGTTTTTGAACCCGAAAGCTTGTTTAATAATTGTTTTCCAACTATTTAAGTTGTTCTAATAAAAGATATCAGATTCATGCAAAGAACCTTGTCTGTCTATGTCTTTAGACCAACACAGCTACAACCTATACCCTTGTATCAGCTTGGATATCCAAGGCAGGCAATATGACTCCTAAAAGTTAGATGTGCTGTGCTTAAGTCCTTTAGTGATCTTGCCCTAAAATCTGTATGATTTTCATTGCTTAGATCTGAGCAATTATGCACACTAATGAATCTATCCTTAGAATATGCCTGTAGCATAGGAAAGTATTGTAATCGCTTTTAAGAGACAGGAAATTAAAGGCTAGATTGTGGGGAGCAAGGATTAAAAAAAGAACTTAAGCTACTAAGATAAATGTAGGCAGAATTTAGGTATTTAAATCCAGTAAACATTTCACACACACCCCAACTGCTTAAGCACTTAAGTTTTTGCCAAAGTGGTCTGGATGGCTAAAATTGAGCTATGACCCCTGGTCAGAACAAAATGCATTTTGTTTGAATGGTGGAAGTTGACTAAGCAATTTAGATTGCTCTGTGTAATTGCCTTGTCCTAATCATTATTTACAACTCTGTCTACCTGTGTTATCTACAAATGTTATCAGCAGTCATTTCATATTAACTTCCAGAAGACCGATGAAATTGTTGAATAGCATGGAGCCTAATGCTGATCCCTGCAGCCTGCCTCTGGAAACACTCCCACTCAATGATAATTCCCTCATTAACAGCTCCTCTTTCAGAGTTGTTAGCTAGCTGGTTTTTAATCCATTGGCCATGTGATTTATTGATATTGCAGAGTGATAACATTTAATCAGAACATTATGCAGCACTAAGTTAAAGGCCTTACAAAAGGATATGCCTAGTGCATCTACACAGTTACTTTTGTTAAACATGCCAATGATCTTAGAATGAAATCAGAATCTTCAAAGATTTTTAAAACTTCTAGTAAGTAATTTATTCACTATAGGCTAAGATACAATGTTAAAGTTTATTATTTGTTTATCTTACGTGAATTGGTCTGGAAAGTAGATGTCCCAGTGGTTGATAATGTTCAGTCTATGCATCCTTTGTTAAACGCATCAGGGGATGTTTGTAAACTGTCTCACATCAAGATTCTTCTTTGCTTTGCCTTCTGTTTAGATATACGTGTAAGTTATTCTATACCAATCAGTATGGTTCACTTACAGTTTAATAAGTGTCTGTTTTGTACCTCAGGAATTGTTCCACTGGAAGTAAGCCCGTTATTGAATAGATATATGCTACTTTGAAGATTGTTCCCTAGTTTTAAAGTACTGGAAAGTATTTTCATTGTCATTTAGAGTTTATTTAGGAATAAGAATTTGTTGTTTTCATTTTGTCTCTATTCTTTTCAAAAAGCTTAACATACAGGCTAATTCTTAATGATCCGTCTGCAGAGTTTGAAAAGGAGCAACCTACAACAAACAAAGGAAATACTAAAAGGTTACAACCATTGAATTGCTTTGCTGTGCTCACCCAGGGACTGATAGTGCCCTCCAGCAAAAACTCTTATTCCAACCAACAGGAGAATTGCCTACATACAAGATACAGCCTGGATGCAGTTAACCAATTAACCACTACAGACATCATTATAATTATGCACTAGTGACTGCAGTTCAAATTAAAGACATACTATAAAAATGGTAAGCAGAAGAAACAACAAATCAGGGGGAAAGTGCATTTTAATAATTCTGTTTCTTCCAGAAGATTCCCAGAATTAGTTTTTGTGACTAATTCTAACTAACACTTGATAGGCATCAGCAAATATAAAGTTTCTGTTTCCTGAAACTGTTACCAAAAATGTTAACAAATAGTTGCACTGGAATTGCCACTTTAGGGAAGATATTGCAGGAAGCTTCTTAGTGAAGTTGCTAAGTAACAACTAGAGGGCATATTGCATTAAGTGCATATCACCAAGGGCCTCATCCAAAGCAACCTGAAGCTGATAGAGGATCCCATCCGTGTCAATAGACTTGAGACTTTTAGTCTCAAGTTTGTCCGAACAGTGCTACCAGAGGTTTGCCACAAAATCTTATCCTTACCCTCATATGAATGATATCAATAGCTTCACTCTGTCCCAAAATTTCAGAAAGATTGAAGCCAAGATGACAGAGGGTGGTTTTTTTCCCCTCTGACTGGGAGGCAGCTGTTTGCTTTTGTGGACTATTGATTTCTCTGGAACAGTAGTTCCATTAATAGCTGCCTCTTGTTCAAAGGCTGCACATCCCCAAAATGAGAACAAAATCAACCACAAAAGGAATAATGACTTGGTGTCTGTCTATGTGAATATTCTTTTACCCTATTTTATGGTAACAGTGAAGGAGAACTGCAGGAACAACTGTTTCATGCTATCAATCTGACATAATATAAACCAAGTGGTTGTGAAAGAAATACAGTATTATCTATCCAAGCATGCATTAAGGCTAGCATATGCACTCATGTGCACTGGAAAATGGCAGTGCACAAATGCAAATCCAAGTACTTGATTTACTGGGGTGGATAGGGTAAAGTAGCTCTCATGTTCAGAGAAGGGCAAATACTACACAAAAGTATTTGCAAGCCTTTGTCCAAACCTCCCCATCCCTACCTCTGGATTCACTTCACTGATAGTGTAATACTCTCATATCAGTGAAGTGAATCTAGAGGTAGGGATGGGGAGGTTTAGACAAAGGCTTGCAAATACTTTTCTGCAATATTTGCCCTTCTCTGAACATGAGAGCTACTTTACTCTTTTAAGCACTACACTTCACTTTTTACAGAACTTTTTTTTGGAGGAACTTTCACGGAAATTGTAGGTGCTAAGTACAGCATAAATACTTCTCTGCTTGCTAACGCATAACATTGGAGTGTAATGACAAATATCCAGAATGTGAGACCCAAAAAATACTCATGCAGGGAAACTGAAGTGATGTGGGATTTGTTTATCTAATATGGATTATTTCTGTAACTTCACTTTCATAATTCTTTATCACTTATGTAAATCATTTTCAATGACAGAAGCTAAGGGATGTCAAATTTATATGGAACAGAGATAGCTTTGGCACAAAAAGGAAGGGCAGCAGAGATGCATGTATGTTTTCACTTGAGCATTTCTGCAGAAGGCAGTTATGACATGTTAATAGCTATTTGGATATTTAGGAGTCATTTAGTCAGGAAGCAGAGCCAGTCCTTTGTGGTTTCCAGTTGTTTATTTAAGGAAATATTGCAGTGTCTCAAAGGATCTGCGCCAAGTCTTCTGCTTCCATGCAGAAGGGGTCAGCTATTTCTGTGGCACCCTACCAGGCTAGGCAGATACCTTGATAATGCCAGGATCCAGCTAGTCATCCAGGATAGAGAATGAGTAAACTGGGAGAATGTGGGCTTGTGATCACATAGATTCATAGATTCATAGATTAAGGGTCGGAAGGGACCTAGTAGATCTTCTAGCCCGACCCCCCGCCAGGGCGGGAGAACAACAAAAAAACCCCAAAAAGAGAAACGGGACATGACATTGCCCACACTCTCTTTTCTCTTCAAGGAGATGCTACAAATGAGTGCTGTCTTGTATTTTTCATAAAGCCTTTCCATCTACCCAAGAGGGCTGCAAAGACTAACTTAAAGTTTAGGTTCAACAGAATGATGTTGAAAGTGCCCAGGAGGTTGTTACGGGCTAGACGAGGTGAAGATGCACAACACTTCTGTGCAAGTAACCTGGCCCTCTCCCAACCCTCAGAACCTGGAAATTTCCCAGGTTTGGTGGTAGGTCCCATATCTTATCTATAAAAGGATACTACAAATGCTACTTAGACCAATACTGCTCACCAAACACAGACATAGGGAAGAAGCTGTCCAAAGGAGACTTCTTCTGTAGTTTTGTTTCACAGGACAATTTGACATGAGTTCATGCAGGGTTCCTCTTGATAACCTCTTGATATTTTAGTAAGGGTAATATTAATAATATTAATATCAATCATGCAATAAACAAGACTGGGGAAATGCCATCAGACCCCTTTTTACACTCACCTTGCCTTCACTTTGAAAAGGTGTCAATAGTAATACAAAGGTCAGGGCAATGGAGTGCCTGTCTGTGGGGTCAGGCCTAATTTACTTCTGTGGGGCTCTGCCTAAAAATCTGTATACATGGAGCTTGTTTCAGGATCTGATCCCATTTTAATGCACAGTCACAAATTATTATTGCCTTAGAATTGACCTGCTGCCTTAATTTGGAAATTTTTACTTAGATTTTGTTGCCCTGTGGGGTCAGGCCAACTCCCAGGATCTCAAAATTGTGCTGCTAGACAGGAGGGCACAGTGTACAATTGCACATACACAAACACAGAAATCAATTAGGTGCACACACACACAGAGTCAATTACCAGCCTAGGCATATGCACACCTGTCACCAGTTCAAACACCTACACACACTATACAAACCAAAAATTAGGCCAGAATCAATTATCAATACCTGCACACCTAATACACACACACGGATCACTAATTCATATATCATGCACACAGTGACATATATGTATATCAGTTCACATACATACCACTCACCTACACGTACACACAGATGAGTTCTTAACTTGGGTGTTGTGATGTGTATGTATGTATGTGCTTGGTGTACTTGGGATACCTGGGGAAAGGTTAAGGTAAGAAAGTGGAAGTGTAGGGAGTGAAAGTTGCTGGCACCGGGATTAGAAACAGTAGACTAGGGAGAGCTGGGCTGAAGAACTGAGGCTTGGGGGTTACTCTAGGTTAAATGACCTTAATTGATTAAAGGACAACGCCCAATGCCTGCAGAACATGGAAGTGATGCCAGAGAGAAGCCAGCACAGAGGCTGGGACCCAAGCCAGAGCTACAGGGGAGCCAAAAGGTAAACGGGGAGAGGGAAACTGGGACAGAGGGTGCATTGGAACTAGACAGGGTGTGGAGGAAACTGGAGGCTGGCTCCAGGAACCAGGGGTGCTGGAGAGGGACTGCCAGGGAGCTCAGGAAGTTACAGGGGGAGGGTCTGCCAGTGCTGGGAGCTGAAGAAGGACTCCAACTGCTGGGAAACCTGCGGGGCAGCACAAAGTAGCTGTGAAGAAGTTGGTGACAGGCCAGAGGACTGTGGGGGGAGAAGGGGTGGCTAGAAACAGTGTGGGGGAAAGCTGGAGAACACAGAGGAAAGGGACAGGAAAGGTTGGGAAGAGATGGGGAGAGGCAGCAGGAGGCAGAAATGGGTGGTGCTGAGAGGCTAAAAATGGCAGGAAGAGCTGCAGAAAGACACAGGAAGGAGGCGGTGGACAGCAGAAATGGGGCCAGGAGGCTAGAAATGGCAGAAATGGCAGGAAGGGCTGCGGGAAGAAGGCAGTGGATGGCAGGAATGGGACTGAGAAATGACAGAAAACAACAGGGCCAAGAGGCTGCAGCAGGGAAACAGAGAAGGGACAGAGAGGAGGCAAAAAGCAGTGGGAGCGGGGCTGAGAGACGGCAGAAAGCAATGGGGCCAAGAGGCTGCAGCAGGGAATGGAGAAGGGTCAGAGAGGAGCTGAGAGGTTGCAGGAAAAAGGTGGGGCAGGGGGAAAAGCTGAGAGAGAGAGGCAGAGACCAGAATTTAAGATGGAGAAGGGACCAGGGCTCAGTAAAATACAACCCAACTCAAGGTTACAAATGACAGTGGTTTTATTGAACAGGGGAGATGGTGAAACCATATCTTATTGGTTCCTTTGCGTGTGTGTGCGCGCGCACACACACACACACAATGGCAGCACGGGTTAAAGAGGCTTGGTGCAGGGGCTGAAGTCTGGGAGGAGAGAGAGAGAGAGAGAGAGAGTCCAAATTGGAGGAGGAAATATGCAGGTGATATCTACCTATCCCAGGCTGAAAGTTGGTCCTCAATGGCCACTCGGGGTCTCCTTCAGCTTGGTGTTGTCCAGAGGAGGTCGCCGGCAGGGCCTCTGGGGTGGATAAGCACCGTGACATGGAGATGGTCTCGTTCAGATAGAAATGGCATTCCCACTGGGTCTGTCTTCACTGCCCCTTTTTATAGGGGCAGACCTTGTGTGACCCTAGTGACAGGAGGCATGCCGAGGCAAGGGTCAGCCCCTGGTGTACTGAGCATGTGTGCTCCATGC
>NW_017729022.1:29952984-29956054 GCF_001723915.1 Gavialis gangeticus | reverse complement strand
GTGGGGTACAATGGTAGAGTTGCTGGTTCTGCAGGGTCTTTTGTCTTTCAAATGCTGGGTTCTTGTTTCTGTTCCTGGGTGAGGTCCATGGTTCCTGGATGAATCAATACGAGGTGATGGCCAGGTCATTACAGGCCATTCAGTAGAGGCCTGCTACTATTATATTTCAATCATTCCCAATCACTCCCATTCATACAGGAACAAATTTCCGTGGGAGGGGTACATGAGTCACACAGTTACAACACAGGGGATGCCCAAGCAGAGAACACAAGATGGAGGCTTGACATACAAAATGGAAACTTGACATTACTTTGGTTCACTTACAAACGCAGGCCTAAACTTTACAATATCCATATGAAACAATAAAATTCAATACAAAAATGATAATAATACAATATACAACAGTAAAAATCAATACAAACCTAACAAAACATTATTTACAATATAAAAAAGTGGGGGGGCTTGTCATAAGGGAATATAAAAACTTAGCTTACCTAATACTACTAATAACTACTTGTAAGGGATAGAGAGGTCAGAAAGAAAGTTAGAAATGGTTAGGGAAGGGGAGGGAATGCATTTAAAAAAAAAGAAACTGGGAGGGTTTGCTACAATTTCACAACCTTTTCATTAGTAGCTGCCACAGATAATAAGAAACTGAAAAGGGAAAGACTTCTTACCAGTTTTTGAGATTCCATTAGATTAGTGCAGCTATTGCTAAAGAAAACATTTTTCCCCTCCCTTTCTACCTGTATGCAAAAATATTTGCTCAGATTTTCCTTTTCCAAAATTTCACATTAACCTTTGAAGACATATTAGAATGCTTTATAGGATAGTCTTGCTTGGTTAGTTATATAGCAGATAACTGTCTTTACTAAGTGATTAAAAAATAAATATTCAAGCACCTTATTCCCAAGATGTGCAACTATATTATTAATAGTTGCTGTTTGGTACCTGACCTTATAAAATGACGGTTGGTTTTGTTGTTCCAAATAAGTATAAATAATTAAAGAAAGTGTTTTTCTAAGCAAGTTATTACCTATAAAGATGTTGCTTTTAAAACAGCCTTTAGTATAAAATATGTATAACTGCCCCATATATTATTAACAGGCACCCAAAATTGTTAGTGCAATAGCTTATTACCAAAGAAACAAATTAGAATTCTGCTGCAAAATTCTGAATCAAAGAAGATACTTGAAAGTATACTGCTATTTCTTAAGTGTGTCTACCTTCTTTTTACGGGAATTTAAGCAAAACTCAGTGTACTGTATTGATGTTTTTCCTCATTATTGTAGCTTCAGAACAAGTTGTGGGGAAAGCAGGGCTCGTCTCACTGCAAGAAAAACTAAAAGCTTGTCTCATTGAGAGGATAAATAAACATATTTGCTGTCAAAAGGGCAATCTGCTATTCATTTCTTTGATGCAGTTCACATTATGATGGTCACAATGTCAGGAGTAATTAGACCAGAGGGTGGAATAAATGCCAAAAGAAAAAGTTCCTGTACATCTGTTCTAATTTATCTAGTGGATGTTCCTTCAGTGAGTAAGAGAAGAATGTGGCTTGGGCCATCTGTGACCCAGATAAAGAGAACAGGATGGTAAGTTGCCTTGCGGGTGCCGGGACAAGAGTCGTGACAAGAAGGTCAAAGGATACTCTGAAGAGTATTGGGGAATTTCCATTCATTGCATCCAAATTTGTGACTGAAGAAAGAGTGAGAAGTTCCAGGAAGGCTTTAGCAACCTTGAAAGAAACTAAGGCTGGCTTTGTGCAGGTGATCCTCTTACAAATAATCTGAATGTAAGTGAAAAGAAAGACAGCTATTAAATGTTGGTTTATTGATGTTCTGCTAGTGTAAAAAAGACAGTTGGCAATTTAGAGTAAATTAGAATGTTATTGAGAGAGGAAAACTTTTTAGATTAAATGGTTTTAAAACTGGCCAGTTAGAAGCATTAAAAATAGAATGGGGCTCAATGAGAGTTTTCTCTTAAAGTTGTGGCATTTACTTTTACTCTAATGTAAAAGGAAATGCAGGTAAAGAAGAGCAAAAATGAACATTTATTCATATATTCATTTATCTATTTATGTGAGAGGCAAGGATGTCTTAGGATATCTTTTATTGGATCAACTGAAGAGTTGGGATAGAATTTGGACAAGCCTTTGAAGTCAAGACAGTCTTCATCAGGTCACTGATCTATTTACAAATTCAAGAAGTATACAGACAAGGTGAGGAGGAGAAATTAATTGTGTTCCGTTTTCAAACTTGGGAATGAGAGAGCCCGGAGGGCACTCACCAGGGGTGTATCCCCGGCCAGGAACATGAACCACCACGTGCAATCACGTTGACCCTGAGGCGGGAACTTCTGGTCTGCACCAGCACAGCTTTACCTCCACATCAGGTGAAGTGGATCAGGGCTAATCAGCAGCACAGACTATATCCAGAGGCCGGGAGCGGATCCACGGGATGGTCGCAGGAGTTGGGGCGAGTAGCCACAGAAGTAAAGGCAGGGGCAAGCCGCCAGGTGGAGGCTGAAGAAGTGGCAAGAACCTCACTGCGGAAGTGAATTGGAGGGTGGAAGAAGCAGGGCACCAGAGGGGAATCCGGGGATAGCCCTGGGAGCAGCAGAGGTGGCAGATCCACCTGAATCTACCCGTCGTGGCATTCCTTTTGGTTCTTTGTGTTTTTTTCCTCTTTCTTTTACCTCCAGTGATATTCCCAGCCAGTCAGAGAGTCCGGACAAAAGACAGGTGCCTGCCCCAGGGAAGGGAAGCAGGAGCTCACCTCCAGATGCCTTCTTAATCAAAGAGGGGCCAACAAGACCCTGAGCCGCAAAGACGGAGTCTGCCTGGCTAATGACATCTGAGGGAATCCCCTGCTGCAGGAGCAGCGCTTGCCAGTAATTAAGTCCCCTGCTGTGTGGTTTGAAGGTCCCGGGGAAGAGATCTGGGCGGGGAGAGCAGATCAGAGAAGAGTCCAGGGTCATGACCCCAGGAGAGCAAGCACCTGACTGGGAAGATCCCTGAGGCCGAGAAGGCAAAAGGTCAAGGACTTTTTTGTCCCCTTTAATATATATA
>NW_017729022.1:29951709-29952067 GCF_001723915.1 Gavialis gangeticus | reverse complement strand
TTGGTTGTTTGTGTTACACCGGAGGACTGGGTGAGGCTGCAGGGGTCGGAGGAGGCCTCAGGGGAGCTCCCCAGTAGCGGGGGGAGTTCCTAGTGCCCTGGGAGGGCACACCTATCAGGTGCCAGAGAGGGCACCACAGTTTGACGCCGAGGTGGCGCTGTGTTTGGGGGTGTTGTGACCCTGGCCCTGTGTGGGCAGTATCTGGAGAAGCCCAGTGGGGCATATGACCCTGAGAAGAGGGTCTTGGGGGCCAGGCACGGCTATGGCCACCTGAGCCCAGACCGCAGGAAGCGCGGGAAACAAAACCCCAGTGTAGGTCGATTATCGGGACGAGCCCAGGGGGCATAAGACCCAGAAA
>NW_017729022.1:29944142-29946709 GCF_001723915.1 Gavialis gangeticus | reverse complement strand
TGAGCCCAGACCGCAGGAAGCGCGGGAAACAAAACCCCAGTGTAGGTCGATTATCGGGACGAGCCCAGGGGGCATAAGACCCAGAAACAGGGGTCTGGGGCCAGGTAAGGCTGAGGCCGCCTGAGCCCCGAGCACGAGAAGCACAAGCATAGGCTCCAGTGCGGGCGGGGAGTGCGAGAAGCGCAAGCATAGGCCCAAGGGCGGGCAAGGAGCGCGGGAAGCGTAAGCAAGACCCCAGTGTGGGCGGGGAATGTGGGAAGCGTGAGGCAAGGCCCCAGGGAGGGCGAGAGCATTGCGGTAAGCCCCAGAGAGGGCGCATACACAGAGAAGCCCGGAGAGGGCGAGTGTGCGAGCAGAAGCCCCAGGGGAGGGCGAGCATATGACTAGAGAGCCTGGTGAGGGCAAGTACCAGACTACAGAGCCTGGTGAGGGCGGATGACTATAGCCTGGTGAGAGCCAGTCCAAGATTAGGGAGCCCGGTGAGGGTGAGCACGGGAGTAAGGAGCCCGGTGTGGGTGGACATACGAGTAGGGGCCACAGAGAGGGCCACTAAGGAAGAATAGAGACACGATAACATCCAGAACACCTGAGAGGCTTGGGGCATGGTAGTAGGGCCGGATGGAGCCACATGACGCCCATAGGGTTGGGGCACCAGAATCCATTTGGATGGAGAAGAGATCAGCAGGGCAAGAGCACCGGGTCCGAGGGGTCAAGTAAAGCCAGCCTCCTATTAATAGTATAGAATCATCAAAGTCGTGGCAGACGAAATAGAGGGTGCATTTGAGACCCAACTTGACACGGTAGGGGCGCCAGGAGAGATCACAGCTGCTCCTGGGCCCCGCCCTGTGACAAACTTTTATATCACCAAAGTCATGGCAGGCAGGAAAAGAAGGGGTGTCGAATCCCCTCCAGCTCAGCCATAGGGGCACAGCCACCATAGGGGCCAGTGAATGTCAGCAGGATGTCGGGGTGTTCGCCCTTACACGGTGACAGCCCGACAGAGAACTACAGCATTTGTTGAGATTTGGATAAGAAAGGATAAAAATGAAAGTCTACCTGGTAAATGAAGAAAACACACACACACACACACACACACACATACTACACAGCCAATTTTCATCAAGTTGATTTCAATTAGGTTTTACCACCAGAAAGTTCAGACCTGTTATGTGGTGAAGAGCAATCCAAATCACAGATGATCAATGGGATGGAGAGTTGGAGAAGAATTTGACTCACTCAGGGAACTGATGAGCAAGATCCCCTGGAAGGCCAGTCTAAGGGAGAAGGGAAACCAAGAGAGCTGGTATTTTAAAGAAACCTTACTGAGGGCACTGGAACTAACCATCCTGATGCACAGGAAGACTAGCAGGTATGGCAGAAGACCAGCTTGGTTTGACAGGGAACATTTGCATAGATTTCATACATTTCATAGACATTAGGGCTGGAAGGGACCTCAGAAGATCATCAAGTCCAGCTTCCTGCCCCAGGGGCAGGAAGTCACCAGGGATCATTGGATCTCAGCAAGATAAACATCCAGTTGTCTCCTGAAGTTGTTCAAAGTAGGTACTTGAACCACCTCTGGCGTCAGTCTATTTCAAACCTTGGGGGCTCGGAGAGTAAAGAAGTTCTTCCTTATGTCCAGCCTGAAACGGTCATGGAAGAGTTTGTGACTGTTCAACCTTGTCATCCCTTGGGGTGCTCTGGTGAACAGATGTTCCCCCATATCCTGGTAAGCACCCCTGATAAACTTATAGCTGGCCACC
Organism: Gavialis gangeticus; assembly: GCF_001723915.1. Classification (NCBI taxonomy): domain Eukaryota; kingdom Metazoa; phylum Chordata; order Crocodylia; family Gavialidae; genus Gavialis; species Gavialis gangeticus. The sequence goes on along the minus strand of NW_017729022.1, from coordinate 29,944,946 downwards.
AGATCACCCCTGAGCCTGTGCTTTTCCAGGCTGAAAAGTCCCATGGCTCTCAGCTTCTCTTCATAAGGTCCGTTTTCCTGACCTCTGATCATGCACGTGGCTCTCCTCTGCACCCTCTCAAACTTCTCCACATCCTTTTTGAATTTTGGAGCCCAAAACTGGATGCAGTACTCCAGCTGTGGCCTCACCAAAGCCGAGTACAATGGGAGAAAGTCTTCCTGGGATTTGCTTGAGGAGCATCTCTGGATGCAAGCCAGTGTTTTTCTCACTTTACTAGCTGCAGCATCACATTGAAGGCTTATGTTCATCTTGTGGTCAATCATGACCCCCCAAGTCCCTTTTAGCCATAGTGTTAACCAGCGTAGAACTGCCGAGCCTACAAGGATGCTGCAGGTTTTTCTTCCCAAGCTGGAAAACCTTGCATTTTTCAGTGTTGAGCACCATCAGGTTCTCTTCCGCCCATTTTCTGATCCTGTCAAGGTCAGCCTAGATCACCCTCCTGTCCTCAGGTGTGGACACTTTACCCCAGAGTTCGGTGTCATTGGTGAACTTGGCCAGTCTGCTTCTGATATCAATGTCCACATCATTAATGAAGATGTTGAATAGTTTAGGCCCAAGGACAGGGCCTTGAGGGACTCCACTGGTCACAGGGCACCATGACGATTGATTTCCATCAACTACCACCCTCTGGGTCCTACCGCAGAGCCAATTCCCCAGCCAGCAAATCATGGTGAGGCCAAGGCCGCAATTAGCCAGTTTTGCTAAGAGCTGATCATGGGATACCAGACTGAAGGCTTTTTTTAT
>NW_017729022.1:29936378-29939142 GCF_001723915.1 Gavialis gangeticus | reverse complement strand
AGGAGTCTCCCTCACCCGGGCCTCCCTGTCCCATAATGGGCAGGGGCATCCTATGGGACTGGCGAAAGACCAATGCAAAGTACCCATTTAGCAAGTTGTCTCTTTCCTGGGTGTCGGTTGTCAGTTGTCCCATCTGGTTTAGCAGGGGTCCAATGTTGCCCTTGCTTTTCCTCCAGCTCCCCACATAACTGAAAAAGGACTTTTTATTGTCCTTGATACTTGTAGCTAGTTGGAGTTCCATCACAGCCTTGGCTTTCCTGGTTCACTCCCTGCAGGTCCGGACCAGTGCAGAGTATTCCTCCTTGGAGGTGGATCCAGTCCTCCATCCTTTGTAGGTCTGTCTTTTTAGATGCAGGAGATCCGCTAGTTCCCTGGAGAGTCAAGGGGGCTGCTGTGCCCTTTTTCTGCCTTTCCTCCAAGATGGGATAGACTTTGCTTGCGCATCCAGGAGCGTTCCTTTGAGGAGCAACCACTCATCCTGAACTCCCCTCCCCTTTGGGATGAGGCCCTTTAGGGCCTCCCTGATAAGCCTCCTGAGCTTGTCAAAGTCAGCTTTCCTAAAGTCAAGGACTGACTGACTTGCCAGTTTTATGGCAGATGGTGAAGGTGATCAGCTCATGGTCGCTGTCACCCAGTTTCCCTTCAATCATTAGGTCACTGATTAGGTCGTCCCCCATTGCCAGGACCAGGTCAAGCAGCGCTTTACCTCTCATCAGCCCGTAGACTTCTTGCATCAGCTAGAGCTCATCCAAGCATGAGAGAAAGCTTTGCGACCACTCGGATTTGGCCAAGAACTCTTCCCACAAGATGTCTGGGTAGCTGAAGTCTCCCATGACAACCATGGACCGGGAGCATGCGGCCTCAGCCAATTCCCTTGTGAACTCCTGGTGAAGCTCTTGATCCTGGGTAGGAGGTCTGTAGTAGAGTCCCACCATTGTGTCCCCTGTGCCATGTTCCTCATGGATTTTAACCCAGAGAGTCTCCGGTCATCCACCCTGGGTGCCAGTGTTGGCTTGCAGGGATGCATAGCTTTCCTTGACATAGAGAGCTACACCCCCTGCCCTTTTTGTCCACTTGATCCCTCCTGTACAAGGTATAGCCGTGTGTACCTGTGGCCCAGTCATGGGTGGAGTCCCACCGGGTCTCTGTTATCCCTATACCATTGTAAGTATTTGTGTTAAGCAGGAGGACAAGTTCCTCCTGTTTATTCCCCAAACTCCTAGCATTTGTGTATAGGCACGCAAGTGTCCCCTTGGGGGCCCTTGCCTTGCCTACAGCTTGCTCCAGGGCTGGGGCAGGGGTGGGATCCCTTAAGTGCCTTGGCCTGCTGGCTTTGCAAGGGTTGCCAGCCAGCAGTGAGCTAAAACAAAAAAGGAAGCTTATAAGAAATGGTAACTTGGGCCAAAAACTAGGGACAAGTATAAGAGTATTGGTTGGACATGCAGGGATAAAATCAGGAAGGCCAAAACACAACTGAAATTGCAGGTAGCAAAGGATGTAAGGGGTAACGAGAAGAGTTTCTACAAGTATGCCAGCAAGAAGAAGATCAGGGAAAGTGTAGATCCCTTACTGAATTGGGAGGCAACCTAGTGTTAGATGATGTGGAAAAGGATGAAGTACTCAATGCCTTTTTTGCCTCAGTCTTCACAGGCAGTGTCAACTCCCAAACTAATACACCTGGAAGCACAGTCTGGAGAAAAGGTGAGCAGCTGACAGTGGCAAAAGAACAGGTTAGGGACTGTTTAGAAAAGCTGGACATGTACAAGTTCATGGGCCTGGATGTGATGTACCTGAGGGTGCTGAGGGACTTGGCCAATGTTATTGCAGAGCCGCTGGCCATTATCTTTGAAAATTTGTGATGAACAAGTCCTGGATGATTGGAAAACAGCAAATATAGTGCCCAAGAGGTTCCAAAGGGGATGGAGCTAGAGCAGGGGTTTTCAACCTTTTTTAATAAGTGTACCCCCAGCAGCCAGATGCAGAGTGTGGGAGGGAGGGTTAGCACACAGTCAGATGTGAAGCGGTGGCAACACGGGGTGGTGGGTGCTGTCACCATGCGAGCTTCCCCCTGTTGCATCCAGCTGACCAGGCTGTGCCTGTGTGGACTGCAGAGGGGCACTGTAGTCCTCACCCCGCCCAGCCCTGCTCCTGGGCAGCAGTGGCACAGGGTGGTGGATGGCAGTGCTCCATCCCCACCTGCCCTCACATACCCCCTAGGGCATTCCCAAGTACCCCCAGGGGTCTGCGTACCCCCAGTTTCACAACCCCTGAGCTAAACTGTTCTCAGTGGTGGCACATAACAAGGAGCAATGGTTTCAAGTTGCAGCAAGGGAAGTTTAGGTTAGATATTAAGAAAAACTTTTTCACTAGCAGGGTAGTAAAGCACTGGGACAGGTTACACAGAAAGGCTGTGGAATCTCCATCGATGGAGGCTTTTAAGACATAGGTAGACAAAGCCTTGGCTGGGATGAAATAGTTAGGGCTGGTCCTGCTTTGAGCAAGGGGTTGGACTAGATGACCTCCTGAGGTCCCTTCCAACCCTAATTTTCTATGATTCTATGTAAAAAAAAAAATAAAAAAAAATCCTACTGGTGGACATGGTGCTACATAGACAACATTTGGATATGAGTTTGCAATCAGATATCATAGCAAATAGAAATCCAATGCCATTTTGGGTTAGATGGGGAGAAAAGGTCATATTTTTTTGGTGTGGACAGTCATAACACTTCATAGATTTCATAGACATTTGGGCTGGAAGGGACCC
>NW_017729022.1:29900482-29936367 GCF_001723915.1 Gavialis gangeticus | reverse complement strand
CCTAGGACAGAGCCTTGTGGGACCCCACTGGTCACAGTGCACTTAAACCATTCCAAATACTCTTTAACCCCCAACAGCCTAGATGTACAAGCCACTTTAAACTTGGTTTAAACTTCCTGAAATGCTTCAAAAAAGAATCAGAAAATCAATCACAATTTTGAGTCACTCCTCCTTGAACTGGTTCAGTATTATGTGTGAACACAAGGCATTAAGTGCCCACTGTCTGCCCAATCCTCCAAGTATCCCAAACTGCACTGCTCCTCATACCCATTTAGTGCAATACAGCTGTTCTATGATGTAACCAAGTTTCTACTCCTCAAAGATAAATGGCCTGCAGACACCACAGGCCAGTGTAGTGGAGAAGCAGAAAGCCTCCATTTCAGTGTCGGTTTCACTTCCACTATGAAGCTTGGGCAGGCATTCCAGATTTATTTGGGGTGAGGAGGTGTGGCCAGGTTCTGGGTGTGGTGTGTGTGTGAGGGGAAGGGGGTGGTAGCCCCTTTCTTGTGGTGAGAGGTTCCTGTAACACAGAGGTGGGCAAAATACAGCCCATGGGCTGGATCCAGCCCACCAGGCCTCTCTGTCCAGCCCATGCAGCCCTTCCAAAAAACTTATTACCAACCCATGGCTGCCCCTCTGAAAGCTGGCAGGAGGCATGGGCTTTCAGAGACTGTGTGCCACTGGACCGGGTGGGCTCTGTGCTTCTACCTCCATTGGGCTCCCATCACTCTAGCTGATCTCCCCCTGCCACATGCCCCCTCCCCCACCATGGTGCACAGCCCCCACCTTGAATTATGCCATTAACTGTTCATTATTCCTCATCCTCTGTGATGCATCCCTTCAGCCAGCCCTGGCCAGCAGGTTCCACCCTACACACATCTCTATGCAATTGCTGATAAATAATGTAAGGTTCTTGAGTGTTTGGAAAACCTGTGAGTTCTTGAAGGAGGGCCCAGAGCATCCACCCCTCTGAGGGACCATAAACAGAATCCAGAGAGCCCCCAGCACCTGGCCACCCCTCTACTCCAACCACCTGTCCCAGTTGGGGTCCTTCGCCCCATCTAGACGAATCCTGGGAAAACTTTGGGCACTGAGCCCTGGATGGCATGGTGGTCTAGATACTCTACCACTCCTTGGTAGTGTTTTGGCAGCAATGCAATCCCTGAAAGATGTGGATTCTATTTATGACCTTTAGCAGTGTACCTGAGGATACACCTATCCAGGAGCGATTGTGAAATGGTTCCCAATCAGTAACATTCTTGTCGTGGCTTAAGTGTTATGTCTGTCCACATCCCTAGAGCAGGGGTTTTCAAACTTTTTTAACAAGTGTACCCCTTCTGTCCCAGTTTCAATTCATGTACCCCTTTATATTCAAATTATTTGGGGAGGCTGAGTGTGTGTGTGCATGTGCATGCATGTCCCCCCACCATCTCCCCAGCAGATAAGTCTGTGGGGGAGGGGAAAGGGCCATGGGGGAATTGAAGCCCCCATGGTAAGGGAAGGAGTAGGGCAGAGGCAGGGGGAGGGGTTGGGGTGAATGGGGCCCTGGCCAGGCTGGGTCATGGGACAATCGTATCTGAGACAGCTGATCCAGGGCCGTGGGAGAGCTCTCACTGCTGCACACACCCTGGTGGAGACCTGAAGGGCATGTGCCCCCCCCCCCCCAATCTGTGCACAGGGTGGAGCCAGCTGCTGCTACACACTGGGCTTTGCATGCCGCTGCAACTGCCCCAAGAGCGGTGCAACACCACGTGCGTCCCGCTGCTGGGTGAGCAGGGGCGCAGCGTAGCCTGGTGAGGGCAGGCACATGGCATTGCACTGCTCCCGGGGCTGCTGCGGTGGTGCACAAAGCCCAGTACACAGCAGCAGCTGCCTCTGCCCCCCTGCACAGATCGGGGGGCACATACCCCCTGGGCCTTTGCCAGGGTGTGTGCAGTGGTAGGAGCCCCCTTATATACCCTATGACCTTTTTAAGTACCCCTAGGGGTACCCATACCCCCTGTTGACAATCACTGCATTAAAGTATATTTTTCTTTTGACATCATTGATAAAAGACCTTAACTAAATACATGTTCTAAGAATCTCAGTATCAGGGAGATAAAGTGGGAAGGAACACAGAAAGGAGAAATTAACAACTGGGCATCTGGTTATAAGGTTAGGAGGAAAACTATAGGAGGAAACTAGGCTAAATTCATTACTGGTACAAAATTTGTAAGGTATATGTGGAGTACACGTTCTGCTTATTTAAACAAATAAGGAGAGAAGAAATTATAACAAGATAAAATGATGAAAGGGCATAAATAAAAATGGAGTTGATAAAATGTCTCCAGTAATCAAAGGGGTATAAATAAAAATATGTCATTATTTGTAGAAGCAAAGAATTTAAGCTAAGAGAAAATATCCTAGCAGTGAAGTTTTAACAACAGTAAAGTTCATCTCCCCGAGGATTTTGAAACCACCATCACAAACATGTATTTAAGGTACCAGAGAAAACATACAAAAGGCTGTCCATGGGAAGGAACAACCTTTTACCTTGAAATGGCTAAGCTAGATAACCTAAACCCACAAGTTATTTCTATCTCTATTTTTTTATGATGATTTGAGTTAAGTGACTTAATGCAATAGTCAAAACCATAACGTAAGAGCATTTTGAAACTGATAAAAATTAAGATTCAAGCAAGGCTTCGCTCTGCTATTGCTTCTTTAACAATGATTCTGGGGGAAAAGATTAAAGTGAGATCTGCAAACAGAGAAGATTAGGAATAACTTCTCAAATGGTTTTCATAGGCTCTGAGGCACAAAATAGTCACGGCCACATTTCTCACAATGCTACTCATTCATTTGCACTCCAGCAGTTATGAATCATTAAGTTATTGTTTTCTTCTTAATGTCTGCTATGCATCAATAGTCATAATGGATGGAGATTGATAGAAAACTGAGATTTAGCAGTAACTCAGCAATTAAATTGCTCAACTAGTCTTTGTTCTACTGTTCCCTGGTGGATACGGTCCTGTTCATTAATCTGCATGTTGATTACAACCCCTGTGTGATATTGATCTGTGTTTCACAGTCCTGTGATTGCAAGAGCATGTAGTTGCCACAGGCAGCTAAAGAACTTCATACACCCTGAATTAATGCTGAAATATTTACAGCAAGAAAAAATATCTTGTTATTTTTAAACTGATTTGAACTTATGTACTTTTTGAACAGCAACATTTTATGTTCCCCTCCAGTCAATAGTAATATGAAGAAAAATTAAACAACTTAAGACAAGAGGAAATAAATCAGAGAGTAACAAGTTTTTAAATGATGTTTAATTACAAATGTCTCAGGCATAGTAATCTGCAGACATTACACTCAAAACTTTGAAACATTTTAGAAGTCTTTAATACAGACATTTCCGGATTTCCTCTAAGTCTGAGTCAGTTACATATTGTGTAGGCAGTTACTGTGACAACTTTTATTTGTCATTACTCTTAGAACGGACAAATTCGGTTCTCTAAATATCTAATCTGGGTTGAATGTTTTTAATCCTTCTATACCGGCAACCCCTGCTTAACACTGTTTCGCTTAGCACTATTTCGCTATAACGCTCATCTTAAATTGATACCTGATTTTGCTTAGTGCTCAGCAAGTTTTGTTATAATGTTTGCGGTCACCATCTTGGGTCATTAAAAATAATTGTGGTTGCCGTCTTGGGTTGTCAAATACTTTTGGTTTCACTTAATGCGGGTTTCACTTAATGCTCGGTTTTTCAGGAGCCAAGTAAGAGAGCTAAGCAGAGGTTGCCTGTAGTTTTGTTTGGATTTTCTTTAAAGGTTTCGGTTTAGGTTTGTTTGTTTGTTTTTATATGCTCAAAAGTGAATTGAGTGCTCTAACTGTATCTCATCCAAGTTTGAACTGGTGGTTATTGGGTCATGCTGAGGCCTGGACATCTGCCATGTCATCACATAGCTGCACTCCAACACAGCACCAAAGAATGCAACCCCCATTGGAAGATATACTCCTCCTCTGTTTGGTAACTAGCACACAAAAGCAGAAGCAGAACCACAGGGACAATTCAAAGGAGAAGTCACTGGTTTCACAGATCACTTGACAAAGGGGCAGCATGGGTATGCATCCTAAGGCAATACTAGAGAAACAGGCAGGGCAGAGTGAAAGGCGTTTAAGGGAATGTTAATACATAGGAAGAGGCAAAGCTAGTAATATTGGGACGTTCATGGGCCTGTCAGTGCAGCAAAGTACAGGGTATGTGACTTCCTTCTCTCATGGGGACACCAGAGCTTCTCAGTGGGATGCTCTACCATCTACCCTATCCTCTGGACTGTAAGAGCTCAATTTATTCCTTAAAAAGGGAGCTTCCTGAAGGCCCAAACTCCCCAGACTGAGGAAAGGGAATGCCTGCTAAGTAAATATCTTTCAATCATTCCTCTTCGCTCTTGTGATGGAAGACCTGTAGTAGAATGGAAGACAGTGCTAGGGATGGGGGAAAAAGAAGAGGAAATGGGAAAGAAAGAGGACAGATGGGAAGAAAGAGAGAAGGGTGAAATTTATAGAGGGAGCTATCTACAAAAAGTAGAGGAAGGAAAACACCATAAAGCAGATTAGCAAAATGGTACATGTAGTACCAGTGTTTAAAAAAGAGGAGGGGAAAGATCCAGGAAATTACAAGCCTAAAATGTTTATCTAGAAAAATACTAGCTCTTTTATAAGGCAGCGTATAGAGCTAGACAGGCAATAGTATTCTCTACCTGAGAGAAGAAATTAAGTTTTAAGCCTTCCTGTTCCTCATGAAGAAGAACTTAAGGCATGTTGAGGTCAGTTTGGTTTTGGTTTTGGTTTTGGTTTTGTTGGGGGGGATTGGTTTTCTGCAGAGGAAGAGCTGTTATATTAACCAGTAGCTCAGTCATTGGGGCATTCTCTGGGAACTCAGGAAATCTAAATTCAAATTGTCACTGTGCCTGCTTTGGAGGAAACACTTGATCTGAGTTTCCCATATGAGTATCCTAGCAACTCACCTAATGGCTATCCTGGGGTAAGTTGCTTTCAGTCTCTCCTTTGGTGACTATTCCACTTTGCATAAATGATTCAAAATATTTGGGGGCAAAAGAGGGACTAAATGTGTGTTTAAATAATAAAGGCATTACCCTTATGTGCAGGAGACTCCAATTCAAGTCCATGGTCATACTCAGACAGAGGAAGGATCTACCCATCCCAAGAAGGACATCTCTCTGTGCTTTCGACCAGATGTTCATTCTTGGGCCTCCAAGTTCAGTTCAACCACTGTTTTGTTAAAATTGCTAACTTTCCAATATGAGTTTCAATTCTGACAGACAGTATTTTGCAACCAAATCTTGCTGCATAAAAACACCTCATGCAAAATAATTTACAGGGCTCTAATATTAAGTAAACAATGGTTCTGTTATGTCCTTTGCCAATATTTTGGTAATCAAATATCTGGCCTTCCTGATTTTCAGACACTTAGGTCTTGACTCACTGCCACTGAACTTCTGCCAATGGGAACATTCACCCCAATGAATGGCAAACAACAGTACGGTTTTAAACTCCAGCCAGGACTTCATAGACGCTCAGCTGGCATAAACTGCCTAAAAAAAAATCTGCTCAGTTGTCACCTCTCTTGGCCAGACCCATTATTTGCAGGCAGCTTGTGCCACTGTGGCCTCACTCTAGGTGGGCTTTCTATGACCAGGTGTATGGGTATGTCCTTTCACCCTTAATCAGAAGATTAAACATGATGACACTTTTAATTCTTTCCTGGTCATTTCCTTCTCTCTATTCCTAGGTATATGCCTGAGTTTCCTGCTTCTGTTTTGCTCTAGTTTTAGCCATTACCATGACTTCTATTAATTTAACTCCCTGCTAATTCTGCATCTTTCCTACAAGTCCTTGGAGTTCATTTCTGCCTGTTGCTTTGCTTTTAGGCTTTTCCAATGCGTCGGTCTAAAGCATATACAGTGCATGATTTTCCTTTTGCTCTTTGACTTTGTCATCCTGCCCTAGAGTTGTTTGCTGTTATTACCTGTGTCTTCTATTTGAACCCCACTTTCTGTGTGATTGTTCTAGAGCAATACTCTCTTCTATCTTTGATTGTAACTTTTCTCTTTCATAAAAGACTAATAGAAATGGCATTTAGAACACGGACTTCTTGGGCCTCTTTTTGTAAGGTGTTGAGTCATTCTTTAAACAAAAGAAGTGATTTCCATTCCCATGATGACAATTCTCTGTACCTAGCTGAATTAGACGCCTTGGAAATTATTCACATTGCCCCCAGCTTCTGCTACCTTTACTCATTCTGAATCATGTCTTCAAATGAATGTAAGGTACTACTTCAGGGTGAGTAAGGTTGACAGAATCTGGCCCTGTATAAACAAGGTTATCTGATTGGTTTACTTGACCATTTCTTTGCTTATAACACACGCAGCATCTACAGCTGTATGCTTAATTTAACCTTATTCTGTGCTTTATATGTACTTATTCCCTCCTATATCTTTCCAGCAACCCAGCCAGATTTATACCCAGAAGGCTGATTCTCCACTGGTTTACTTGGAAAACACCAGGGTAAATAAAAATGTGTTAAGGAGTCTTAGAGAACAGAGAGGTCAACTGTTGCTAAAAATGGTAGTGGCAGTGGTGCATCTTAATCATCTGACTCACAGAACTTTGAATCCCTTGGTTTATTTTGAAACACTTGTCAGCCCCCCACTTTGAACTTTCTTTTTCATTTCTGTTTGGCCCTAAACCTTCACTGGGGGCTAATTAAGCAGATCAAGGAGGGAGAAAACAGAACTAATATGTTGAAAGCAGAATCTTTATGTAAAAAGGAGTATTATGTATATTTCCACATCAAAATATATACAAAAGGCACTAAAATGACCTAAATATCTTTTTACAAATAGGCACCTTATGGCTAGTGGATTTTAATCTCAGATGCACAGCACACCGGGTTGTTGCTCTATGAAAATCGGCTGCTCTTACTGCCTGTGTGCGCACACTGGAGGATTTTATGTGGCTTTGCAGAGAACTGCATTGAGTTTAGCATCCAGACTTCAATCTGAAGAGGCAAGACATTATATTTGGTTTTACCCAAAACTGTCTTTCACTTTGGAGCTTTTTAATAGCTTATCCGCCTCAGAATGTAGAACATTATGTTCATTTCTTAATTATTACAGGTGACCAAGAATTTATCTTCCAGTCTGTAGCATATTGAAAATCATGCACTTTATTTTAGAATTTTAAAAAGAGATCAATATGTTCCCACGATAAACATACCGTCTTCCTCACACCAGGGAAGCCAGTCATTGTAAGTTAATTGCCTGGACCTGGCAGTGCAGAGAACAGGATTAATAAATGGGGTGTATAAAGGACAGATGTGAGCTTTCTGCTCCACTGTACGATGAATTAATTCTCTCTCTTTTCCTCTCTTTCTTCATTTATAAATTGTGGTGACCACAAGACCTGTGTTTACACTCTGTTTTGCAAGGTGTCATTGGGGCCAAATCCTGGCTCTTGTGCTGTGTGACAATAAGGGAGGCATTAGCCCCTTGTCGTTATGCAAACTGGTTTTTAACTGCGCCAGGTGGCCCTAGAGAATGGTTAGATGCGGGACACAGGGGAATCAAGCCCACTCTAAAGCAGATCTGCTAGGATGAGTGAGTTTCTTTCCTCTATTCTACACACATTTTTTCTCTCTCTGTGCCACATACAACTGGATTCAAGAGGAATACTGAATGCCCTGAGCTGTCAAAACCTCTATAATCCTGGAAGGTAAGAAAAAGAAAACGGTCCCAACTGGCATTTTTGCTAAGTTGAGCCCTCTTCCAGGAAAGGGTGATATTTGACTGGATTTCACAGCTGTGGCAGCCTCAACTGTTAGCTATGGTGACCCATTCAGCCTTTCTTGTTTTTGCCCAGCTGTGGGAGGATGGACTATCCTATTGGCTTCAGAAAAGCCATCCCTTCGGTGCTGTGACTGCCATTTATGCCACCGGGAGGTTGAAGTAATCTACTAATCCTTGAGGAGAGGTGGCACTGGGTATCTATCAGCTACTTTAAAACCGAGGAAGCAAAGCCCCCCTTAAATTCAGGGGAAGCAGTCATGCTTGGGCTGAAGAGGAGACTGGCAGAGCTTCAAAGGGCACACAGCTTAGGCCATAAAGTCACAACAATTTTCAGTGCCTCTCGTAACATTTTAACTCTTTCTTTCACAAGTTTGTTATTACTTTAAAAGGCTTGACTGTGAAATATAACTTTCCTGCTGGTGTTGCTAAGCTCTGCTTCTCAGTTTCCAGGGGATAGTGGAGTGGCACTGTGGAAAATGTAGTTTAAAAAGATGTTGTTTCAGTAAAATCTATTTTCGGGAGGGTTTTTTGGTCAAAACAGGAATTTCTCTAAAGGTATAGAAGCCTTATCTGATCCTAAGGTTCCAGGGATTTATTCAGGCTTCAGAGTTACTAAGTGAAAATCACAAATAATGAAAGTAATACACACACACGTATGCATGTGTGTGCATGTACACACACACACATACACACACACACTCCCTCGAATTTCTTTGTCACCTTTTAAAATATTTATTTTCAAGGTTTTCACTCAGTCAGGACAAGGAGCAGTAGTCCGCCAGTAGACTTTACATTGATTTATTCCTAATGCCATGCTACGTCTGCAGTGCCCTTTGCCCTTCTCTTGCTATAGTCCCATGGGGCTATTTGTAGGCAAGATATTTTATACAGAATATAGACTTAACTAGTGACATTAGAGTACTTTACTGATTTAATTTAGGGTCTGAACCAAAGTACATTTAAATCCGTGGAAGCCTTTCCTTTGACCTCAATAGGCCATGTATGAGGGGTTTAATACAGAATTTCCTTGGAAGCGAAGAAGCTGCCAAAGGCTTACTGCCAGAGACTCACTTAAAGCACTGTGCATATTGCTATAAAAAAGACTCTGTTCAATGAAGTTATTCTTTTTTTAAAAGGAGCATTGACTTGAGCCACTGAACACAACTAAATATACACTTATAGGTAAATATTTGAAAATCCAATAGGCAAGAAATCTATAAAGTACATAGAAATGATTTTAAAAGCCTATAGAATTTCACATAGAATAATAACCTTTCTAGCAAAGGCATCCTATCAAATTTGATCGCAGGCACAGTACTTCCTATTAAATCTAACAGATAGTTCATAAATCTATGGAAAAGTTGCTATAAGAAATTCTAAGGGACTTTCCCATAAGAGCTGTCCCACATACAGCAAGTTGTATTTTTTTCACTTAAATGAATGCCATATATAACCTCCTTCACCTCTACACCTCCTTCAATCCTATATCCTTTATTTCTCATCTTACTTGGACAGTTTGTTACCTGAGGATCAGGATGGCGACCATCAAAACCATTTATTCACGTGATAAAAAAGACATAGACTCACATCTCCTGAGTGTAGCAGATTAACCCACCAAGGCCATAATTTCTTGTGACAGCTAGGAAAACACAATAGTATTTTCAAGAACATTCATTTTTACAGACTATAAAAATACCTGTCTTAACATAGAATAACTTTTTTTTAATATATTCAAATTAAATTTTCAGCAGTATCATAAAATTAAGGCACTGGCTAAACTATATTCTTGTCTTTACTTTTACATATCCCTTGTGAGAGCTGTTGTCTTATTCCATATCTTTTTTATAGTCAGTGCTATTTTTCCATTTAAAATTAGATTGATTTCATCTTTTGCATAAACATTTACAGCAGTTTATTTATTTGCAGGATTTGTTCTCTTTAATGTTAAATTAATTGTGAACTCTATAGCTGATTAGCCATGTATACTCATCACAAAACATACACGAAAAAGTAAAATAATTTTTATATGCCTTACTGGTGGCATCAGCAGTATTTATATTACAATAGTGTCCAAATGTCTCAGTCAGGACTTGGGGCTTCTTATGATGGGAACTGTTCAAACATAGAAAAGAAATTGTGCTATTTTCATTTATCCCTGGACAATGTATATACTGTACTAGCCCAAACTCATCCCTTTATCAGAAAAGGAACCATGCTCTGTAGCATAATTTTGACAAATGAGTTTCTGTGTCTGCAGTGATAGCATACTGGCAGAGTACTTGTCCCCCTGTTTTACCTGGGGTAAGTTAAAAGTTTTTTAAGTTGTTTCTGGAATTTAGCCTGGTAGTGATGTGTGAAGATGGTTCACAAAGTTTTTTAAGACTAGGTAGATACATTTGTCTTTGGTGGTTTAGTTGAGGATGATTCTGCTTTAAGCAGGGGATTGGACCAGAAGACCTCCTGGGCCACGTCCACACATGCAGGCACACGTGCTTGCAGCTGCTCAAATAGCAGTGTCACAAATTTATGCTGGAGATTTCTGCCTTAGCACACATGCCTAAACATGCACTTTTTTGAGGGGAAAATTGTGTCACTTGGGGCAAATTGACCCTGCCCAGCTTCTCCTAGATCTGCAGCCAGGGAGAGCTGGAGACTAGGGCCAGCACCTGTGCTGGCCCCATCAGTATAAAATGCTGCCCTGGTGAGCAGCTCACAGTTACTTGCCCTCAGGAGCTTCTGAGGCCCAGCCACTTGGTATATGAGAACACTAGGTCCCTGTGCCAGCTGGATTGCTGCAGCAGCCCTGACCTACAGTGGCCCCTGCACCCTCTACCTGCTGCAGCAGTCTGGCAGCAGGGACTGTTTCCTGGCTGTGACCTGCTGCCACTTCCAGCAGCATCCTCCTCCTTGGATCTGCAGTCCCATGTGTGCACACTTGGCAGACTTGGGCAGGGACTGCATGGCCACCTGGGCTCTGGTGCAGGCACTGCAGCAGAGCTGCTTGCACCTCTTGGCCAGCTAGTGGGCCCTGGCTGTACAGTTGGCCTTGGTGTAGCACTGCTGCCATGTGTGCCTCCACCTTGCCATCTGGGCAGCTATCATCTGGAAGATGGGCTCATTGTGATGGCCTGCTTTGAACTGTCGAATGCGTGTCCTTCTGGCCTCAGATGGCTAGCAGTTTAGCCACCTCATTTACCCTCCAGCTGGGTCCCCAGTGCCAGCCCTGGGCAGGCTTCTCTGCCTGGGTCTCGCCACTTGCCTCACTAGCAGGAATCCTGATGTTCTCTTTAAAAATTGCAAATTCTCTGAGAAAAAATCCCCAATTCACTCATTAAAATACCCCAAAATCTGTGTTTTTCCATGATTTAAATGAAATGCCAATATCTATCTATCTATCTAAGATATAGAGAAATGGATGGAGCCAGGATGTAAGTCCTGAGCTATAGTTATCTGTCCCCAGTAGGAAGGGGCATAGGGGTGGGAGAACTGTGGGTGGGGGAGCTCTGTGTGGGGGTGGAGGGACTGCCAGGTTTGTGGGTGTGGGGCTTGAGGGGGGCTGCCACATATCCAACCCCCATGTGGTATAAAACCCCTGGCACTAGCAACCAGTCAGCCGGGTCATTGGGGCACTCGTGGCCCACTGCAGGCACAGCCCCATGGTGGTGCAGCACTGCGTGAGACCCGGGAGCTGCACCTGGTGAATGGAGCCAGGTTGGCCTGCTGCTACATCCCTTCAGACAGGACGGGGATGGCTCCTGCCATCAGCTGGGGCTCCCAGCATCTATGCATCTACACAGACATATAGATAGATAGATAGATCAGTTGGGCAATGTTTTATTGCTAGATTTATAATGCTAAAGCAATTTGGAAGTCTACCAGTGTCTCTATCATCATAATAAAATAAATTCTAAAGATCTATATGCCTTGCTGTTTGCTTTTGGTTTTTTTATCATAGAAAAATCAGAGCTGCCCCTGCCCACTTTGTTAACCAGGATATGGCCACAGCTCCCACCACCTGTCTGGTGGCTGGGCACACAGGGTGTGAGATGTGGAGGGGATGTAGGGTTTGTACAGGCATTCCCCCCCACAGGCTTCCACGTTCCCAGGCCAATGGCGTACCTCCAGCATGAAGTGCCAGGAGGCCCAGGTGATGGCAGGAGCCATCCCTGTCCTGTCTGAAGGTATGCCAGCAGGCCAACCTGGCTTCATTCACCATGTGCAGCTCCTGGGTCTCAGGCAGTGCTGCACCACTGTGGGTCTGTGCCTGCAGTGGCCCATGAGTGGGCCATGAGTTTCAAAGTGCAGATATAAGTACCAAAATGAGGTGCAAACAAAGCGTTTGTCTAATTTATCCTGATGGATGTGCTACTATGACTAAACTGTTTTCACTGTTAGAGCCAGTTCATTTATCTCTACCATGGCTATCTCCATATAGCACTTCTATCTGCAGTGTAGACAGTATATGCATAAGTCAAAAATGCAATCTAATCATAAACTGAAGGAGAATCCCTAGCTGTTTGGCAAAATGATTTCTTTCCTATTGGCAAAAAGATTCCCTACTTGCATTTCCACAGCTGAAGTGAATGAGAGTTTGGAGGGGGGGAGAGAGAAAAATCACAGGATGCTGTTTTCATCAAGTTAGACTAGTAAATCTATTCCCTTAAGGTGTGCTGAGTCTCAGAGGTACCAAATGTAGTGAAGAAAGCAAGGTTGCCATGGTAAGTACACATGCTTTTATTGGAAAGTAGAGTAAACAAACAACAAAATCTAGGTAATTTGGTGCTGAATACATTACTATTCCTTGGAGATACAGTATCAGAAACACCGTTATTTCTAGCTGATGTTAACAGTAAAGATTAATATAACCTACAGTAATATTTGAAATGCTCAACAGTTAATGTAACTGATATTTTGGAAGTCACATTCCACTTCAAGTGGAATTACACAGGGGAGAATGAGTTTACAGTTTTACCTGAAATCCGTTAGGAATTAAGAGCTTTGAGTCAAATATAGGCCTGATTTTCTATCTTGTACATTATTTTTGTTGGTGTAACTTATTGACTTAAGCTAATGTTGCAATGCCCAGTGTAGGTGGGAGAAGAAATAGGCCCAACTTCTGTGCACCAAAGAATAGTCCTATGAAAGATGTCTACATTTGTGTTTCAACAATATTTGTACATGTATTGCTTGGATATTTTGTGTCTACAAGCTGCTGAACACTAGATGCACCTAACTACTCAGCTGTTTACTTTTGTCCTAATAATGGACGTGTGTGTTAGGCATTTCATAGTTAAGTGACTGAAGTTGGGCCCCTAAATTCATCTTAAGCCTTTTTTTCCAGCTTGGAGAAGAGTGGCAACCTGGCAGCAGCAGTAGTGGAGGCTGAGTGGGTGGGTACTCTTTCCTTGCTTACTCCCCCAAAACATACCAGCAGCCAAAATAAGCACTGGTGGTGGGGGGAATGAGAGAGTCCCTTGGGTAGGGGCAGGGGCAAGGGGAAGCCTGGCAGAAGCAGGGAGGAACCCCAGGGGACAGGGGTAGCCCCAGAGGTCAGAAGGAGGTAAGAGGGAGAGCCCCAGAGAGCAGGGGGGGAAGCCTACTAGGAGGCAGGGGGGAGCCCCCAGCCTAAGCTGGCTCACTGCCCCCCCTGCCTCCTGGATTGTACCCACTATCCCCTGCCCTCCCACCCCACCGCATCCCAGATCCCTGCTCATTCCCCTCCCTGCCCCCCGGCTTACTTTTGGCTTCCAGTGCTGTCCTGGGGGAGCAGGCAGGGAAAGGGAACTTGCCAACCCATCCCCCACTACCATCACTGTCTGGGCTGGGTGGGCAGCCACAAGTTAGCCAGGGGGTTGGGGGATATGATTTATAAGTAAAATTTAGTTCTTTCATGCTAGGACTCATTAAACAACATGTTAACCTCACTAATGCCTCATTAATTCCACCACTACATAAGGTGTTTGGTTACCAATTCTTAACCGCTTTTGCCAATTCACATCCTTGTATTACCCATGATGCATATTGTTGAAACTTTTTTTTTTTTTACTGATAATCTGCAAACTTTTCATGGATACTTTTACTGACATATGTTTTCACTGATGTATGTTTTACATAATGTAAATGTAACTCTTCTGCCAGGCCCTGCCCTGCTGCCAGGCCCCAGTTATAAGGGGTGGGTTCAAATTTTGGGAATTTAACACCGAACACACTAAAAAAAAAAAAAAAGAAGAAGTTTGGTTGTTGATTAAATAGTTTTCAAGAAAAAATAACTTCCGTGGGTTGGCAACCCTGAAGCAATGGTTTTATACTATGCTTCCCATGCATTAGGAGTGCCCTATTCATTCCCATATCCTGATGTCCCTAATTGTACCCTGCACTCTGCTGTCTTCCCTGCAGTCCAGCATCCAGCCTGACCCGTGCCAGTTCTGATTCCCCCATCCCAGCATGGACCCCCCAAAGAACCCAGTAATATTAGAGAAGTATTATAATGGTGTAAGTATTATTATGGCAGTACTATAACAAAACTCAGCAGCAACAGCATATGGCAGTGTTGGGTAGGGGGCAAAGGTCTAGAAAGCCCTGAGGGAAGGCTCCCTGCAGGGTCCAGCACTTCTGTTCAGATCCCAGGTGACAGATGTTCTGGCTGTTCACCAGCCAGCTTTCGTTTCGGCTTCTTTCTGACCATGGAGCTTTTATCAATTTCCAGTGGTTTAGTGCTTGTATGAATGGCTCAGTTCTTTTTACAGATTTTATGGATAGGTGTTTTTAGCTTTATTTTTTACTGAGTGACCATAAATTTATGGACAGCTGGCAAGTTTGGAAAATGCATAGAACTGTGTTATGAGAACAGTTAGCTGTATTTGTCCTGTAAGTTACTTCCGTATAATTTCATTCATCTGCTTTTCTCTGCACCACGTAAGGAAGAATATGAAATGTGATGATTACCGAGTTTCAGAACTGTAGCAGTCAGTGTTTCAGGGCAAGACGGTGAAGGACACAATATTGTTTTTATCATCTTTAGACAATTCTAATGATTCTACTTCATTCAATTTTTTATTAATTTCTGGTTTTCAATTGATCCAATCTACCATAATCATATCTTTAATATCATGATTTCACAGCTTATTTGATTACTTTTGATTAAGTATTGATCAATGCAATAGGCATTTATTGCACTAGCCAATAACATTTCACCACATAATACATAACAATACACATCATAGCATTTTCTAAAGCACTTACCATTGCCCTAATTTTCTTCCCATAAAAGTGAATGGGAAGTTTACCTTTGTTTTAATGGGATCAGAATTCATCCAACATTCACAGGCCACTTTTGAAAGTTAATGCAACTTTCTTTGAAAACTTACCTTTAATGTCTCTTGGAGAACAGGTATATGTAGTCAGAATAAGAAATAATACACAGAAAGCACTATATTGGATATATATTTGGAAAAATGATAGATACAATAAAAACATATCTATAGGCTCTACAAAATCAAAATGTTTAATAAAATTAATACTAGGAAGTAAAAGTATAATGTTGAAGTATGATGCTCTAAGCTTTAATATTTGTTTTCATAAAGTAGTTCTCTGGGGAAAAAGTTTCTAACAGAATATAATTAAATTCCTAGTTTCTGCAAAAAATATGAAGATTTAAAGAAAAAAAGGGCTTTTGGGAAAAGTGAGTAGATGATCTAAGTCATTTGACAGAAGATGGCAGACACTTCCTATATTTGTCTGCTGAATTTGAAAAATGAGTAGATTAACCTTTTCTTTGTCAAGTATACTTAAAAGACATAATTGTATACAATGGCCATAATTAAGTGTTGTGTTGGATGTTACATTTTCAGGCAGATAATACTATTCTGGCATATGCAGCACTAGGCAATGTTAATTCCCAGCAATATTTTAATGACTACAGTATTTATTATATATTATCATCAGTATAACAAGTAGCAGTAAGGCACTCATTGCACAGAGTGGCTCTTGACAAAGATTAGAATTGTGATAAAATAACAACCCCTCAAAATATATGGAGCACATGTTTCACTAACCCTACATAACAGCCAAGCCAGCCTTCTTGTAGAAATCCTCAGTGGAAGACAGCACTAGAAGACTAAGCAGTTGAGGGAGGGAAGGACCCAGAGGGAAGGACTAGGGCCTCCAGCAACTCAGGGGCCTCTCGGCCCGCCACCTTCTCCGGTCACCAGCACGCCCAGCCACCATCCTGCTAGTTCCCTGCACTGCCCGAGGGGCAAGACAGACCATTCCTGGGTGGTCCCGGACAGCAGGAAGGTGGCAGGGACAGTGCATGTGGTGCTGGAAGCCCCAGAAGGCTCAGGGAAGAGTTGGATCCTGCAGGTGTTGCCTCCAAGCTGAGGCAGCACCCGTGAAGCTAGGAGCCCACCCGGGGGGGCCACCACTGTGGAGGGAAGGACCACCCCCTCCCCACCCCCTTACCCCACAGCTCAGGGGCTGCTTGGTCCACTGGCAGCTCACTTCCGGCCATGGGAGACACAGGCAGGCTCCACAAAAAAAATTGAAATGGTGAATTTTTGATCATCGCAATTACAAACCCACCGTTTCAATGTAGGGAACTGAAACCCCATCACGTGTACAAGTGCCCATAAACTCTACTGGGCATCAAGCCCAAACCATCAGGAGAGTTAATGTCTGGAGTAAGAGGAAAGCCTGAGCAAAGACTGTCTCTCACCTCTTTATCTAATGGTGGCCAGGTAACTGTATATGTGCCAAGGTCATTTGCTGGAAAGAGGAGGAACAGACTCCTTCAAGCTTTACCTAAAACCTTGGTTTCCAGTGTTTGAAGTGAGTGTTCTGACCACTAGGATCTAAAGTAAAAGGCAGCCAGCCTCACCTCTAGCTGTGTCTTGGAAGAAAAGAGTATACCATCTGTGTCTAACAAGTGCTTTCAGGATGTGAATCCCATTGCACATATATATCTTACTAGGACCCACAGTTAGATGCTTAAGCCTTAGAAAGAGGCAGCATCTTGATATACCCCTCTCTGCTGCATTACTTTGCCTAGTATAGGCATCCTCCTACTAAGCATGCTGGCTTCTATGAATCTCAGTCCTGGGCACCTAACTCTCTCCTTTCACAGTACTGGGAAGTTGGGTGTCTAACTCAGGTTATGAATTCCACCCTCAGACCTGAGCATTAAACGTTACACATGATAACACTGAGCACCACCATAAACAAGTTCCTTTATGGATTTGAGTTTTAGACACCATGATAGTGAGCATAGGATTAAATTAGACAGGACTAGACTGAAAATCACTTGGGTATCTCTACACAAAACTTACAGAAACCACAGAAGCAACTGCATTGTAGTGTAGAGATACTCAAGTTAGCTTTAAACTAGCTGCCTGAGCTATCGACAGCAATCTAGCCAGAGCGGCACAGAGCTCAGCCCAGGCTAATTAACCATTCTGGGAGTGGTATCTAGCCCTCTGATTATAAGCACGAAATAAAGAAATAACTATAGGCAAGGTGTGCTTACAAGTGTTTTTCCTGTCTACCAGTAACCATCATTTTCCATGACATCACAGATCCCTGACATTATTATGGTTGGCATGAGGCAGAAATGTGGAAGAAGTTCCAGGCTGTTGGCTTTTGTTAGCCCCTGCTTTCTTAAGGAAAAAATGTGAAAGGGTTCTCTCTCAGTTTGTATTGAGGAGCCAATCGCTGAGATAATAGCAACTCCATGAACCGGTTGAGTAATAGCTAAATTGTACGTGTCCAAAACCATTTTGGTAACTAGAGCTAGCTGAACATTTTAACTAGGGCTTTCACAAGGGAAATTGACCTCAGTCACCTTTCACAGAACGATAATTGGCAAGTACATTAATAGCACGTCCTGGGGTTTTAAAGCTAGGGCATGAACACAGCAAGCCTGACAGCTGACACCAACCTGACCTCCCTTCAGAATCCTGTCAATTAAAGGCATTTTTCACTGGTTGCAATCAGGAGTAAGTACACGGCTCCATCTTACAGTTGAGTGCTGATCTCCCAGTGTAAATTTAGCATCTCTGATTTTGAAAATCAATAAAATGCTGTTAAAGAAAGCAAAGGGCTAGATTTAATCCTCAGTTTTATTATTCCAGTTTCTGCAAGGATAGTTTGGGGCACAGGGCCTTTGGACAGAAGGTGCTACTCACTTCACCTTCCTCTTCTCTCCTTTGAGCCTGTGCTGGCCAGGGTAGTCTGTCTCTATATCTGCTCCTACAGCATTTTGCAGTGGGGCTCCTATGGAACTCTCATCCCCATCTGAAACTACTTCCCCTTGGCACTCGCTCTGTGTCAGCAGAAGTGAATCAAACCAGAGTTTTTATTCTGTCTGGCACTGATGACCTTACTGCTACTGCTCCAGAGGGATGTCTTAGGACCTAGTCCATCTTCTCAGCAAAGCATCATGAAAGCTGCTTGCAGCAAAAGATACCCCAGAAGACTGGACATCCAGGTGAATCAAGAAGCTCTACACACAGAGGAGTCACACAGATCCTGTATATCCTTTTTTTCTATAGTTTCATCCTTCAAGGCCAGCATGTCTACTAGTGATCAAGCGTCTAAATTAATTTTATTTTCTCCAGTGATTTTTAAGTTTGCTCTAAAAAAATTCATTACTCTTAGTACCAGCATCAAATAGAGTACTATACATCACAGCTGTTTTGCTACAATATTTTGGAACTGTGATGCTATATATAGCATTATTTTAAAAATAAGGTTTGGAATGTAATTACAAACAGTCAGTATCATGCTGAATTCACTTACCACATCCCAGTCAGACTGCCCTCCATCAAGAATAAGAAATCTCCAAGGTAGCAGCTATTCATCTATCGATAAATTTAGCTTTCAATTCAAAAGCAGCAGTATTAGCATCAGCTGATAAAGACATCATGATTGTGATGGATGGAGCTCAGGAAATCCATATTGTTGCTTTCACTGAAGTTAGACATTTACTTAATTTAAGTAAGAAGGCTGCATTAGCTCTGGTTGAGCCAATCCCTCTCTCACTCCCTCTCTATCACTAAAACAGTCTCACAAAGCCATATGTTAATTTATCAAATGATATAATGGTTTTAAAAATGTCTAACATCCCTGTCTGTGGCCAGTGATTCTGAGACCTCTCTGTAGGCTCCTGAGATTATAAGTTTTGTAAATGGATGGCATTTAAAAATTATGTTTAAGAAGTCTTTAGATTCCTTTAACTGTTTCTGCAGACACTGGCATCAAATTTAAATTCAATTTTTCACCTGGCTTGCAAAAATTATAAATGATAAGGTTCAATATATCAGTTTCTCCTTATAAAACCACCCTGTGGGGCACAGCTATACTACTACCCAGTGTGTCCACAGGTAGTGGGCAGTGGAAGACCTTCAGGGAAAATTAGCTGTGAAATAAGTAGGGTAACACTGACAAATAAGCAGTCATGGACCAAGCAGTGGCAGCACCACCAGGATGTGGTGAGGACAGCAGATGGCCACGGTTTCCCTCCTGAAAAGCCACATAAATTCTTTGAAGATGCTGTGACATAGCAAATACAGGTTGCCACTATAATAAGCCTACTGAGCCCCAAGCTATGAGTCTACAAGTCTTCAACAGCAGAGCAGGAAGATGATGTCAGAATCTCAATGGCTGCAAAGGCAGATGAAGACTGTAGCCGAATGAGGTCCCCAGTCATCTTCGTCTCCTTGCCATTGAATCAAAGTCCCATTATGTTTAGAGCCGTGTGGAAGCTTATGTACAGCAGCTTCTACACAATAAAAGAGGCCACGCATAGGCATCTTCCATGAAAACACTTTCTCAGCACACTCTCCAAGTCCTTTGGTGACCAGATAATGGCAATAGAAGCAAGAATATGAGGTCTGGAAGCTCCCAGTCATGAACTGGCATGATGGCTGCAGTTACAAGAAGGTCGTCTGGCACTTGGATGAGTGTGATTCAGCAGTCGTAACAGTGACTGAGCAGGCCTCTTCAGGATCCACTCTGCTAACTCCACTTGGGAGGGGGTTACAAAAGATGCCCTTAAACATAGCCTGTCAAATACAGTATTATGTATTTTCTCCTGACTAGATAACCACATCCAATGGTATCACCTTTGCTGCAGTCAAAAATGCCAATGAAGACACACCATTATTTTCAGGACCTGGAACATCAGGCCCTCATGGGCAACCTTAATAGTGAATTCCCAGAGTGCCACACTGCAATTGTGGCCTGAAAACTCAGGTGACACAACATCTAAGTAGCTGCACTGAGTGAGACCTGGTGAAGCGAGATGGGCAGCTCAAACAACATGGAGGCAGTTATACCTTCTTCTGGAAGGGTAAACAGGATGGAGAATACCAATTTCATGGAGTTGACTTTCCCATTAAGAATGAACTCATAAACCAACTCAATGAGTTCCCTATCAAAATTAATGAGCACATCATGACCAGCCATCTTAAACTTGTGGGGAGCCAATATGCCACTGTCATCAGTACGTATGCCTCAACACTTGATGCTGCAGATGAAACCAAGGAAGAATTCTATGCCCATCTTGACCAAGTCCTTTCTGACATTCTGGAGGGAGACAGACTTATGCTTCTCAGTGATTTCAATGCCACAGTCAGAAGGGACTCTAATCTCTGGAATGGAACCATCAGCGAAGAAGGAGTAGAAAAAGTCAATTCCAATGGCATTGTCCTCTTGACTGAATATGTGGAACTAGGACTCACCATCACCAACACCCTGCTCCACCAGAAAAACAGGCATAGTAACAGCTACAATCTAAGTACTGGCACCCAATAAATTATGTTGTCCATGCCTCAGATTGCAAAGATGTTCACATCACCCAGGCTA
Source organism: Gavialis gangeticus (assembly GCF_001723915.1). Taxonomy (NCBI): domain Eukaryota; kingdom Metazoa; phylum Chordata; order Crocodylia; family Gavialidae; genus Gavialis; species Gavialis gangeticus. Next base: position 29,915,650 of record NW_017729022.1, on the reverse strand, counting down.
TGCTAGAGCTGTTGATTGCTGGATTGATCAATGACTCACCTGCTCAGTTATGTCATTCAAACTGATTCCCAAATGATGGTTGCAGCAGAAGCAATGCCAATGGAAAATCAACATTGAAGAGTGAAGGACCCAAGCAAGCAAGACTTCTTCCACCAGTGCCTCAAGGAAAAACCAGTGAATTCCAATCAACAATAGGAGAATTTGAGCAGTGTTTGATGTGCCCTCAAGGTCACCATCATCAGAGTCTGTGAAGAGGCACTTGGATTCTCTGCCAGGAAACATCAAAACTGAGCACAACCAGGAGATTCAAGAGTGGATCGATCAAAAGCACCAGGCCTTTTGAGCTTGGCAAAATGACATCAACTACAAGCAAAATAAATTAATCTCTAACAAGCTAAGGAAGAGGTCCAAAGGAGCACCCATGATATGAAGAACAAATGGTGGGAAAACAGGCTAAGGAGATTCAACATCTCATTGAATCTCCTTGATATGTGTGGTTTCTTCAGTGTCATCAAATCCATCTACAGTCCAAGCACTCAAGGACCAACCCCTTTGAAATTTAGGGATGGAGGAGACCTGATTAAAGAAAGGGGAGCCATCAATACCTGTTGGAAGAAGCATTTTGAAGACCTTCTCAGTTGAGCCTCTGTTGTTAATGAGCATGTTCTCAACTCCATCCTGCAACACCTAGTCAGAGATGATCTCAGAATCCCTCCAACCTTTGAATCGGTGAGGAAGGCCATCAAGTAGATGAAGACCAAGATGCATCTGGAGCAGATGGAATCCCTGCTGAAATCTTCAAACATGGAGGAGAGGAGCTCACATCACAGCTTTATGCTCTCAACTTAAGGATCTGGAATGATAAGGAACACAGATGGCCTCAGGAACTTAAAAAAAATGCAACATCAGTGTCAACTCATGGAAGCCTATTGCCTATGATCACCCCAACAGGAGGAAGTCTGATACAGGGATTTCAATACTTTGAAATCTCATAACAATAGGAGATGAAAAAGCAGGAGTGGCAGAAACAGCATGTTGTGGACTAAATCAAGAATCCATTGCCACTCACCTCACCTGGAAATGCATGTATGGAGTGCAGTAAAGTCTGTCAATCCCAGATAGGCCTCATCAACCATCTTTAGACACACAGATAAGACAACCAAGGAAGACAATCACCCTCGACTGTGAAGGATTGCCGAAGAAGAAGATAAAAGTACCATTCCACCTGAAGGAAATTTACAGAGAAGAAATAAAAACAGCCACTGCTTCTGAAGGCTTAGGTGACAGAAATATTCTGTAGTTCACTGCTAGGAAATTCATAGGAAGATAAAGTTACCAAGAAATTCTGGAAGAGTATTATATCCTGAGAATTACCTGGACATATGTCCTGCATGGCAACTTCCTCCTCAAAGGAATAGTTACCCCCAGAAGGAAGAATCTAGTTGCTATGGTTTGTCCATGCAATGTGCATGCCTAAGACTGGCATGGATTGTCTTAGCCCCCAAGTGTCTCTGTCATATCCAGAAAGCTCTTCTATAGCTGCTTTGTATGTGAGCTTATGTAACCTCCTTCTGTGAAAAGGTTTCTGGGTACAGCTCCCTTGCCATTTGTGGCTGTTCTGGCAAGGAATGATGTACAATTATCTGGCAAAATTTATCATTCTAGAAACAGTGACAAGGTGGTAGCATGGATGGATTATTAGAGCTGCATCAAACACTAATATATTTTTAAGCATTTAGATGCGTAAAACATTTTTTGTATAGCACTTTATATGTGTAATATAAAAAATATAGTCTATTCCAAATTTAGCTATTTGTTGTATGACCCCCCTCTATACCAAATTGTAATAAACAAACAGACATTGGATTGCTTCTGGAACTGAGACATAGAAGATGGAAAATACCTAGCCCTTTCACCATGAGAATCCTAGCCTCACATAAAAATAAAATAAAATAAAATTAATGAGAAACCAATAAGACCAAACAATTTATTTCAGTACAACCAACTTTATAACAATGACAGGTGCTTCTCCAGGTATTTTGATTTAGGAAAGGAAATGACGACTTGCATTTTAAATCAGTTACTTCTCAGAGATTATTGTACTCTTAGAAAGGAAGAAATAATAACATAGGGTTTACATTTGTAGAGCTTTTTTGAAACAAAAGAAATATAGCTAAATAATCTTAGGTTGGTCGGAGTCAGTACTAACAATTGGTGGATAGCAACTCAATCCAGTAAAATACTTCTCAATATGCATAGAAATTCTTCTGGAGAAATGAAAAGGAGCACACACAAAAGCCATAACTAGCATAATGTTGCCATTCAATGTAACTTTAAAAACAATAAAATGTTGCTGTTATGTAACAACTTTAACTAAAGATTTCAAAGCATTTTACCATCTTTACCTGGACCCACAATAGCTTTATGAAGTAGCTATTATTAAACAAAGGCTAAATGACTTGTACTTACAAAAAGGATAAATTAGTTGATTAAAGTCTTATGGCAAGTCAGTGACTGAGATTTATGGCTCTGACTCTGCAATGAACCCTGTGTAAGCAGGCTCCCTGCACCTACAAAGAGCCTCTGTAAAGGCAACCAAATTTCTTGCAGAAGCACAAATCTGCTTACATGGAATGCATTGCAGCTCAGTCCCAGGTGGCCTGACTCTCACTTGTGAACTTCATACAACACATTTTCCCCTTCTTCATTACCTAAAGAACTGTTTATTTTCTAAACAGTGTCAGCAGAGGCTGTGTAAGGTGCTTTTGACACACACACACAAAAAGAAAATACTGTATATTCAAAATCCTTTAAAGTAATAATGTATGTTTATATGCAGTGCCACTCTCCTTAAAATTGTTTTGGGTAATCTGACTCTAATAGTTCTTATTTCTATAGAAATCTTTGCTAGCTAGTTTTGTAAGTGTCTGATCGGGATCATTTAATTCATCATTTTGGTTTGAGTCATTAATCTCTGCCTCTCCTTTCAAAGATAATCTGCATTTAATGGCTATGTTATGTAATGTGCAGCAAACCAGGAATATCTTGCATGCTTTCAGAGTGCCATATTGTAATATGTCACTGGATTTATTTATGCATCAAATTTTCATTTTTAAGATGCCAAAAGTAGTTTCAGTTATCGATGGGGTGAATTTTTGAGCATCATTATAATTTGTTTCTAAGAGATTCTAAGGATTAAAAATCAGAAGCCCTTACAAATGTTTTCATAGTAGAGCCACAATGAGATAGAAAAGCTAAAAAGATAACAAATTAAAATAAAATAATAAATGTAATATTTTCTTTTCCATAATGGCTTTCTCTAAAGCACTCTTCTGATAATTACCATCCTCTAACAGTGCTGCAAAAAAAATCTAAAATTTGTCATAACATGATATATGATACCTGAGGTTGAAAAGGGAATATATTTTGCTTTTGTTAAGTATGTAACCCTCATTAACTTAATGTGTGTCCAAGCAAAACATGCTGCAAACCTAGTCTGGCCTTTGTGACTATTTTTGGCATAGTCTTACTATCTACAAACTATTATATATCCACACAGTAGAATCTGTTCCGTATCACAGCATGTTATTAAAACAATCCTGTGCATGATATACCTGCTAGCTATTCCAACTAAATGTCCTCTGCATTCCTAAGGCATTCTTTAGCATTAGAAATTCCTAATAATTAAAGACTTGTTGGGACAATAAATCTCTTCTACTGCAAGTTGTTTCTCTACAGTACATTTTCTAGAAAACTTGATCTGGAGAACACTTGCAAGTTCAGTGCAGACAGCTGACTAGCCACATAGTGCTGGCTTTCCAGCTGCCAGGCCACTTTCCATGCCATTTCATTCAAAGCAGCCAAACAGGCTAGGAGCAGATGCATTAGAGTTGTGGCAGAGTTGTTAAGCAATTGCAAAATTAGAGGGAATGTGATCCAAATGCCCATGAAGTAGGAGAGAGGTAGAAACTGTGAGAAGTCTTTAAATCAAAGCATATTCCCCTCTGCTGCCTGAAAATGTCTGACATCTCCTTTGTGCTTTGTCCAAGCTAGTTATCAAAGTCTCAAATAATGCAGCTTCTGCCATTTCTCTGTTTAGACTGGTCCCTGTTCTAACATATTTCACATGCAGGGGTGAGTTGGCTGATCTTCAGTTAATTTTTTTTTAAGTTTGTCTCATTGCTTCTTGTTATAACTTCGCCTGCTGATTCCCCATGTACCATACTAAAAACTTTCTCTCGTTCCCTGATTTTTGTATATTTGCAAATTAGTGTCATGTGCTTCCTTACTTACTGATTTCTCCTCTAGATAATGATACATGGAAACATATACTTACATCCACTTGTACAAAAAAGGCATTCGCTGGCACTACTGTGCAGTAACTCGGGTTACTGCGCATTTATTTAGTACTTGTTTATACAAGTACTAAATCAATGCATAGTAATGACTGTGCCGTAGTGTTTCACATAGACGTGGCCACATTATTAATTTTCCTATACTATTTATTCAGCTTTTTCACTCTGAGTTCTAATTTTACATGGTCTATGAACATGGGATTTTTAGTTAAGGCAACTGTCAAGGACCGGACCAGGTCCCATTACTGGCGGTGTTCTTTAAATTCCCTCCACTTTGTTAATATCTTTCTGAGGATGAGAAACACAATAATACATCCTTCCAGTCCAAATCAAGAAGGATTACTACCTCTTTGTTCTGTGACGTGGCACCCCAGTTTACAACCCTTTAAATTGTGCAAGTTTATTTTCCTGCCATAACTCACTGTAAACTCATACCAGATTTGCTCTACTAATTCCTCTAGACTTTTCAGTGTCAGTACTGTGCAGGCTTGTCCGTTCTATTGAATAACTGAATTTTTGATTGATTGCCCCCCTGGTGAAATTGCTTGCATTTATAAAAGTTTAATCTTATTTTATTTTCTGCCTGTGTTTCCAGTCTTTCTAGGCTCCTTAAAATGTTCCTATTCATATTGTGGTTAACAATCCCTTCCCCCTGTAGATTTCATTACTTTTATTCCTTCCTTTACTGGAGGTCATTAATGATTACATTTAAATTTCAGCTAACACAAATACCTGATAGATACCTCACAGAAACTTCAGATATTGGGACTTTCCATTATCCTTTGTTAACAGTTTTTTAGCCAATTTCAGTCTATATATGACCAAGCTTGTACCCAAGCCAATTTGAACTAATTTTGAAAGATGCTGTCAAATGCTTTATTAAAATACAAGCATATTACAGTTCCTGTTTCTGTTCATCCACTAATTTAGTAATTCTATCAAAAAAAGCAATCAAGTTTGTCTACCAAGATCTGCACTTTGCAAGTTCAGTTTATTGCTGTTCATTTCATTATCCTCTAGAAGCATAATGATGATTTTTTCTTAACATTTATTCCTCAGTGAGCTAATGGTAGAAGTTAGACTTATTGGACAGTAATAGCCAGTCTATATAACCACCATCATTGTATCTGAAGCCTACTGCTGGATAATATTTGTCTTCATCCAGTCCTGTTTCTACAAATTTATGTTATGTCTCTAAACATGGTTTGAAGTGTTTGTATTATGAAGCCTACAGCTGCTCATTCATTTTATGGTTACAGGAAATGCATTGCTTTTATATATTATTTCTAGACTATTGACTGTTTATCTCACTGCTCCACCTCTAAACTTCCCCTTTGATATTTCTTTTCCATTTAGCACTGAGTTATTTGCTCTGCTGTTCATTTTTACAGATTAAAGTGCTACATTAATACATTTATGTTTCAAGACCTTCAGGGCCTTTTTTCTTATTTGATACGAGTGCAAATTAATTGCCCTTCTCTCCCTTAATCAACTTCATCATAGCCATTATATCTTCTGTGAACAAAATCATTTCCCAACCAGATCCTCTGTCGGACAATAAATTATAGTATGGATCTACCCTACTTATATCCACCAACAAACAGCTCATCACTGCTCTCAGAGTTCTCAGCAAGAAGTTCTCTGTACTGAAAGTCTCACCCAGAGGGGACTAAGTACACACAAGACCTCTGAATATGACTCAAGCTTTTCCTGAGATGAACTGATGCTACGCACAAATAAAATTGCTAATACACACAAAGATATGGCCAACACTTAAAGAACCCAACCTGAATACACCATATCAAATCATATATTGTCTAGTGTTGGCAAACTTATTTAAAAAAAGCTATTATCCTACATGCATACTCTGGGTTCAAGCCAGGATGTGAAATGGAAATGGTTTTAAGTAGCACTGATAGAGGATATTTTGGTGTCAATGAGATCAGATTTCCATTCTCATCCTCTTGAAGCTTTCTGCAGTATTTGATCATGTTGACCACAAGACACTGATGAAAGAGTGCCAGAGATCTAGGGTAACACTGAATTGGTTTAAGTCTTTCCTGAAGCGGTGCATCTGAATAGATGGGATTCTGTTCCTGTGCCTGATATCTTAATTGTTGAGTCCCACAGGATCAGTATTCTAATCCTTTTCAAGATCTACTTGTAGCCACTAGAGGCATAGTAATATGACCAGACTCAAGTGCTAGCAACCTGCAGATGATACACAGCTCCACTTAATCTTCACTAAACACAACCACAACCATACCACTACCACAAATATTGTTCAGTGCTTGGACAAGATTATCTCATGGATGGAAAGCAACTGGTTAAAACTGAACCTGAGTAAAACAGAAGTGATTCCAGTGGGCAGAGGAAAGCACTTTGAAGAATTCACGGACACAATACAGTTTCCTTTGGGTACACATCCACCAATGACCAACCCATCATGTAGTTTAGGAGAGGTCCTGGATTTCTGTCACCGACCTCTTACATAGCAGCATCTACAAAACATGTTTTCTACCATCTCTAATCATGTAGAAGATTCCATCCCATGCTGGTGGACAACCTTGTTTCCATAATGCACATTTTTCATCTGTCCCACTTCAATGGCATTTTTGGGACAATGACTTTGAACTTAAAAAACTCCAAGTACTGCAGAATACTGCAGCATATCCCCTATGCACTGCAGACTACAAGGAGCACATTAAATCTGTCCTCTTCCTGCACCGACGTCCTACAGACGCAAGTTCAAGATCTATTAACTGAGGGTCAGGACCTAGGCCCTCTTCTTGAAGTGCTTGGTGATCTGAGTCAGGATATCAAAAATACCTAAAGTGCCAGGTATTCCGTTTGTCAGATGCAATGGATAAGTTTCAATGGATAAGAGTGGAGCTTATTTTTGAGGGAATCTGAAATTTCTCAGGAGCTGGCATCAGACCATGGAATGCACTTGAAATGGTATAAATTGTGGAATAAAGTTCACTAGGAACTCAGAACCATCACAAACCACACCACTTTCCATTCTGGTGACAAACTGTTTTTAAACCTTGTTTTCTTCAATGTAACTTAGTGATGATATATACATTAAAGAAAAAAATGCTTAGAATTGAAATCCTCCCATAACAAAACACTATGATTTACACTCGACTCTGTCTGGGATGAACCAAAAATGATCAAATCTCATGTATTAACTGATACAGTAATTGTTTAATGCAATACTGGAAGCTGTTTGGATACTATGGCAATAGGTAGATGTGAAAAGAATAGAGAAGAGAAATGATCTCTTTCCACCCTATGACAACTTATAATGGGTATCTTTACTAACTCCATTAGTATCAGACCTCTTTTGTCTTCTTTAAAAATTACGCTACCTTTGGCACATGCATGCAGGGACAGCCCAATCACACTAATATTTATAGCGATACCAAGTAAGGCGATAAGACACTACCCTGCCCTAGCTCTGCCTAAATTCAGACTAACCTGGCTATCAGCTTCTTTCATTTATATCAATGGCAACATAGCAGGGGGAAAAAAATCCCCTTTGTTTGCTGATTATCACTTCAGATCTATACTCACCTTTCCCAGCTCAGCTTCTTTGGCTGGTTTCATTCATATTAAATTAAAAGGTCTTCCCTCCTGAATCACAGCTCTCTTCAAATCATGTTTTAAAACTGAACTTGATTCATGGTATTCACCTTTTTCATCCCATATGACTGCATTTGTTTTCCTAGTTGGTCATGTTGTTTTTCTTTTCTAATAACGTGTGTCCATTTTAAGTTTTCACCACATATATCATTCTTCATTCACAGATGCAACTCTGTAATTTTTCTCTCCTATTGCTGTTCCTACTTCAAGATAGTCTTTTATGAATAGGGACCTACTTAATTCATGGTTTCCACAGAAACCACACAACCCAGAGAGCAGTATCTGCGATTGCTGGGAAAAATTCCATCAACCACAATTTCCCACAAAATCAACCCAACCCCACCAGCATGTTATTCATTTTAATGCTGTTTTCGAATCTCCCAATTCTTACCGTGATACTTAGATAACATGGCAATGCCCGCAACCACTCTCGTGTGCTTGAGACGTACTGACTATGGCGATGGTGGGGCCTCTCCACATTCCTGGGGGTGCCGGTGGGCCCCTGATCTGTGCGTGGGATGACAGGAGCCACGTGCTGCTGCCTGGGGCCAGTGGCAGCAGCGATCTTCCTGGTGCTGGGTGCGGGCTGCACCCAGTGCTCGTCTATAATCTGGCTGGCAGGTTGGAGGCATGCACACCTGGGAGGACTCCGGCAGAGCCCCTGCAGCCCTCCCAGGGGTGCAGGTGAACCCTTGATCTGTCTGCCTGCCATGTTTTATGATTCCCCTTTATACCCTATGGGCGAAACAGCAAAACAGTGTTGAAACAGTGAAACAGTTTCGACGAAACAAAACAGAATAGTGATTTTGAAACGAAAGAAAACTCGAAATGAAACACTGTTCCATCGAAATGAAACACTGTTCCATCGAAACAGAAGTTGAAGCAGAATGAAGCTGTTTCGCACAGCCCTATTGAGTATATACTTCCAGCATCCTTCTTTCCCATCAAAGCATAGAAAACAATGGATCTTATTCTCCTCTCGCTTACACTGATGTACAATAATAGTAATTCTAATGAAGTAAACTAAATTGCATCATACTGGACTATCAGGCACCACTGATGTCTTATTCCTTTATCTAAGCAGAGCTGCTTTCTCTTCAGCTTTTTAAAGCAGTAAAAACATTTTTTTTCTCCTTGTCCCTTTCAGATTTGCATGTGGTCAGCAGAAGTTGAAAGTATAATGTGTGCAAGAATTAAACACTCTTTGTGCTGTTTAAAGAAATCACAGTTAAAATCCTAGGCAATTTTTTGCATCCTATTGCAGCATTCAGTCATCGAACACACTGAACACATGCGAAGTGTTTCAGAAATTCTAGCTGAAATTGCACACTTGATATTAAAATTGTGACCTTCATTTTCTTCCTTTTTTTCCCCAAGATATGACTTATTTTGAGTGTTTAGGTGCTAAAGAAGATCAGTGAGGCTGTGTCAATTAATTATGGACCCATTTTAATGTAGTATCACATACCAAGTACACAAAAATAGTAAAAGGGCAGACTCCATATGAACCTTTTAAATTCCAGTGCTGGGTAAACTCATAGCAAAATGAATTATGTACAGACAGATATATAGGTTTTTTTATGAATGTGATCCTGAACCTTTTCTTTAGTTCTTGATTTAACTTTTTTTTTTGCCAGGCTGAACTATGAGTTACTCAAAAATACTCACTATGATAAGGAGATTTACAGACAACAAAAAAATTCCTGAGTCAACCATTTATCTGCTACTGAATTCTATGAACTAAGCTTAGTTCAGGCAAGAGCCTTCGTAAGCAGCTCATTTATTTTAATATGTTACAAGCAGTCTGGATATATAGTACAGCTTACAGTTCAACCTGTGTTAAAAACAAAGAGAAAAGAAAAATTCTGGAGGCTGCATATCACACATGATGAAATCCTAACAGAACCGCGGCCTAAAAACCTAGGCCAGTAGAAATAAGGCACCTTTTAACAGAATCCCTAATATGCTCTACTCTGCAAACCCACAAAATTTGGTGTTAAGCATCAACCATGAATTGTTGTAATCAATCAGCTATCCATTGTTTCAAAGGTGTTGAACAGCTGGAGGAAGAATATGGTTAAATGTGTATGGTTTCTTTGTATCAATGAAGATTCTTGGAGGCTATTATTTCTCCTTACCAGAAACCAATGTTTTTGTGGACGCAATTTAAAATTTTCTGTATTGAGTGGATCTTTTATTGACACACATTTTTAAATTGTATAACAACCAATAAGTTACCTAAAGTTTTTGGTTCGTCCAACACGACATGACTCACATCATCAGCTAGTACAGGTGTGTTCAACACCGAGTCTGTGGGCCAAATTCAGCCTGTGACATCATGGTAACTAGCCTGCGAGGCTTGCCCTAAGTTGGGAAATATAAATGTGGGGAAGCAGTGGCAATTAATCCTGCTACACTTCTCCTGCTGCCAAATTCCCAAGTCCATCATGGCCACATCAAGGCTGGTCATGCCTCCTCCACCCATGGAGCCAGGTTGGGGTCAGGTCCCGCTCCTTTCCCCCTGGTATAATCAGTTCAGGGTCAGGCGGCCTCTTCCCTCTGTGCAGCTGGGTTGGGGCTGGGGCATGCTCCCTCCTCACCTATGCAACCAAATTAGCCCAACTGCACTTGCCCTGCACATGGGATCAGGCCCACTAACCAGATCCAGCCAATGGATGGATTGGGCATTGCCTGGTTTGAGGTCTGTGGGGCAAAACTGAGTTAGTATAAATCAGTATTACACAGAGGTAGTGTAAATCACTATCACTTTACTGAGATGAAAGTACCCACATGGATGTATACCATCCAATGATTTGCTCCAGTGCACATATATTTTAAATCCACTTTGCCCATGCCAACAACTCACATGCTTACTTTCATCTCCTTAAAAATGATTATGGTATCTGTCTGTTTGTCCAAACAGCAGAGAAGGATGGAAACAAGTGAACTAGAACAAACATTTTTAAGCTGATGGTATTAATCCCCAATACTTAGTAGTCAAAAATCCCATCTCTGAAAATAATACCATTTATTTTACCATTAGATTTGTGAGCTATTTCATTCCTTTGAAGGGATTTTCTCCTATTCACACTTGTACTTATTTCAACCATCTGGCAGTTGTATTGTTGAAAAAGTTCAAGGTACAACTTATAATTGCACCAGTAACATACATTTATCATTGGCAAGGGTTCTGTGCCATATGAAATGAGTTATTGTAATAGACATGTCATGTAATAGCATCTCATTATCCTCCCCCTCTTCCTCCTCTTCCTTTTTCTTAACCTTCTGCAATGAGCAGGTCAAAGATGATGACAAGTATAACAGACAAAAATTATTCCAGAGAAAGTTCAAGAAAGAAAAAGATATTTTAAAGGTAAAGCTGTAGTTATGCTGTAAGTAATTAACATCATGTTCACTACACTGCACAGCAAAAGGGCTGTATTAGGATTGGATCCTGCTAGGTGCTGAAGACTGGCTTCAATCCAGCAAAGCACTTAAATGTATGCTTGACTCTACCACATAACTGCAAGAGGACTACTTACTTACTTGAAGTTAAGCACACACTTAAGAGCTTTGCTGGATCAGAATCAAAATGCTTGGCATCCTGCAAGCTGAAAATAGTTTGAAGTTTGTGTACATTTCAAAAGTAGCAAGGGAGGTGTGGGTATCACCATCAGTACTGTATGGATTAGACTTAGTGAATGGGAAGTTCTGTAATTTACCATCAACCCTTAGATAGCATTAAACAGTCTCTATAAAAGGCCCAGAAGTTTTATCATTATGTCTCCTTATTCCCTTAGTCATTTAGGAGATTTTCTTGACAGTTGAGAGACAGCGGCTCAAGTATGGCCAATTCAAAAAGTAACTACAGTTCTAAATGCTATGCAGTATTAGTTAATGAAGCTTTATTTTGGCAATTGTATTTAGTCAGTTAATTACAATTAAAAATGAAGTTTATTTTATTTGCTTGATGATTCTGTAGATGATCAATGTATATGAAATGTGGGCATCTCTCTTCAAAATACAGTGATATTCTTTTCTCTAAAGCCATGGACTGATTGACCACTTAGGCCTTCTTGCCAATGCTGCTGTTTGGATTCTCAGTGAGGCATGGGGATGTCACCAGCCCATCTACTGGATCACCTATTTTACCAAGGTCCTGTTATTCAAACTTTTCCAGAGCATCATAGAATTAATGGGGCTCTGCCTGGGTGACTGATAGATGGGCTAATCTGTTTCACATAGATAGGTTCTAGCTTATCTATGCAAAACAGTTTAAAAGATAAAGAAAGACCTTAATGGCTAAGCATTTTATAAAAAGCAATGGGCCAAGGATAAGAGGGAATCAAAGCTAGCAAAAATAGCACCCACTACTTAAGATGGTTCTTAGTATAGTCCAAAATTAAGTTGCAAATCAAAGGCTGTAGCTTCCTCTACTTTTCATGTTTTCAAGGTATTGTGATTTCTAAGTGTTGGTACCTTTAAAGTTACTTTCTCATTGAAATACTGAACTGAAAGCAAACAAACAGCTTTCTGTTCAGGGTCAATGCTAAAATGTTCAGCTTTAAAGAAGTCTGGCCACCTTTTGAAAATGCTGCCAATTGCAGTCGCCAGACTGGGAAGGAAATGACCATTTCCTTTTTGAAGTTTGACTATAAGAACAACTGTCATTGGAGTTTCAAAAAGAACTAATGCCTTTTTCTCATCCCCAGCCTAAACACTGCTTTTAGTATTACTTCTGGGAAGGTGGTGCTGTGCTACTGTTGCACTGTCTCGTTTTAATGCTATTGACGTACTAACTTAAGACTAAAATTGAAGGGCCAGATCCTACCATGTGGTAAAGCTGTTTTCTGCCAATCACTTGGTGCACAGTGCCCCTATGGCTAGCAGATTCTCTGTCTTCAAGGTGTATTCTGTGTATTGGGATCTGCAGTGACATGAGCCTCCATAGCAGCTCCCCTGCTATCCACCCTTGACTCCTGGTTGTGAGTGTAGAGAGCATAGTCGGGGAAAAGGACAGATTGACTTGTGACTTCTGGTGATGGAGGATACAATGGGATGAATCCTGTGCCCATGGAACCATAGTACATCACTGGCCAGGTCACTACAAAAATCTTTGTTTTAGCCCTTAGGTATGTTTGTAACTTGGCCAAAGTGATTGGTCCTATTAATTATAGTGTTCACAATGCTCTGCAGGATCAGGAAACCTAACAAGTTTCCTTGAAACCTTCTATGAGATTAATGCTGTACCAAGAGGGAAAACACCTTTGTTAGAAATGAGAACCTGACCTTGAAACATGTATTTTGAACAGCATGGGTCTGGTTCCCATTTCCCGCCAACATCAAAGTCAATGCTTCCATTGACTTCCACCCTCTGACTGTAACCAGTAAGTAAATAATTGCATATATTTCAGATCATCTTGTTATTGAAAACTATTATTCAAAAAAAGTCTGCTAAGTTCAAGAACCCTATTAAAAAGTCATTGAGACTGCATTCCAATTGAAATCACTTCCCAGCAAAGGTCTTTTAATTTAGCAAAATTTGCATAATTAAAAAAGTACAATGGCCAGATACCACTCTCAGTTTCATCCTTAGTGATTTATCTGCATGGAAGAGAAGTCAAGAATATTGCACCAAGATTTCTGGTTTTGTGATCTTGTTCTCCCATGTGCTGGTCCCACCATCCTGATGTATTCCTTATGTCAAAAATGTTATTTTTTGTGGGGGTGTTTTTCTGCAGGACTCTACAGTGCAGTCATTCAGCATTATTGAACTGTTATCACAAGTGAAAATAGGAACATAATCAAAGGCTGCAACTATTATTTATCTTAGCCTTGTCCCCACATCAGAAAATTAAGACAGTGATGAATTACACAGTACTGTACAAAATTTTATTATCATAGGCAAAATTCAAATTCATTCTGCTTAAAATACAGAAGATAAAGTTTCTCATTTAGAAAAAAATCCATTTAGTCAATCCTTAGTTAGAATGGAATAAAAATTTCATGTGGAATACATAGTGGTTCAGTATTTATGGAGAAGATTTTAAAGGCATAGCATAGAAAAACACTTTTTGTGGTAAGCTAACACAAATGTATACGTATTATTTGGTTAATGCTTTAAATTGCTTGGTGAGATTCCATATTTGCTTCTAGTAAAAATGGATCCATTCCATTTCCCCCATCCTAGGATGTTTAAAAAAACCCAAAAAATCTGTGAAATTTGGCAACCATAAATATAATAAGTTAACCTTCAGAATCAATTGAGATCTTCCCATATGCAAAATATATGCCTTTATGTAAAAGAGATAGATGTTTGGACCAGTTTAATGAATTTATTATTTTAGGCTTAGATTCAGCTGAATATTTAAGAACCTAGTTCACTTTTAGCATGTGTTTGAATCTGTTTCTTTTCTGGGAAACTACTTTAGCAAGGGGCCTAGGCCAATATTTAACTTTAAGCATGTCAGTAGTCGCACTGAAGAACCAGTGGGATTGTTCACATGTCTAAGTACCTTGCTGTATCACGGTCCCAGAATATGTACATGCTTAACACCGTACATGTGCTTAAATCCTTTGCTGTACTGGGCACTTAAATTGGTACTTAAAGGGCATGTCTACACGTGTGCCCCACTGCGCAGTGATTTAGTACTTGCTTTAGCACTATCATTGAAAATGCACTGAAAATGCTAAAGCAAGTACTAAATGACTGCACAGTACCCACCAGTAGTGTGCAGTCCCAGCGGTGCACGGGATGTTTCCGATCCTACTGCGCAGTAGCAACAAGCTACTGCGCAGCAGAGGCAGTGTCATGGTTAGTGCTTGCTGGCATTACATTGCTGTAGCTCATTGTTACGGTGACATAACCTCTTGTGTAGATGCACCCACAGACACTAACACATGTATTTAAACACTTTTCTTAAGAGGTGGGAACTTAAGTACAGAGATAACTGCTTTGAACTGGGACTGCTAAGTATGCACTGTAAGTCCAAAGCATTTTCAATGATAGTCACAATGAAACTGACTCTAATACATTAAAGCTAATGGTAAAAGACCAGGATCAAGAATTGATCACAAGAACTGATCAAGAATTGATCACACACACACACACACACACACACACACACACACACACACACACACACACACACACACACACACACACACA
>NW_017729022.1:29889666-29900317 GCF_001723915.1 Gavialis gangeticus | reverse complement strand
AAAAAAAAAAAAAAAAAAACACACACACACACACACACACACACACACACACACACACACACACACACACACACACACACACACACACACAAATACATACACTTATGGTATTTACAGAGAGAGGAACAAACCTGATACCATGCAATGCTGGTTTTTTCTCTCTCTCAAATTATAAATGGTATTCTAATCTTGCAAAATGCTATTTGATATATGAAACCACTGGCAAATCATATTCAAATGGAGTGATTCCACATCTTATTTGAATAAGATTTACATTCAAGAAAAGTACATATTTGAGAACTGATTGAAAAATACGCTTTTTTAATTACAATATTTAGAATTAATCTAAAGTTGAGACAAAATTAATAGAGTAAGTCCTCAATTATAAGTGGCATTAGTAGCTGCAGGACTCTTTTGCTCTACTTGCAATGTCAAAGGATGTTACACTGGAGAGTCTTTTGGAAAATAATGGGATTTCTTATCAAACCTTTATGTTCAATGTTACGATCTACTTTTCTCATCTATGTGTATGTTTTGGAACACATCATTAGTTTTCAGGTAACTGTGTTCTATATATATTTTATCTTCCACAGAAATAGAGCAATCAAACAGCTTCAGCACAACATTTGATTCTGAGCTCTAATCTCTTTTTTTTATAAGGCTACAAATGTTCTTATCCACAACAAAATCTACTGCCCCATAAATATAAAAACAATGTTGAAGAATGACATTTGTATGTATAAAAAGGTGCCACTGTACAGGGGTGGTTATGCAGTAATTACAATAATGTTTTAGATAGAAATTTAGAATTGTTTTCACTGAGCTTGGTTAGGGAACCTGGTGGTTGCTTAAGTCTAGAATTTTGCTATTAAAAAGGGAGGGTAGCAATTACACTCTCCACAGAGCAATATTTTGTAGTTCTCAGAACACAACATAAAGCTTCATCATACGGGAATCGGTTACAGCATGTTATTATAAACAAAAAGCAACATAAAAAGCAAACCCAACTTTTAATCAAATGCATGGTGTTGAAATACATCTGCAAATATGAAAAACATCCTGTACATTATTTTTGAAGTCTTCTCATGTGGTTGTTTTGAAAACAATGGGCTACCCCCAGTGATTCTCAATCAGGGTGTTGTGGCACCCTGGGGTGCCCTGAGATACTGTCAAATATGCTACAGGGTACCATTCAATGTTGCACTGCTGGTCTGCAAACATCATTCACAAGTCAGATCCAGAGATTTAACATAGGAGTACACAGTATTAAAACACATTCTGAACTGTTGTTTGCTACAAAATAATTGTTCTATTATCTTTCTGTAGTGAAAAATTGAGTTAACACTAAGAGATGGCATTTTTCAAGGCGTGCCTTGAGTCTATTGAGGGGTGACTTGAGTCTAAAAATGTTGGGAACCACCTGGCTCCATCCCTCAACTGATTTATATAGCATTCATATGAATGGATCTGCCTCAGGGGGACAGCAGCTGAGGATCAGGCTCCATCTTTGTAATAAAGGATTGTTTTTCAAATAGCAGAAATTAACAAGGATTTGCTGAAATGTAATGCAGAGAACAGTGTGTGGGTGGTTACTCTTGGCCTCTTCCTGAACATACTACAATATAGTCTACTTAGTATTTAAAAAGCATTCTTTTATTATAACATGACTGTGAGGCAAACCCTTCCCATGCAGTCAAGGAAGTTTTCAAAAAAGGCAGTGATGGGGGAATCTTATTCTTCCCAGTTGTACTGAAGCACAGACAGCCTGTGCTCAACTCCAGGAATGTTACAGATCTTCATATTCTCTACCAAAATATCATATGGTGCACATAAGTCAATGGAAAACTCCCTATACAATAACTTGAGAATAATGAATCAGTCTCCTTTTAATATAAACTTGATTCCCAAACTCTTCTCAAGCCTGATGCCCCAAAAGCACCAGCCTTATTTCAGTGAGTATTCCTGACCTAGAGCAATCTCCTCCTGTTTTGTAATAATGGAAGGACTCGTACATCAGCAAGGATCAGGTGAGCAAATCAGGGTTGCAGTTAACACACTTTAGTGTTTGCCTATTGATAAGCATAAATTTAAATATGTACAGTTGCAGTGACGTATTTAATTTGTTCCAGATTTATGTATGAAACAGGACATTGGCACAATAGAGACTTGCACCAATGAACTGCAATTTTGTCAGTGCATTAACTTCATCATGTAAACTTCATGAGCTGACACTGACAAAGCTTCAATGCACTCTAGTTTCCATTCACCTGCAGTGGCTCATTCTAAAATCTTTGAAGTCTTAAGAAAGCAAATGGTACATTTTAATGATTTAAAAATAAACTGAAACAGAAAATAGAGTCTGTGGCTTTTTCAAGTATTTAAAATATTCACACTACTTTTACTGCTTCAAATGGATTAGAAGAGCAGACATTAAAGTAATCTTTTAATGATTTTGCTCAATATTTTCCAACTTGGATGTGTTAAATTAATAGTCTAGATTCTTCCCTGCAGTTCAGGCTCACTTGCAGATACCATATGAAAAGTCATAAGGAGACTTAGGGCCTTGTTATACAGTGCACTTTGAGCTGCTTGAACGCTGATCAGTATTAGTGTAGCTTGAGTTTGGATCAGTCACACTTAAGGCTAAAAACCTTCCCTGACTGTCCCGCGCTGCACGGCTGTGACTTGCGGCTAGAGGGCCGGTGAGCAGGGGCCTGACTAGGAGCTGCATTTGTGAGTTGCCACTATACGACTGGTGAGTCAGGACAGGCTTCTGTCCCTGGTCTAGGTTAGGGGGGGTGAGAGATTGGTTGTGGGGGCAGAGCGGGAAAATGAAGCTGGAAGGCAGAGATTTAATAGGATGGATGTGGTTTATGAAATGGGAGGTGGAAAGGAAATGGGGTTGAAGGAAGGGCAGTAAAATGAAGGAAGTCAGCCACTGAAGGATGAAATAAAAAGAAGGATAAAATAAAATTGTATTAAAAAGAAAGAAAGAAGTAGTAAATTAAAGGTCTCATGTTTTAATAAGCTGGAATTTAGGATTGGAGTGTGTGTGGTGGGGTGCTGGTCATACTTCCCAAGGTGGCTGGGAGGTGCGAGCAGCGAGGGAAGGCACCTTTGGGGAACCTACTGCCCCTGCCCTAGCAAAGACCCCCAGCTCATCGGGACCTGTTCTGGCCTCTGGACTTGTTCCCCTGCCTCCCCCACTAGGCCTAGTCCTTGACCCATCCATGGCCTGTTACCTGGTTAGTTGGCATGTGCTCTGCAGGCTGCTTACATGGGGTTGCACCTCTGGGCATGGGAAAGTCACCTGCCCTGGGAGGGGGAGTTGGCTTGGTTCCAGAACTGCCTCCTGGGCAGTAGAGCTCAGGGGGTGGAAAGTTCATCCACACAAAATAGGAGGGTGGGGAGGGAACACTGCATCCTGGGATGCCGGAGGACTGCAACTTGGGCAGCTCATCTGTGGAGAGTGGCCACACATTAACACAAGCTGGGTAACATGAATCAAGGATAAACCTGCCCTGGAGACACAAAACTTTAAGCCACCTAAAGTGTGCTTAAAACTAATTTCAGGTATTAATGTGTGGACAATACAGAGATTAAGAGCTCTAGGAGCTGCCCAAAATTAATGTGTAACAAGGCCCTTTAGTTTAGAAAAATCCACCAGAGGAATTCTTATAACGTCCTTTGCCTGGCTCTCAGTCTCAGGCATTTGGCTGTCATCCTCAGCAACATAACTGACCCTTTGGGGCTGTTAGGAGCAGATGGAAATTGCAGCAGCCTTCAGGCTGTTCTAACTTAATGCTTATAGAATTGCCTGCTGCCCAGCCAGTTCAGGATCAGGATATACGCCCAATATATTCTTCTACTAATTGTGCTATGGTCTTGCTGCAACCAAAGGTCTCTGTCAGAGTTCAGATAAGTTGAATAATCACCACATCATCACATGAGTGTCCCTAAAAAGGGATGGGATGGGCAAAATTATCCAGTTATATAGTGATCCAAAGTTATTTGAGCTGCAGCTGGTTTCATGTGTAGGACCTTTTTACCTTCCAGAAGTGATTTTGAACTATTTCCCCTTTATTTCAAGACAAAATCCTGAAACATGCAATATTTTGACCAGCTCCCCTCACCATTCACGGATTTCAATTACAGTGGTTAATGATCAGCAGCACTGGAAAAACCCCCAGTTTTATTTATATGCCTAAATGTCAGCACCTCCACTGTAGGAAGTGCTTGTTTCACTACCTGCAATATTCAATCGCCAAAGAGAGTTACTGACAGCTTATGGGAAATCTGTCTGGAAAAAGGATTTCTTCTATATATATAGAATTCATAATGTCTTAATTATGCTTTCATAATTTCTAATTCATGATTTATTTTCTGTTATTCTTTATTCCTAAAACGTTATTGTATGATTCAGGATCTTTGCTGTGAAAGGATTCATCTGTGCCAGTAAAAGCCATAATTTTCTGTGACATTTGGAGCTGTGTGCAATATCTATAACTATCCCAAAACCACACAGAATTCATCTTCAACTTCCAATTGGAAATGAAATTCGCACTGTATTTTCTGACAGGATCTTTTAAGTTTATGAACGTTTCAAAGGAGCTTGAACCCAACTTGTCTGGTTTTGCACCAAAACTATGCACAGTTAATCATCATACTAACAAAGGTGAATTTTGATATATTCACTTAGTTCTATTCTACTCTCAGTTAAGCACTATGCTCATTGTTATGCTGCTCTCAACTACTATGTGCCAAATGCATTCCTTGTAGAAACTGAGACAGTTCTCCTGATTTCAAAGGAACAGACTGAGATTTTCTGATGGCAGCTGCCATACAAATGCAATGGATTTTCATATTAGCATGAATTGTAGCTATTTGTGTCTTTTCCCTACATAACCTAGGAGGGAGTAAGTGTTGACAACAGAGAGTTATTCTGAGTTCATGCAAATGTTGGAGCTAGAGATAGGTCTGCCTAACCTCCTTCATCCAAGCAGCACCTTAAGCTCCGCAGGAAGTTCAGAAGCCAAACTGAAACACAGACATGAATTTTGCAATTTAACTCCTCTTAATAGAAAAAAATAAAAAATCCTGGACATGATAACACCTTAAGTTTAGGATATTTAACTTTCCAATCACATTCCAAGTTTTGCAGATGAGACCATATCTAGTTAATGACAGGGGAATAAAAGAGCTGGCAAAGAGACCAATAAGTTATTTTTTCTTACAAGATTTTCCAAGAGGTATCAATTGCTCTTTAGTACATTATTGCCTCAAACAAACAGAAAAGAATCTAAAGACATGTCTAAATTCAGAGATTTTGAATATTGTAGAAAACAACTATACTTTTATTGAATTTAAGCCATTTAAATTTAAGCCTGATTCAATGTGAAACAGCAAATTACAAAATATCAAAAATAAAGATTAGGGGTTTATAATGAAAGGCCAAGTCAGCCTTAACTATAGCAGTAAAACCAACATCTCTATAATACAATAATTATAAGCAATACAACAATAGGTATGTATAATACATACAATTAGGCTTGATATTTGTGGTAGACCAGTCACTCAAGGCCACTAAAAAATTTATAAAACAACTAAAATGTTAGATTTAGACTCAACATTAACTAAATTTACAAGAAAAGACTAAAAATCCTCAAAAATCCTATATCTGAAATAGTGAAAACTGTTCTGTACTCTCCAAAATTCACAACCAAAACAAAATTTCTCAGTTAGAATGAATCAGCCTGCCCTTTAGATTAGCCCATAATCATTAAAAAGATCAGAAACTTCTACATGTCCTGAATGTATGGAGTTCTAACTGTGGTGACAAAAAAGTTAATGAAGATGATCCACAATGTAGTTTGAAACATACAGACCATTGGGTACATATTTTTTTTTCTAATTTTTTCAAGCCAGTTCATGTTTAAGCATCAAACTTTCTGGAGAGTCTTTGGCTAGTAAAATCTGAAGGGAATTGCCAAGAATATTTGGCTTTCTTTTTATTGTAAGAGAGCTGCATGCTATTTTCACATAAAGGAATCACAATGTGCAGCTACATATTGGCATTGAGGCAGAGTTTGGTCAACCACGCAAAAAATACTTCACACTTTGTAGTGCCTTTCATCAGAGAGCATTAAAGTGCTTTGCTAACATTAATCAAGCCTCACAACACCCCTGTGAGGTAGGTAAAAGATACATAAGGAGGAATTTACTCATTACAGACATGAAAATGTCTCCGGAAGAAAAGCAGCAGCTCGCTAACATTGCAACACAGCACAGATGTTTAGGGCTTACTACACTGCAAACACTGTGTGTCACATACGAGCAAAGGACTCCCTCTACTTTTGGTTATACAAGGTCAGCAGTCCTGCACACTACTAAGCAAAACAAGGGTTTTAAATACTTGGTCCGACACAACCACACCCTTTGCACGGTAAAAGATACACAATGGAAGGATCAAGAACTGCAGCTTCTGGGCTAGTGGTGTACTGCTGCACGGGGCCGCATCACTACAGCTAGCAGCGGGGCAGAATACTCCTGGGACGTGCCTACCAGTTCCTGAGGATCAAAAGTTCCATGGGAACAAGAGGCTATATTAGAGAGTGCTCTCTACACAAAGCTGCACTTCAGTCTGGCAGTTGACCACGCTGGGGCTCATCGACTAACAGAGCTTACTTATACCCTATCTGTGAAAAAAGTCCATTTAGAATGAGTTAATGCTACTATGATGCATTTTGTGAGTTTCTATGCATTTTGAAGGGAACAGCTAGATAAAATGACTCTCCCCCACACTCCCTCAGAGGAGCAGAGCTGATATGCCATACTGTTGTCAAATGGTGGGGCACAGAAATACTACTGTATATATACCACCTCCTCTCTGAATAAGCACAATCCATTTCTCACGAGTTTTCTGTGACTGCTCTTTTCCCTGTGGTAATGCTTAGGGAGCATGTGGCCGTAAGATGAGGAAATCAGGTTTCATCCCCAAGAAAGGGCACCAAGAATGCAAAATACCATCATGCACTACAGATTCATTATATCCCGGCTCTCTTGAATATATGATTAGAAATAAATACTGCATGTAGTTTTAGAACACCAACACTCCCCTTATGTGTAATAAAAGCAAATGAAAATGGAAGGAGAATTTTCTCGATATTATCCACTACAAATATATAACTCCATATTTCACTTTTTCTTTTTAAAAAAGTTGGCAAAAATGGCAGGTCTTGTATTTGCGAAAATGTCACTCTGCTGCTGACTCAACTGTAGACAATCTAGGTTATTCGGCTTTTATACCAAATCATTACTGAGGTTGACCTGGCATGTGCAAGGTAGCTTCCTGTTTAATTTTGTGTTCATGGATGCAAGTTATTCTCCCCTTTTGCCTATCTCCATCTGAGTTTGATAAGTATTTCTGACACTTGTGCATTAGCAGCTGCATAACTAATTACTGCACAGGTTGAGGAGCCCATCCTGAATACCCTTGCATTGAGATGGTGTATGGATTTGGTCCAAACAGCTATGCAAATTTCTCACCATAAACACTGCATACATCCACGATTAAAACTCAAAATTTGTTGATTCACTGATCAGCAGTGAACAAGATTGACTTATACAATTACAGTACTATATGAGTGATATTTTTTCTCTCAATATATATGTACATTTTATTTAAGTATGGGAAATATGGAGACTGCATATATAACAATTGGCAACTCAAAAATGAGTTGGCATCCTTATAATCAGTAAGAGACAATCTGAAATAGTGCTGCAATAATTGGCATCTATCATGGATGGGTGACTTGACTTCTCATGCTGCTCCTGTGTTTTGAGCCTTTCACATTTCCCTTTCCTGCCTTTCAATCCTTCTGTTCATAACAACACTGATTGTCATAGATAGTTGTTGTGCTTTTGCATAATGCCCATCTTTGATGTAACAGGAATTCACATACAAAACTTGGCCATCGTAAGTGAGCATGCTAAGAATACAGGCAGGGACCATACAACCATGCACAAAATACTCTGAAGTTTTTTTCAAACTGAAGGTAACATTTACATGCACCACTTAATATCATGTTTGGTCATGTACACAGGGGGCCGGATTTCACAAGCATCATGACCTTCTCTTCTTTCAAGAGTTTGTTTGCTTTTACAGTTTTAAAAGAGCCCAGTGCAAAAGAAACCTCCCTGTATTTCTGATCTTGTCTTCATTATTTCAATGTCAAATGCGTTTAGAATCTCTCAAAATGCACTTCTTGCAAAACTTCACGTTAAATGGTTAATTAGAGACATGGATTAGTGTGCCAGGGATTTTCTTAGCCACTGGAATAGTTCTTCTTTATAAAGCTTTTGCCATCGCACATTGGCTTCCACTGTTTCCACAGCTCGAGAGAAAGAGGCAGCAGCTCCCTCCTCATAGCTCTTTATAAAGTTCTTTAGCTGGAAATACAATTTAACAAGTTAAATTTGCATGAACTGAAGTGAGTAAGTATTACCAATGCATGTAAACAAGTCAGGTATTTAGAAGAAACCCCTACAATCACCATTAAAGTAAATGCACTATCATGCAGAGAGATTTATTATGAAATGCAGTAAGACAGCAGACTGTGTCAATTAGGTGTGATTCGATTGCTTCAAATTGTGCTGGAAGATATTGACACGTCAATGCCGGATTGCATTAACATCATTTCTTCCCCCTCTCCTGTAGCCCAGCTGCTGTACTTTGCTGACAGCTGGCCTTCTTTGAAGTTTTATTCCTACTTAAGAAATTAAATTGGGAGCACTGGAAAGGCTCCCAGTTCAGCTTCATGAGTAAAAGTCAAATAATAGAAGCATGGCTGCTTCTGAGAGAATTTAGTATATTCAAACATAATGAATGTATTTTAGTTGGCCTTGCAAAACTAGTCAGATGACTACAGATTAATGGTCTAGGGAAGGGAGCAAAGTAGCTTCAGTTACTGGTGATGGCCACAATGTGAAGAACCCACTAGCAGTAGTTCATGGATGATTATTTTCTAAGTTTTGGACTAGATGTCTTGCATGATATTTAAATTATGATAATAGCAGATGTGACATCATATTTTGGGTTGTTCAGCTAATGGCACTGGTGTTGGATTAATACTAGATTTAGGTGAAGAGAAATGGAAGAGTGATCTGTTTAACATGTTGGTAGTAAAAACTAATCTCCCATATAAGACTAATTGGTTGTAGGTACTGTTATTCATGGTTACCAAACATTTGCTCCTTAGTGAGGCTAAATTTTAGATATTTATTGAAGCTTTATTTTAGGTTTTACTATATTTTGACAATTGTTTAAAGACAGAGGGTTTGATCCTTAAAGTGAGGTGCTGAACAATCCCATTTTCCACTAAAGTTAATACGACAGGAGGCACTTTGCATCGCTGAAGATCAACTTGTACATCTGTACCCCTTTTTACCAACTGATTCTATGGTCAGGTTCTCTTAGGGGAGGTGGAGACAGGCAGTTATCCTTGTTATGGAGGTGGAAACTGAGAATGCAGCATGCTCTTGCCTGCTGTCTGAATACTGAAAGCTGGCTGACTCTATCCATCCCAGATGATTGGCCTTGGGGAAGCCAGCTGTGGCTCTTGAATTCTGAATTTGGCCAAACGGTAGCATAGAGAAAAGTACAGCATGACCACGAAGGCTGTAACCAGCCTTTGGTCATCAGTGATTATATTATGTAAGATCATTTTATGCATTTGGGATGACATAAAGCAGCTCATAAGCAATACATAAACAGTACCATACAACTGCCTCAGACAAATAAAGTGAAGCAGGATTATCATAAACAATTGAAAAATATAAATAATTTAGGCAAGAAGAATATAATTTCAAAGGTAGAATCTGCCTAGAATACAAGGGTTAGCAGCTAGCCAACATTTAAAGTACTGTAGACAGAGGAACAACACACAGACCACTGGCATTATTCCCTGTTCTTATCACAGACATTAGAGTTTTCATTTTCACTGTAGCACATCCCTGAAATGGATATAATGGGCCAGTATTTAATGTTCTGAGCAAAGAATAGCAAGACACCTAAGTCCAGCTGCAGAATTTGAACCCATATTCTCACTCAGACAAATTAGAAATAAAGTTCTAAGCTTATATACAATTTACTATAATAAACAGCTCAAAATCTCTATTTAAATTGGTGTGCCTTCTTTCTCTGCTGAGGGTCTGCCATGTACTGCGGAGGGGTGTTAAAAAAAAAAAAAAAATCGCAGTGGCAGGATTTGCAGTTACGATCAAAAAAAGTCCAATATTGTTGTACAGCAGAGAAAGAGTTGCCTGAAATATCTTTGTTGATCCACAGACCACTAACCAACCCACAGCTCCTTGGCAATCATCTTCCCCCGTTGCATGACATTGGCCTCTTGCTGCCCAATCGCAAGATGTGCTTGTTATCTTCTCTGCTAAGCAGCCAGCATTTTTTGATCACTGGGTCCTGTTCACTACCCGCCCACACCTTCAGGGTCTGGTCATACTGAATGCAAGAAGCCCAAAGTGATTCATCTTCCCCATGGGTCACTGTCTGCCCTCATTCAATAGAAAGATTTTTCATCCACTCTGATCTTTGCAGCTACAGAAACATCAGTGTTTCTACCTACCCCCCCCCCCC
>NW_017729022.1:29882194-29889511 GCF_001723915.1 Gavialis gangeticus | reverse complement strand
CCCCCCCCCCCCCCCCCCGACAATGAAGACAAACACAAGACTTAAGACAAAAACAAGTTCAAGCACTTAGGCTGATTTAATATTTACCTCATTTAGTTCTACCTCAGTATTAAGGAATTCTGTGACGCCACTGATAAGTTTGGAATTCATAAATAATGCTTCTCCGTACCTTCAAGGGCAGAAAAACATTTAGAGTTAGTGTAAATGTTAAATCAGCTGGACATTTAAAGGGTGTAGAAAATATCACTAAAGCAAGGAGATAAAAACTGAGATGAGCCAAAGATGATTCCGAGGATGAGGATATGCATTGTTTTTCTTGTTTTAAAAAGAACAGCATCAAAATTGTACCATCAAGCTTGCACTGCCTCAAATTGAAAAATTGGATTGATTAGGGCCTATTTTAGATTGAAGGATTTATACATCATCTTACTGGTATTCTGTACCATGTCAGGATGTCCTCAACTGCTGTTATAGATGCACTTTAGGTCCTGAAGTTCAAAAATAAGGAAAGATGTTTTACTAGGGCCAAATCATAAGAACTTAGGTTTTCATCACATAGATTTCCATTTAAGGACTTTAGCCAGTTGAGACTTAACTTGGGGTGCCTGACCTATGCAGACTCTCGAGAGCCAAAAAAGCAGGACATCCATTTCAGGGAAGGTGTGAGGTTCCTTTACAGTGAAAGCCTTACAGTGTACTATTTTGATGATTTGTGTTGCTTTCTTTTCTCCATTTGCCATTTGTCCAACTCATTTACCTAGCAGCCATTTTGTAAACTGAGCTGAATCTGGTTCTCTCTTTCCAGTACTTAACTGAAGATAAAAACATATCCAACAGAACTAACGGCCAATCAATGATAATATAAAATGTTGGGCCATGGGGGTCCAAAGCTGTTGTACTTGAACAGGATGTTGTACTTCAGTGAGCTATACTAACCTACAGATGCTCACTTTGAAAGCAGTTATTAAAATACCATTCAGGCTACTCGCTTGTTCACAGGCTTCCCTGGGTCTAGTAAAGAAACTGCTTTGTACCTACTATCTTAAAAATAAACCAAGAGAAAGGATGGCTCCTGCATGTCTGTATTTCATATGGGAGTCTCTCTCTAAAGCCACTACTATACAGAGTTGCTATCAAGTAGCACCCAGGAAGTATTTTTTCAGGAGTGATAGCATTCAGCAATAATCAGCATTTGATGGACATTAGAGTGAACTAGCCCTTAAAGTATATCTAACTTGCCTATTTCTGGTCATAACTATGTTTAAAGAATGAGAACCTGAGGGTGGTGTCACACGTTCAACTTAACACTAAATCCAGATAAAACACAGACACATGTTCAAGCATGTAAGCTCATACTGAGTGCCCTCAGGGCACTGCGAAGTAGTTCCTTTTCAAGGGAGGGTTATCTCCCAACACACACTAATAAGTCGCTACAGTCTAATGATTTGCAAATGTGGCAACTGAACATGTGACAAGACCCTAACTCTACCCTCATATATGCATACCCAACTTCAATGCCATTGCGTGAGGCCAGAATTAGGCTCACAAACATTACTCCAAACCAATTTAGAGGGCCAATTCAAATTTCAAGTTGAAATGTACTAGCACAGCCACAGCCTTCTGTTCTGTTTATAACAACCTTATACTAAAATTAATTACCCTTAAACAGTTAGGTAGTGAAAGCCAGGAAGTCTTTCAAAAAATGAAAGCTCTATTTAATAAAAATAAAAGTCTCAAAAAACCTCTATCATTTTTTAGGGGAAAAAAATATTTCTGAAGGGTGTATTTGTTGCTTATTACCTGGAACTTCTGTGTAGGGAAAAGTGTTGCAAGTAACAAATTTCCTACTCCCTGTCCACTAATAACTGAATTATTCATGGAGATTTCAGTAAGCACATCTCTTTTTCCAAGCTTCAGTCACTCTGACATATCCAGAGGCAAATACTTCCTATGGGGAGAAGTATGGATTTCATGGTCCTTTAAGCATGTTTAGGCTTTCAAACAAAGCCCTTTATTGTTACCTTTTCCGCTCAGTCTCATAATTGACTGTTTGGAAAATTGGAAGCTCCTCTTGATGGGGTCTTTTGACAAGGTTACCAATCTCTTTACAGAAGTGACCTCATAAAAAGGGTTGCAGGGATTTTATTTCACAAGCAGCCTGTGTTGTATCCACAGAATAAACAAGAAATAGTAGACTACTTTTTTTTTTTTTTTTTATTTAGAAACCATGGTCTTATGCACTGGAGGCCTTCCTCTACACAGAGGTGTAAAGAAAAGCGCCATCAGGCAGGCTCACTTCATGCTCTTCACTAGCTAATCCTCAAGTAAAATAACCACAGAAAATATTATTTTGCAAAAACTATGGACAAAACTCTGTAGGGGTTGGGGTGGGAAACATGCATCTTCAGCTACCTATCTTGCCAGCCTGTCAGAGATATGTGATGGTATTGTAGAAACATCACGGTGGTGTTTATGCTTCCCAGAAGTAGTACATCTAGGAATGATGGAGTCTGCTCCTGCTCCTAATCTTTTTTTAGCTTGATATTCCAGTATCTTGTAACTTTTACTGTCTTTTCATGTATGCAAAATGTATAATGATGCTAGGTTTGTCTAGTACACTTCTGCCTCACTTGAGACAGATGTAAATGATTTTGCAAAACAGGGGAAATCTAAAGAAGGATACCTTTGTGGCCAAAAGCATATCCAGAAACTCTCTCCCTGTGTGGTTGGTCCAACAAAATATATTACGCTATATCCTTGCCTCTTACATATTTCCTGGACCATCATGGCATGATCATCACAGCAAGGAGCATAGGTATTCTTATGTTGGGTACATTTTTTGAAAGAGCCCAAGTGATTTAGAAGTCTCAGCTCCATTTTCTAATGTGGCATGAAAGTCTAAGCATAATATTTTCAAAAATGCAAAGTAATCTGGGTCAAAAATATGTTAGGTTTTTAGATGCCTATATTCTACTGACCTTTATGAGATGTGGCATAGGCTTTTCAAAAGTTTCTGAGTAACTTGTGAAAATAGGACTTAAAATGCTTTTGCAAATTTTAGATATTATCTACATTTTGGTTGAGAAGTGTGAAAAATGTACTTCAAGAAATATAATGGAAACATACTATTTTGTTGCTGCTGTTCCACCCTGTGACAGCATTTTGAAATTATAGGATATTTAGTTTTAGCATAATACAAATCACCCACAACTATTCTGTATTAATGTCTCAAATGTCTAAGTGTTTCATAATAAATTCAGTGGAAAAATACAATGGAGATATCAATTCAATTAACATATATTTCAGCATATTAGAATATTTAATAAAATTGAATATCTATTAATGGTGAAATATCATTGTTAAAAATATTTTGGAATGGCATGTTGCCTTGCTAAAATACTCACAATAAAATCCTTCACATATAGTGTGAAAAAGGAAGAGATCTAGGGCTTAATATGGAATCTCTCTGCTTCAGAACTTAAGAGTTTCACTGAATATTTTAGGATGCTTTAAAACAACATTTTCTGGAAGGTTTTAATTAGTTGGTATAAAATTCAATAATTTCCAGTATACACCAGTAATATACGACATCTGCCACATCAGTCTATCAGCGGAGATGCTATCATTCCACGGGGAGTTCTGAGTGGCAACGTATTTCCCAAAATGCGCAGTTCAACCAGGGGAGTGGGAGGGTGGAGGGCAGTGATGTTCAATGATTGTAGCTCCCTTGGGTTACTCTGACTTGTATTTGGAGCCCAACACAATGTTGAGCAGCTCCAGAATGGAGTGTCACAAAGCTGGTCGAGGACTGGACAAACCAAAGGTTTCCAATCAAATATATTGTAAGGGTAAGTCCTTGCTTTTTTTAAAGACATTAGGATACCTCACTGGTGGATGTCAGGAGAAATAAAATTAGACGACTTAATGCTTTCAAGAAAGTGAAGACATTTAAATAGCATAAAAAGAATCCCTTGGTTTCTTTCTTTTAACTTCAAATTGGCTTGGGTTAGGGAGAGCTTTTGTTTAGAAAACTGCTTTTGAAAAGTTTGGTCCTGCACTGAAAACCTCCAAAACAAAACTTTCAGCTCAGTATAATTTTCCCAGTTCATCTGAACTACCTGAAAATCTGCCAACTCCCTAAATCTTAACAGCAGCAGCTTACCAGTCAACAGAGGTCAATAATCTTATACCTTTTGGGACAGCTGCCAAAACTCAGTTTCCTAAAAATCCTTTTGGTGGTGGTCATGACAGGTCTGACTCTATGGAACAGGAATGAGTTGCTGGCTGACCAAAACCTGAGCTGTCCAGTGATCTGCACTGAATCTTACCAGACTTAGAAGCATTCAGAAAAAAACAAAGATATCTTTAATTTGCTCTCTACCTGCCTCCATGTCAAAATTAACTTCAGATGAGCTTTGAGAGCATGTACTGTGGTTCTGAGTAAGGCAATGTTGCTAGCATCCACATTATATTCCACAGTAAATGTGAAGAAGGAATAAGGAAAAGCATACCTTACAGACTAGCTCTTTAGGGGTCATCTTCTCCTTCTTACCCACCTATACTTTAATTCAAAAAATCAATCCCTCAAACATCCAAAATGGTCTGTGAGGTTACTATGGATGTAGACCAAAGGGTAACTCAGGCAAAATTCCCAAAGGGCAAAACTTAAGAAGGATCAGATTATGGGATTTGGTTTATAAACAGCATAGATCATCACACACAAATTCAATGAGGTCATAGGTATGCAGAGAACTCATAGGAATGAGTTGTTTTCTTAAAAACAACTATGAAAAATACATTTATACATACATGTATATTTTGTATGTAGAGACGCACATATTTATACATGATATCTATACATGAACAGAACAAAAGTAGATTAGATACAAAGATGGATGGATCAAACAAAACAGAACCACAACAAAATTTGACATCATAGATAAATATTAAACTTTCATCTGTACCTGGCATTTAATATTTTCCATTTCTCTCTGAAAAACTTCCAGGCAAGATCCCTGCCATGTGGATTTCGAGCAACATGGATTATGACATCAATTGCATCCTGATCCAGGACAACTTCTGAATTAAGGGACAGATTCAGAAGCCTTTAAGGGTGAGATTTGGTGGGAGAGGGAGGGAGGAACACACCAAGCTTAGTCTTCATCAATAAGAAACAAATCACATGATCTAACAATGATACCTCTTACCATCATGTTTAAGATCAGAAATTACTGAAAAGTGTATTTAAATACCCAGAAGAGTGCTGATTTTTATAACCAAGATTCCAAGGTTAGTCATATTTACGAATCAGAAAACCCCCCTGAATTGTGCAACTGTAGATCTTTAGAAGCAGAAAGGATTTAAGTATAACTAGAAGCATGTGGAAAGCTTTCAATAAAAGTTAAGATTCAAAATACTTTTGGTTTCATGTATGTCTTTATGTACTCTACAATAGACCCAATGATCAAAACCTTTGTAGAAGCACTAAGAAAATCAAATCAAATCAACAACAACAATATGGTCGACAAATATTTTCCATAAACCAAACTCTAATTGTGGTTTGGAAATGAAATCATATGCAACGAATACATTTTCTTGAGCCTCAATACAAAATGATGTCATGCTACAATGAGAAAGCGAGTTTATACTTCAAAAACAATTTATATTTACATATTACTGCAGAGAGGCGCTATCTATATCATTACTGTAACTATAATTCATGGAAACCCCCAAACATGTAACTATAATATTCTACCTGTTTAATAAGTTTCTGTCATCACTGCAAGTTAAGGCTTCCAACAGTATTTTCTTCTCAGATATTGCTGTGATTGAGTGGAATTTCATCCAAATGAACTCCCATACATCTTCATCCATCAATGAAACTCCTGTACAGTAGACAATGTCTCTGACGTTAAGTGGGATTCTAAAAAAACAACCCATAATAACACTGCGTTAATAAGGAATTTAAAAGCAACTAATACAGAAATGGGACATTTCTATATTCATTCTTCTCAGGCTGCATACAGTATAACAGTTATACATTTTAAGTGAATTACATTTATATCAAAATATTTTTCCATTCACTAGTAATTTCCAAAACTGAATGTGAAACTGATAGATTTCTGGTAGGCGTAACATACGACTGGAACTGCTTTCCTGACACTGTCAGTGTCAACTCCAGAGGTATATACATTTTAGTTCCCTTCCACACATACACATATACCGCAAAGAATATGTACATGAGCAGTCTAAATAAACAGACACATATCTACCTTGGCTTTTCCATAAATATCTACCCCATGCTCTTGTACTCTGATTTGAGATAGTGAGATTTTTGCAGGGCAGGAACTTTACCTTTGTTGGTCCTTTATAATTAAGTAGATAATAATGGTGTAAAGTGGTCAGCAGGAATACTGTTTTACTGTATTTATTTCCAGGAAAAAAGTAAAAACATGGAAACCCTATTAGGTGTTCAGCATGGCAGTGCTTAAATCAGTTCTTCTATGAGATTATTATTATTATTTGAAGAACTACTCAACTAGTAGAGGGTCCAGAGGAGGGCCACTCGCATGGTCAGGGGGCAGCAGCCTAGGCCCTATGAAGATAGACTAAAGGGCCTGAACCTATTCAGCCTCCATAAGAGAAGACTGAGGGGATCTGGTGGCCATCTATAAATTCACCAGGGGGGACCAACGGAAAATAGGTGAGGCTCTGTTCCCCCGGGCACCACCTGGGATAGCAAGGAATAACAGCCACAAATTGATTGAAAGCAGGTTCAGGCTTGCTATCAGGAGGCATTACTTTATGGTTAGTGCTGCCAGGCTCTGGAATGGGCTCCCAAGGGAGATGGTGCTCTCCCCTACCTTGGGAGTCTTCAAGAGGAGGTTGGACAGATAACTGGCTGGGGTATTATGATCCCAGCACTTGTTCCTGCCCAGGGCAAAGGGTTGGACTTGATGATCTGTTCAGGTCCCTTCCAACCCTAGAAACTATGAAACTAAGTTTAATTTCAGACCATCTCAAGCTGAAGCAGTCTCTCAGGGGCAAATTCAGACTTGATACATCAGTTGGTGAACCAGCGGCACTTTCTTATAAAAGGACCCAAGACCTACCATATTTTTTCAAATATAAGACAACCCTGAATATAAGATGGTCCCCTCAATAATTAGATTCTATACCTGGAAAAATTATAATTTTAAAATAATTTTCCAGGTACAAAATCTAAGTATTGGAGGGTTGTTTTGCACCCCTCCCACCTTGTCCTCTTCCCTGCTCACTTCTTCCCCCTGCAGCCTTCCTGCCCCTCTGCCACCTGCT
>NW_017729022.1:29880828-29882115 GCF_001723915.1 Gavialis gangeticus | reverse complement strand
TCTGTTCAGGTCCCTTCCAACCCTAGAAACTATGAAACTAAGTTTAATTTCAGACCATCTCAAGCTGAAGCAGTCTCTCAGGGGCAAATTCAGACTTGATACATCAGTTGGTGAACCAGCGGCACTTTCTTATAAAAGGACCCAAGACCTACCATATTTTTTCAAATATAAGACAACCCTGAATATAAGATGGTCCCCTCAATAATTAGATTCTATACCTGGAAAAATTATAATTTTAAAATAATTTTCCAGGTACAAAATCTAAGTATTGGAGGGTTGTTTTGCACCCCTCCCACCTTGTCCTCTTCCCTGCTCACTTCTTCCCCCTGCAGCCTTCCTGCCCCTCTGCCACCTGCTGCCCCCGCCCCCAGCTCCCCACAATCTCTGCCCTACGCCCTCAGTCTCTGCCTCTTCTACCCCTGCTCCCCACTCTCTGCCCATTCCTTCCAAAACTCCCCAGTCTCTGCCTTTTCCATTAACCCACAGCATTACTGTAAGATACCGCTCAGGCAGCCCTGACCTGGAGCACTGCACATGGAAGTTCAGCCCTTGCCAGGCCATGATGCAGTTTTGGCACTGTTGCTTAGCAAGGCTGGGGAAGGAGTTTCCATGTTCTCTATGCCTAGGAGAGACCCCAGGCATAGCTCAAATATAGCTGCATCTGACAATAAGGGGGCAGGAAGAGGGTGGGTAGGAACGGAAAAAGCTTTAGAGGGGAAGCGGGCACGGCAGGAGGCTGCTGTGGTTCTGACTTTGGTTCCAACCAAAGTCAGAACCACAGCAGCCACCTGGTCCCTGCTCCACTTCATATGTGAATATAAGATGAAGGCCTTTCCCCTCTGTGCTGATTGGGGGAAAAGCCTCATCTTATATTCAAGTAAACATAGTATTTTCCCATTTGCACACATTTCCTGTGCATGTAGAGGAGACTTAACCTTCCCCACTACAAACTATATTTATTGATAAAACAAGATGCTTTTCACAGAGAGACATTACTGACTTAGAAATATTTCCTTTCTGATTGATCATATTTCAGTCAATATGTATTTTCCACTTACTAATGACAGGCCTTAAGTGTTTCTGGTAGAATTGTGCAAGGCTTCAGTAGCTGATTCGATTCAGAGGAGATTCGGCCCAATTCGGGGACTAAAACTCCAAATCGAACCGGGAAACCAATTAAAAGCTCCGAATCAATTCAAAGCATCTGAATTAATTTGGAAAAGCTTCAGAAAAATTTGGTCACTTTGGAGATTCGGCCATAGACTAAACAGGCAGTTGACACAGCTG
>NW_017729022.1:29845394-29880817 GCF_001723915.1 Gavialis gangeticus | reverse complement strand
CAGCTGGGGTGGGGAGGCAAGTTATTTGGGAAGGGGGGTGGGGGAGTGAGGGATGAGCATGCGGCAGCATTGGGAGCAGGGGCTCTGCCCTGCTGCCGCTTGTCCAGCTGGGGCAGTGTGGGCAGGATGTGGGTGTGGTTCACTCCAGATGGAAGGGGGCAAGCGGCAGCAAGGCATAGTCCATGCTCCCAGCATGGCCGCATCTGCATGTTCTGTGCTGGCTGGCAAGCAGCCACAGGGCAGAGCCCCAGCTCCCAGCGTTGATGTGGGTGCAGCAGCACGGAGAGCAGGGACTATGCCCTGCTGCCACCCAGAGTGAGCCACACCTGCATTGTGCCCCACCCCCATACTAGCTGGGCAAGTGGCAGCAGGGCATAGCCCCCATGGTTCCCCCTGCCGGGGCAGAGGCAGGCACAGCCGGAGGAGCTGAGGGAGAAGCCCCCATGTCTGCCCTGCCTGGCCACATCCCCTGCCCAGCCCAGCCTCCTGGCACTTAAAAAA
Source organism: Gavialis gangeticus (assembly GCF_001723915.1). Lineage (NCBI taxonomy): Eukaryota > Metazoa > Chordata > Crocodylia > Gavialidae > Gavialis > Gavialis gangeticus. The sequence goes on along the minus strand of NW_017729022.1, from coordinate 29,880,316 downwards.
AAAAGCCCTGCACTCACCAGTTCTGCCAGCAATGACTGGGGCCTCTGGGGGCTCATGGCACCTGTGGATGCAGTGTTGCTCAGCAGGGTGCCACACACTGTCTGGAAGCTGGGGTGGCTCCATGTATCAGCTGGAGCCTAGCACCATTCAGACCCAACAGCCTCAGCTGGCAGGTAGTGCTCAGCCCCCTGCTGAGCTGCGCTGCATCTGCGCCATGGGGCAGCTGTCGTCTGGGTGCCAAGTGGGAAGACAATCCCTGCTGCTCCCCCACTGCCCTGAGCTCCATGGGGGGGGGGAAGGGAAGGGGCTCTGCCATGAGCACCTAGAGGCCCCAATTGCCAGTGCTGCATCCAGTGAGTGTGGGGTTTTTTTTGTTTTGCTTTTTCTTTAAGTTCCAAGACTAGGCTGGGTCCAAGCAGGGCATGGCGCTGGACACGGCAGTCATGGGGGCTTCTCCCATGGCTCCCCCTGCCCAGAGAGAGGCAGGAACAGCCAAAGGAGTTGCAGGAAAACCTGGAGCTGCCCGGCTGTGCCTGCCTCTCCCCGGCTGATCCGAATCTCCAAGTCTCTCTGAATCAGTGCCAACTCTTCCAAAGCTGATTTGGCCAAATTGATTCAGGACAGTGATCCAAATCAAATCACTGTCCTCTGAATCGGTCTAATCCGAATCAAAATTGAATACTTCCCTATTCACACAGGCCTAGTTTCTGGTGCAATACAAGGCAGTAGCCATTTAGAAACCTGAGAGCAGATTGCACATAGGACTATTGTCAAATGAATGTCTGAGATGCAGTACTATGCAACAAAGATTGTGAATGAAATTTTATTTGTACAGTTTAATATCATAGCTTACATTACATAAAAAGTTATAGTTAAAATTCTGTTGAGATTTTTATTATAACAGCATATGTGTTCTTACATACCCATATCCCCAGAATATCTGTGGGCAAAAATTTTCTATTCATGATCCTAATTCAGCAGTGAGTGTACTTACATGTGTACTCTATGGCAGAATCTCTTTGGTCTTATTTAAATCATTTGAGGGAGAAAATAAAAATGTCTTTCCAGCATTTTAAGGCTTCTTTTGTTCATTGGTACCTCAAAAGATGTCAGGGGAAAAGCCTCCAAACCATAAATTGGCCTCTGTGGAAATGTAAAAGTGCTTCACCCTCCAAAAGGTTAACCAGTGTCATCTACTTTCATGCTGTTTAGGGCACAGATTAAAAGGAATAAGACCATGGTCAACAGGAAACTAAAGGAAAGAGTGTGCTTTCTCCATCCCTACTGGCTGAGTTGGTTACAACTTGTGCAGAATTATTGTTCAGTGTTTTTCAGTTGACTGAATTTTGTTTTTGAGTATAATAAAATACCTCTGAGGAGAAGCTTGGATCTTTGCTTCCATTGCCTAGCTAATGAAACCATTTGTGCAGCTCAGACTCTGAACAAGGGTCAGCCTATGAGAAACTATCTTTGAAAAAAACAAATCAACTAATTGTTAAAACCAGTAAGTACCTGAAACTAACTAATTTGTGCTCACGTGGTATCTGAACATACAACCTGATAAAGCACTGATTCTTAAAACATCACGATGCACGTTGTCTCAACTGCCCTATAGGCTGCTGTTTCCATGACAGGCTATAACCTAACCAGGTTACAATTATGATACAGTTCCCCTGTATGATCATGGGACCAGGGTGTCATATCCCCACTACCAATACATTACTGTGTGATAACATATCCATCCTTCGTTATGCCAGGCCAGTACACTTTAGTAAGGTTATATCTGCAGCACACTAAATAATCCTAGTTCTTTCAGCCTTTCCTCGTTAAGTCATGCTTGGTAGGCCTCTAATAATTTCTGTTGGCCTCTGTTGGACTCTTTCCAATCTGTCCACTTCCTTCCTGAGCTGTGGGGGCCCAAAACTAGACACAGTACTCCAGCTGAGACCTCACCAGTGCTGAATAGACTGGAAAAATTACTTCTCTTGATTTGCAAGTGACACTTTGCTTAATACAATCCAGAATACAGTGGACTCTTTGCAACAAGAACATTCTGTTGGCTCATATTCAGCTTAGGGTGTACCGTAACCCCCAGGTCCTTCTCTGTAATACAGCAGTTTAGGCAGATATTCCCCAGTCTGCACCTGTGAATGCAATTATTGTGTCACAAGTGCATGACTTTGCACTTGTCCTTGTTCAGTTTCATCTAGTAGACTGTGGACCAATTCCTTCAGTCTATCTAGGTAATTCTGGATTCTAGCCCTACCCTCCGGAGTGTCGGCAACTACACTCAACTTGATGTCATCTGCAAATTTGCTAAGTGTTCACTCAATCCCATTGTCTAAATCAGCAGTTCGCAACCTTGGGGTTGCAAAGATAAAAAATGGGGTCTCAAAGACAAACACAGATTTTCTCCAGAAAAGGAGAAAAAAAAAAAAGGGAAATGGCACGTTCCCCTTGCAGGCTTGCACAGTTCCTGCCTACAAGGGGCTGCAGGGAGTGGGAGGAGGATGATCAGGCAGGGGGTTCCATCTGCATGTGCGCGTGCACACATGCACATGGCAGCCAGGCAGCATGGAGAGCAGCTCCCACAACTCCTTCCATATAAGTCTATGGGGAGAGAAGACTGAGGCCCCCACAGTAACGGAGGGAAGGAGGGAGTGGGACAGGGATGGGGAGACTTCCCAGCCAGGCTGGTACATGGGGCCTGGGATGGGAATGTGGGTCCTGGCTGGGGGGAGCAGAATGCAGCCATACATTCAGAGATGACCTGAGCAGGGTTCAGCGCCTGGGGCAAATCAGCTGGTGTGGGGCCCCGCCCCTGGACACAAGGAAGCTGGTGGTAGATTCAGCAGCGGGGGGGATGGTGAGCAGCTGCGCATGCTAGATTCGGTGGCGGATTTGGCACTGGTGGGGAGTGCTAAGCAGGCGGACATGAAGCCGGCAGTGGCACAGAATCACAGCAACACTTTACCTGGCTCCACAGGGCCCCCTAAAGTGTGGGGCCTGGGGCAGTAGCCCCAGTTCACACCGCCAGGGACAGCCCTGCATGCATTTGGGGGAGGGAGGCCTGGGGAAGCCATGTGCCCCCCCCATATTTGCGTGGGGACAGAGATGGATATGGGCTGCCGACTGTAGGCTCAACACTCTCTGCCCCGCTGCCCTCCTCCTGGGGAGGCCATGGCAATGCGCCTGTCTGCCCAGCAGTAGCAGGGGGCACAACTCCACACCGCCTCCACTGCTGCTGCTGGGCAGGCAAGGGGTGCCTCACTATGGTGGCACAAGACTCCCAGCAACAGCTCTGAGCTTTCTCACCCTCCTGCACTGGGTCCTGCAACTCTGGCAGCTGGGGACCCCCTTCAGCAGTGCTAGGGGGGCAGGGGGCTGTGGGTCATCAGTGAGGGGCACCAGCAGGGCTGAAGGGGTGGGGCGCATGGGAGGAAGTGAGGGGTGCCTGGGGGGGTAAGTTGCTACAATCTGGGAGTGAAGGTCCATCTGAGGAAATGTGGTGATGCTAAGGAAAAGGTTGGGGAGCATTGGTCTAAATAATTAATGAAGGTATTAAACAATACTGGACCCAGGAGAGAACCCATGGGGAGCCTCACATACCTCCCTCTGACTAGACATTCAGCCATTGGTGTCTACTCATTTAACATGATGCTACAACTAATTATGTATCTATGTTACAGGACTTTCCTCTGGTGTCTGTTTTCTTATCTTGTTAATGAGAGTATCGAAATGCTTCCTAAAGTCAAAGCGTATTGCATGTACTGTTCTCCCTGCAATCCCCCATATATCACAGAGCCTTATGAACTGGCCATAGAGTGTATGCAGATCATGTTCAATAAGCTATACATTGGTCAGTATATATGCCCAGAGAAGTTAAATTTGGCCCAAAGAGAAGTTAGATTTGGCCCTAAGTCTTTTTTTCAGTTGTTGCCTTTTAAAATGCATCCACTGCATTTTAGATATTCTGTTGCCCTATTAAGCTTTATTTGCACTGAAATTTCTGAGTATGTTCTTTGCTACTCATATACGCACAGTTGAGATCAGCCGGACCCAGTCTGTGCAAGTCCTCCCACAGCTGAAAGTACAGTGGAAGCTGTATTGACACTAGGCCAAGAGTGGGAAATATGGAAAATTCTTACTATAGACAAGGCAGCCAAACTGTGACCTTATCACATTTCCTAGCCCATTCAATTAAAGTTTTTCAGTCATCTAAGATGATGTGAATTTAGGGAGAGGTATTTTGAAAAGGAGCAATATGAATGTGGGCAGTTAAATATTATCATGGGAGCCTTCCCTTTTGCTATTCCTGATTTGTCTTTACATGCACATCTTTAATGTTGCAGTGATATTTTTCTCTTATTACAAAGTTAACACACTGATATCAATCACGAAAGTGTATGTTAAATGAAAACAAAATATGGATTTTATTTTATCACAACCTTTGGTCCAGATGACTGATGGTCCCAGCAAGTGTAACATAAGGTAGTCAGATATGAGGAAGGACCACTGTAATGGCAGAAACATTTAATGTCCTGTGCCATAGATATTCCATCATTTTTAAAAAGTGCAAGTAGCTTTTGCTGGGTTTTGCCAACAGAACTATTTTCTTTTGTTTACTACAAGATACACAACTCAGTCAAGAGGCACTCCAAAGTACTAAAAGGTGGCTGGTAAAGAGGTAATTCTTTACTGGTTGATTTATCCCATTACTGCAAGCTCCATAAACTGCACAGTGGAGGAATACTGTGCCGTGTTTGGATATTTATTTATTTATACAATTTATATGGCACCCTTCCCAACTGAGGCTCAAGGCAGCTTACAGTAAGAGATTTAAACAGAGACCTAAAAGTAATATCTTGGCCTAGCTTTGCTTGCTAAATGCCTGTTCAAATAGGAATGTCTTTGAGTGCTTCTGAGATATGTCCAGGCTCAGGCTCTGGTGAGCCTCCAGAGGAAAGTAGCTCCAGAGTTAGGGAGCAACTGCCAAGAACAACCTCCCATACATTCTGGCCAAGCAGACTTGGCAAACTGATGCCAGAACTATGGACTATGACAGGGTGTAAACAGGGACCCATCCAAATTGAGGACATGGGCAGCCAATTCCATGTGCAGATTGCAGCGCTGGCCACCATCTTTGTGGGCTTATTGTGGCAGTCCCCCTCCCTCCTACTAATTGGCTGAGGGGACCCAGTGGCCCCACTCCTCACCACTGAATGGCCAATAAGGCTGTCTATCATGCAGCCCCACTCCTCACTGCTGATTGGTGGAGAGGGATGGGGCCACATGGCAGACAGCCTTCTCAGCCAATTAGTGGTGTGAGGCAAAATGCTTCCTAAAATTGAAGCCTATTGCATAAAGGGGAGCTGCCATCTTGGCAGCTCCCCTTCATGCTAGCAGACCCCCTCCCCGCCACTTCCCCACATGGTGGGTGCACAGCTGGGCCAGAGTGGTCATGAGGACAGTTGGCTCCCCCTGTGGAGCCAGAATTTTATTTTTAGTAAGCTTCTCCCTCCCTCTCAATTTTGCAGGCATTGCCCAAATTCAAGGACAATGCCCAATTTCACAATTTCTGCAAAATCCATGAAATCACAAATTGAGTAAGTCCCTAGGGGTAAGGGAGAAGGAGGACAGGATTAGAAGCTTAGCAAAAGTGAACATAGAGGTATGTTTGGCCTCAGCCTGATGGAGCAAACAGTGTTCCTCGCTTATGAGGCTTTCATTTTTGAAAAGTTACAGCTTATCAAACTCAACGGGACTTCAAAGCTAAACCATCTTTTTTTGTTTTAAATGACAACAGTAGTTATTGAGTATCAGCACAGCTGGTAATGGCAGGATTATCTGCAACCTGAATGGAGGAAGGAGGACTTGGCTACTGATGGAACTGGTCACATGTCAATAGTCTGACTGCCACTATGTTTTTTATTGAGGAAGCTCTTTGGGCATGAAATCCAAATAGGCATGTTTACAGCACTGCAGCCTATCTATTCAAAACTATGCAGCCAGTTGCTCTAGGGAAGATTTTAGATCTCAATATATAAACTAAGTCATTAGGACACAATGAAAATAAAATTAAAAACAGAAAAAAGAAAAGAGAAGACAACGAAACACTAAAGAAAATACTACTTTTAATGTTTGAGCTTCAAAACCCTACAAAATTCATTGCCATGAAAAGCTACAAATTACTCCTTTGAGAGGCCTGTAATCAGGATTATAGACAAGGGGTTCCTTTCTATGGAAATTAAAATTGTTTATGAAAATGTGGATATCCCCAAAGCCAGTTCTCTTTAACTATTGCCTCAACAGTAAGCCTTTTAATTGAATTTCTTCCATTTGTGGGGGATTCTTGCTCCCTCTTCCCTCCAGTTATTATTGGTCTGTATTTCATAGTTATCTAAACATGTGAAATCTCTTAGGTCTAGAGTTTTTGGTTTTACATTTCTGTGGAAAATGAAGTTTTAAAATTGCAGTTTCATAGTATCAGTGAAGCAGGCAGAATGTTAACTTACTGTATTATTGAATTAAGTGGATAAAATTAACCATTGTTTCAATGTTATTTGGGCACTAGCACTGCAGAACATATTTCAGTATTATATTAAACATTTTGGGGGGTTTTTAGGTTGCTCTCATCTTTAAAGTGGTAACATGATGCTGATGCATACTCCAAAAAAATAAAAACTTTGAAAAGATCATTCTAAATGGCTCTATTTGAATATTGATGTGATGTATTTAACTGTATTTTCTTGCATTTGAGAGATAATGGTAAGGATAAAATGCGTGGTTAGGAAAGCTCAGACTTAAAAAATTAAATATTTCGCTAAAAAAAATTAAGCAGTTATAGAAAAATTAATTGAAATAGAGATATGCCTTTACATTAAAAATCTTTCCCTCTAGACTAGATAAAACTTAACAATGAGTTAAGAATAATCTTCTAAGTCATAATTAATTGGTACATACTTGTTCCTATTTAAACTAAGTTCTAACAATTGGAAATACGTTTATAAAATCAGGCCATAATTATTTATCTTCAAGGCAAATTGTGTTCTAATTTCTTAAAAAGTAATTGCACACAATTTAGCTCCTTAGATTAAGTGACAAATTTCAAAACTATTTATGGTAATATTTGGCAATGGAAATTAATCAGAAGCTCCATTCTTTATTTTTGTAACAGCTAAATGTTTAACTGACATTTATGTTTCTTGATTACTATATTTATAGCATTATGTAACTGGTTACACAGCTCAAATAAGGAAATATATTAAAACATTGGCACACAGAAAAAACGTGCAACTCCTTGTAAACCAATAAATAATAAAGGGGCTGCCACATAGATAACAGTAGACTACCGTGGTTCTTTCCCAAGAAAATAGTCAAAAGCTTTGCCTCTCATCATTACTTATGTGTATTGCAATAACTAGTTGAAATCAATAAGTCTTTGTATCTGTTATTATATACTATACATACATAGTAGGAGAAAGTCCTTTTGATTGAGCTTACAATTTGAACAGATAAAAAGTAAAATCCTGAATCTACTAAAGTCAATGGGAAACCTTTCATTTCAGTAGAACTAGCATTTTGTACAAAAGGCAATGGAAGGGAAATGTAATTATTTTCATTTGATATACAAGGAACTGAGACACTGTGTCTAAGGAGGATGTTCCAGGTTACCTTTAAACCATTCTAAAGGCACTTCAAATGGGAGCATCCACACATTAAAGAGTATTAAAAACTGTGCTAAGTACTTGCTCATACTCTTAAAGTTATGCCACTGTGATCAAAGGCCATCTTTGAGCTGTTCTACATAGCTTAAGCTAGGGTATTGGTAGTCTGCTCCAGGGACATAAAGCAAGCAATTTGCAGTCATCCAGCTGGAGCTACACATCCTGGGATACACAGCTTCCAGCCCCTCTATCCCTGAGAAACTTTTAACCCTCCCAAACTTTGCTGTCCAGGGTGTGGTATTGATCCCAAGGCAACACCTCCACATACCCACAGTGGTGTGACCCTAGTTCACATGGCATTGCACTGCCAACCCAAGGACCCCAGTAGACCTGATCCAGGCCCAGGGCCAGGGGCTAAGCACATAACCATCACCACAGTGGGATAAGTATTTACCCAACAACTGGGTGGCTCTCCCCTAACCAGGAGAATTTGAAGGGCACACTGACTGTCCACCCCAGCCTCCCACTTTCCTGGGGGAGGAGGGGAAAAAAGGGCTGCCTAGCTCCAAGCATGATAACAGTATGGAGCCTGGGGAGGCATGCTTCCCTGGGGTCCATGATGTCTCCACAGTTAACACCCAACAACTCTGCATTGGGAGTGGAGCCCACGGAGGTATGCTTTCCTGGGCTCCATGCTCTTGCCCTGTGTCCTGGGAGGCAAAGTAAAGCAGGGCACTCACCAGCAGCTCGGGTTGAGGCGCACGTGGAGCGGAAAGAGGAACCCGCACGGCTCGTTAGCCGCCTCTTTGTACAGTTGCAGCCGGCCGGTGACGTCAGTGTCAAACACGAGCTGGCGAAAATAAAAATGGCAGCCGCAGCTGTGGAGGGGGCGGATAGCCAGGAGACGAAGCTGCAGCTGACGCCGGCGGCAGAGTGGGCTCCACAAACAGACCTCGAGGAGACCAACAAGCGGGAGGTGACATTGGCTGGGGAGAGAGGAGCACCCTGTCGAAGACCCCTGAAGAACAATGGAGGAGCGACTGGCTGGCTGAGTGGAAGGAGAGTGGGAGTGGCATCCTAGGGTGCAGCAGGACCCAGGTGGGAGTGCCAGGACAGCGGGGTGTGGAGGACGACACGCTAGGAGGCAAAGATCCTGGGGACAGCCCTGAAGGGGGTTACAATCAGGGAATGGATCGCCGCTGGGGCCTGGGGGGCTAAGCGATGGATTGGAGCTAGTCCAGGGAAGCGATGAACCGAGCAGAGAGTCATCCCTCCCCTTAAGGGTCCAGGGACAGGGAATAGGTTGTGGGTTGGTGGAGGTGTATTTGTTTTGTTTTGGACTACCCTAAGCCAGGGGCAGAGTCTATAGGGATACATCCTTGTGGCAGGGTTGCAGGGAAGCCTGGGTAGTGGCTATAGCGGGGAAGGTTCCCCGTGGTACAGGATCAAGGAGTGAAGCACTGCAGGAGCTAGGCCATGGAGCAAAGAGAGCCTTCCGCCATTGGCTCTAGGATGCAGAGTGGTGAACGTGATCAGCAGGGAAGACTGTAGATAAAGGCTAGGCAGTCCACTGAAGGTGGTGTGAGGCCAGAGCGTAGGGGTGGTGGAGCCCCGTGAGCAACTGTTGGGCCTAGCCCGGGCCACCGAGGGACCCGCTATCTGACCCCGCCTACTGAGGAACACCAAGACGTGGCAGGCGAGAACGGGGTTGGCGACGTGGGAGGACAGAACTACCTCGATGACATACTGGCCTGGAAGGGGCGTGACATCCACCAGGAGACCAAAGTCGCCCAAAAGCGGCTAAACAAAGCCCAGCGGTTGCACCCTGCTTAACACCTGGGGTTTTGCTCCCAGATGAGGGACTGTGTCCTGGCCCTGGCCATGTTCCTGCTCACCAAGATCTCTAGTGGCAAGTTACAGCCATTCAGGTCAGAGATGGCACTAAGCCTTAACCAGGAACTGCTCTGAAACTGTTCTAACTTTAACATCGCCTAACATTCTACAGATTTACAAGAGTGTAAAGGTAACCTGTAACAGCACCATAAGATTCAAACCCACAAAAGTTATGTAGGTGCCTGACATCCATTGTTTCCAAAGCACTTAAATACCACTGAGAACAAGATCCTAAGATTGCACAAAATAGTAGTCATCCACTGAATCCAGATAAGTCACTGGACTAGGACTTAGATTAACTCACCTTCTCTCTAGAAACGTTTCCAGTTATACACATTTCACTTAATGGGTGAATGACAAGCTATATAATTGCTTGTGCAGCTTGTCTTTCCTGTATATGGGGGGGAGGGGAGAGTTGTTGTTGTCCTTTATAGACATGTATGTGCTACCAAAAGTGGCTCCTGCAATCAGATTGTTTTCTTAATTATGACTGGTATTTTATTAATGAAAAGTGTCACAGGAAAACTGTCCAATTTCTTAAGATTTCAAAATAATTTGGTGTTTGGGATGCTGTTTGTTTACAATCACTAGGTGGGGCACCAGATTTTTCTGTGATTGTCTATAAAATTTAGAAAGCAAAGCTGCCACTTTGACGGAAGTGCCCAATAAACAACAAATCTTCTATTTACTTGGAACAAGATACCATGTTTTCTCTTATTAGACATACTCCCTAGATTCTCTTTCACAATACTAACTCCTGGATTAACTTATGCAGTCAGCCATTCTTTCTTCTTCCTTAAGCACTTTTGTTGACTTGACTTTAGGATCCTACGGAAATGCTGTAACAACCTATTAATCAATCAAATCATTTTTTTTAACATTGCTTGGTGCCACTTGTTTATATGCTAATTACACTGGAAAATACACATATGAAGATGTCTATTTCTACATAAATATTAATGCTAAGAATAAATTTTCAAAGTCATTAACATTTATAGAAAACACAGAAGAAATAACCTAGGATTCTAAACATTTCATATAAATAGGAAAAAAAATAAAAACAATGCTTTCCTGTGTTCACACTGCTTCTCTATATGTAATGATTTCGGAAAAATAGTTGGTGGACAGAAAAAACTTCAAACAGCTTTAAGGACTCTTCTAAATGCCTACGGATAAATAATTAACTTGCTGGCCATGCTCCCACAAACACTTATGCATGTGGCCAAAATTTAAGTGTGTTTGAGGTCTTAGCATATATGTGAAAGGAAGTGACAAAAATGCATTACAAAATATCAAACAGAAAGAAAAAAAAAACCCGAAAACCTTTTTATTTTTGAACAAGTGTTTTATTTCCTGCCACTGACTAGGCTTTATTGAAATAGGATATCAATTAATGACTAGCAATTTGTGTTATCTACTGCTAACCTAAGTCCTAGAATAACCCCTTTTATGAACATATTGCAACTGTTGTTGCTGTGCAACATGTCTTTGAGGTAGCATTTCCATCTAGTAGTTAAAGGTCTATCCAGTAAATTGGTGAAGCAAATTAAGCAGCAGGATTAGAGTAGATCAATTGCCCCTTGAAGAGTAAATACAAATTGCTCTTACTGAACATGAGGATTTAGCACTCTCAAATTAGGACTGTTGGTTAGTTTTCTATGTGTAAATTACCGACCTGATATTTTATTTCATTGCTTGCACCATTCTTATGACTCATATAGTAACAATTAATGGCCCTAGTACTAAGCTCAGTTAAAAAAAAATGTTTTCCTACACCTGAAAAGACAAACATGGGAAACATTGCAAAAGCCTGTAGCTGAACTGTTACATTTAAAATACTTCTAACAATATAATCATGCTGGAGGATGCCATATTCTCAAGTGTTAGCTTACATTTCCAGGTTCTTAACATTTGCCTTTCGTTTGTGGAGTAAAGGGGCCCAAAACATATCACAACAGGTGCCTTATAATTTCAAACTTCATGGGAGGGAAGGTAATGGAATGGCATACCCTCCTCTCCTCACATCAAGTTAGAGCTCCATAGGTAGTTCAGAATTAGAACAAACAGATGTGCACACTGGATCCCCTGGTAGTCCCTGCCTGCTTCACAGAGTAGAGTGTGAAGACAAAAGCGTCCCTCCAATACTTCCTCAATTTGTTAACGTCAAAGATAACAGTAGTCTATTTTGACAGGGTTGCTTGCATAACATTGTAAATATAATCTACTGTTCCATCCTAAATTATTTCAGTAGAGTAAACAGTGAATCTCATGTCCCTTTCCCTAGGTCACTTATTTTTTACTGCATTTTGAGTCCCTTAGAAAGTATACTCAGATTCAAAGAAAGAAAAATAATGTTAAAAAAGGCTTAACATTATGTATTAGCTCTGCCAATAAAATGCTAAAGCAAGCCAAGCTCAGTTGATTAGAGGTTACCAGATCAAACCTGCCAACTTTAGAGGTAAATCTTATTGCAGAGCGGGTCTGTTTAGCAGATGCAAGGCTGAGCAATGCCAGATCTGTAACAATCAGAAGGCATCCCAAAACTTATCCAAATCTGAGTCCTGAGGAAACTGATGAGGAGAACTATTGGACAACACCAGCTGTCATCACTGGACACAGCTGCAGTCCAATATCCTAAATAGTTGAGAATGATCAAAATATTCAGTGCAGAAGGAAAATAGTATAAATAGTAAAAGATACATAAATCTACAAAGGTACTTATGCATTAAACAATAAAGGATGTGAAATAGCCTATAATTTATCTAAGATAAAGATATTATGATATATGTGACGGTGATTAATCTACTAGCCATGATATTTCTCAGATTACAAGTACTCTAATACCTCTGATTTCTATTCTGCTTCAGTCTAGCCTGGTGATTGAAAATCCAACGCATGCTAGCCCAAGTGATACCAAGGGTCAGATCAATCAAATACATTTACTAGCAGTTTCTATAAAAAAAATGGGCGGTTAGACCTAGAATGATTTGTGTATATTTGAACGATGATAACAAATGAATAGGAATGGTTATATTTCTAAATGAATGGTTCTTCACAGCTAATGCTTTTCCCAATGGGCTTCACTAAAGCATACTTTGAGGTCTCAGAGCAGATGCTGACAGGTCATCATTTGCTATGACATCACACTTCAGGACTTTACAAACTATTGCTGTCTGCATTTCTTCCAGTGCTTCAGAGGTTACAAGCATGCATTTACTGTTTCTATGCAGAGCAGAACTGTAAATGCTAATCTTCTTTAAAATATGGTTTGCCTTCAAATCTGATGCACTGTGAAGGTTAAAGAGGTTAATAAGGCTGATTCTCAAGCTCAGACAGACTTTGTATGGTAATTTTGTTAATTTTTTAGGCTGAACAACAGTGCTGTCATAACTAAGGAGTGTGAGTAATGTATTTCTTCACACATGAAAGAACTTCACAGGGATCATCCCAGTTAAATGAAGGTAGCAGCAAACATCTTAATTTTCAACAAACAGTAGTAGTTCTACTGTGTAACATTTTTCCTGTATCTTGATTTCTAACATCCTCAGATCCTAAATCTGTAAGTCAAATTTCAAAGGCTTTATAAAAAAACTTTCATATTTTTAAAAGGCTTCACTCTTCACCACTTAGGATGTAGAACTTTCAAAGGTTTCTAAAGCTGTGATACTACCAAGGGAGTTCGTATTCATCTTTGTGAGGCAGGATGAAGTTTTCCATAATTGGGACATATTCAGTCAGCACCTCTTGCAGGACCTGAAGTGAACTAAGTTGAAGTTCTATAGCTATATAATTACCATATTTACTTGAATATAAGAAGGTTTTATTCCCCAATCAGCCTGAAGGAAAAAGACCCTTGTCTTACACTTACACACAAGGAAACCTCACTAAATACACTGCCTATCATTAAATTACAGCCAAAAGCAGCACATGCACAATAATGGAGCCAACTATCTTCTTCCCTCACTTGTCCCATCTAAATGGACTCACTGTTAAAGACAGTGGATCTCCACCAGCTTTGGTCATATGGAAACCAACTATACACTGCTTAAATGCAGCCAACACTGGGCATGACTATCAAACACATAGCCCATATGGGACAAGCATACTAATCAGAACTTTTTATTTTAGCCCTTAAATAAAAAAAGGGGGTAGGCAATCCCTCCACAGTGAACTGGCAAAGGGCCTGGAGGTACTGCAATACCAGGCTGGCACTAAGAGCCAGCCCTGACACCCTCCTCTTGGTGCCAAAAATGCTTTATTTTGGCCAAAAGGCTGAAATGCTGATGGGAACCTACCACAAGGATAACCCAGCTGAATGAGACTGGTAATGCCCATTGTGCTTAGTCTCCCTGAGTGCTAACTTTTTCAAGTCATGGTGAGCTACTACTTGAATACATTTGAACTTTCTCTTCATTCCCATAGCTGAGCACCTTTCTTTCCCTTTCTTTTCAGTGACTCCTGTTTTTTAACCAGCCTTAAATGCCTGGTAAATATCATTAAACAGAGCCCCAATTTACCCAGAATCCCTCTATCACCCCCCTTTCTCAGCCTGGCACACATGATTAGTGCATCCTATCTTATGAGATGCAGCTGAACCAGGTTGCCCTGTATTACATCTGCATATAATTTTTTTAAGGATTACAGGAGTTGTGACAAGAACACCTGGTTCCAGTCATGAGTGGGCATGCTAATAAGAACATGGATCCTTTGCAGGGTTGGGGGTGGTAGGTATCTAGAGTCAACACACATACTGAGCAGTGCTGAGCTGTGGGGTCACCATGGCTTCAAACACTGTTGTCTCTGCTGGGCTCTATCTCAATGAAATCATGAACCATTTGGCTTTTGACTAATGTCATGTAGTTTCCATAATCAAGGTTTCCCAGGGTGAGGCCTATCCCTTGCACTCTGGGCAGGCTGACCCCTGTGAGTTTCCCAAATGTGAGAAACTTGACTACCCGATGTTGTGGTAATGGGGGACTGTGTTTGTACATTCTCCCTGGCATTCTCCTTCGGCCTTTTGGATAAGAGCTAATGTGTCTAGGAGACATCTAGACTCCAACACCTTTGGGCTTGGGGCCTGCACATAGGATGCTTGCCATAGTTTTATAGAGTACCCCAAGTCCCAGATTGATTAGTTTGTGAGGGAGGAGACTTTCCTGATGGTAGAGCCACACAGACTTGAACAACAGAGCTCAGCTCAATCGATTTGGAATTCAGAACTAATTTGGCCTTAAGCCAAAAAACAAAGAGTTTGTACTATATAAAAATAGGTACAGAAGTGCTGCTTAAAAGTGTGTGCTAAAACTTGCAGCAGTTTCAAAAGAGCTGAAATGCATTAATTTTGGATGAACTAAGTTTATGGGTACCTGGAATAATTTCCCTATATGCAAGTTACTACAGGTATGTTTATTTCTAGGTCAGTAGTTTTCAATTTGCTTCTTATTTCTGTGTGTGCTGGGAGTGAAATGTCTGACACTAAGGAAGAGAGGAAGGGGATGAAGGGGAACAGGTTGTGGGGGGGCAGAGAGCAAGGGGGTTACCTGACACCCCACATTTATTTTCCCTACTGCATCAGTGGGAAGGGAACAAATTCTTGGCAAATCTTCAATAATTAGATTCTATACCTGTAAAATTACTACAAATTTATATTTTTCCATCTATACACTGTAATTATTAGGGGATTTATTTTATATTCATGATTGCCTTATACCCGAGTAAATATGGTACAAGGCAAATATGCCTCAAAATAAGTTCTCTCAGATTTTCAACATCAACACCAGCTAAAACTGTAAGATTTGTTTTGTTAGATCTTGTTAGGATCTAAGACCTGCAAAGAGTCCTCAGAAAATCAGCAGATGGCTTCAGCAAGTCTTCCTGACTCAGTTACTTAAATTTGGGTACTATACATTTGACACTTTTGTGGCCAAAGTTGACCATATGTCATGTTTTGCAGTGTTTCCTTACAGAGTGGTTGTGAACTATATTGTCATTAAGCAGTTTGTACTGTAACAGAGCATAATATTTCATCCAGACAAGTGGCAATCTCTTTCTTATTGCAGCTAATATATTTTAGAAGATGCCGCTTTACAAAAAAAAGTTCAAGATTCATTTGACCAGAGGGAGCATGAGAATACAAAAGCAAGAGGCTACATAACTCTGTAATCTAGTGACAGAGGCACTCCCCTAAGAGAGGCAAGTGTTTGTTGCATGATAGAAAAGCTTCAAAGACAGGAATGGTTAGTGGTCCCCACACCTCAGGGCAACCAGTAGTCAGATGGTTAGGGCATGCTTCTCTGAGGGAGGAGATGGAGGTTTGAATTCCCACAGGCAAAGGAGGATATTAAAACAAGGTTTCCTATTGCCTAAGTAATAAATATTAAGTTGGTGTTTAAAGGAACAGGAGGGGCACTGGTGATACCTTCAACTGTGTTAGATATTTAAGTCACCAAGAGCAGCAGGATTTAAAAAATATTTCCTATTGAATAGGCAAAAGTGTCACCTTTCTTAGCATGCTGGTTGCCTCAATCTCATTTTGAAACACCCAACTTTCCCCATGGACCACTGGTGATTATCTCAGGACTGTGGGTTCTAGCAGCCAAGCACCTAAATGTTAAGCACTGATACCCCAAGTCCCTGTCTGGGTATAGCTCCCAGTCTTCTAGACGTACAGAATTCGCGTTCTAATGATAGCAATGATGTGACAGGTTAGTGTCTGTTTCTTGCAAGTGTAGAAGTCTAATGGCATTATTTAAATACTGATGCTGTCAGAGAGAGATGTTCAAAATATTGGACTATATTGTAATTTTATGTAAAGCTGTATTTAATCTTAACAAAAAGGGTATTTTATTTAGATCCTCGAGTTCTATACTAAAAATATTAGTATTACTGACCAATTCAGTATTTTGCCTCTTGAATACTATAAATTATTTACATGGTAAAGAACATATCATTACAAAGTACAGAAAATAACCAATCATTATGATTATTTTAATCTCTTAAAGTGGTGAGTGTATGGTAATTAATTTTGGACCCACCACACTAAACATAATTACTAGGATACCTGAAGGAGTTTGCAGTTAATGTGAGGTTGGAAGTTACTGTACTTGCCAATAATTCCCCACTCTCCACCTCAATTAACCTACCCAAGTAAAACACAAACTTTTGGTAAGAACCTCTAAGGAGCCATCTATTTTAGTAAATAAGTGGCAAAAGAGCCATTTATTTCATTAATTCTAAACTATCTAATGAGGGAAATTTAACAATCTCCTTAGCAGATTGTTTCACTGCCTACAAGTTTACACAGGTATAAAGCTTTAACCTAATAATAGACTAAATCTGTACCGATTCTCATATAACTGACATCAGCATAGCGTCTTAATATTATTCTATGATCTGATATTCCAAGGTTTTCAGTCCTTCCCAAGAAGCACTGCTGGTACTGTTCGTTACTTTAGCCACCGCATTCTTCAGAACAGTTTTGAGAACAACAACAAGCCATAGCACTTATTTTTCACTATAGCATTCAGTCAACTATGGCCCAATTGTGCCCATATGCAGTAGGAGTCTATAAATACAACAAACCTCCTTCCCCAACCCCAAGAGTTCCCTCTGAATAGTCATGTTGGATGAAGTCTTCCTCAACTTTCATGGGACAAATGGAAATCCAGCCCACAAACACTGATGATATTGGAAAACTGCTGGCAGAATGGGGCCATCTATGCAGAGACTGTCTGCCTCCTTAGGGAGGTGCAAAGCCACCAGTAAGCTCTCTCATGTTTTCCACACTCTATTGCAAATATGCAGTCTGGGATTCCCCATTTGGTACCTGACCAAATAGGGAATCTGCTTCCACTGTAAAGAGTTTCTGTACGAACATTTCATATCACCTCTAATTGTATTACCTTTATTAACTGCTAGTAAGGAGAGGAAGAGGAAATGTTATTCATCTCTACCATCCTCATCTCCACCTTAAGCTGCTCCCTACCACTATGGAGAGTTGTCACGATTATGGACACAGGATAGGAATACTGCCAGAGAGACAGCAGTCTCCTTGTTTTTAATAGGGACATGTATAAAGAGGAAAATGTACTGAGATAGCATGGCAGTCCAGTGGAACAAACCTCAAAAATAGATATAGATAGTTTAAAGGCATGACATTATAAGAATGCTACATCATATAAAGCAAGTATCTGATAAAAAGATAACGATTTAAAAAGTACATGTATTTACTTAACATATCTGCACTTAATTGCTAGGGACAGAAATTATATATAAACCAGTATAAGTGATTGGAAATTAGTTCAAATTTGTAACACAACAGAAGTTCAGTGCACATAAACCACCTCCAAAATGGCTAAAACCAGTTTAAGATGAACCTGGATGAATGTAGTATCAGACTTAACTGATTTATGTTAAATCAGTTTATTGAACTTCTGTCCCAGATCCCTTCCAGATTCAAGTTAACTTATAGTTCCCCAGCCTTCTAGGATACTTTGCACCTTTCCCACATATCCCCCCTCACTGGATGGGCAGGCTAGGCTTGGCCTAAGCAGTCTTCTACAGCTGAGCAGAGAGGCATGCTCTAGCACCCCCTAGCTTCTGGCCTTGGTCAGTGCAGGCATGGGGCTGCATTTCCAGAATCAAAGATTCTGTTCATTTGCTCAGAGGTTCAATCTACCTTACTTAGACTATCCTGCAAAGACTGAATCGATTCAGCGTCAGGATTTCTGACTGTCTGAACTTAGCCTATATGTATTCTGAGTTGTATCTGTTTGCCCATTTTACTTATATTTGTGCTGCACAACTAATATCTCTAAAAAATATTTATTAGATCTATGCATTATGTTAATTAAATATTATTATAAAATAATCATTATTCTTATGAAAAAAAAATCAGGGAGAACACATATTGCCTTTGAGGCACAGTTTAGAAACCCAAAATGTTTGTTCCGAGCAAATCTGACATGGAGGCAAAGCAGCAACAATTATCCTTCAAAGCCATTTTCAAAACACAACATAATATACAAAACCACATTTTGTAAATTTCAGTGAGATTAGTTTTAATTGTTTGTGATTCAATTCATTTAACACTTTGAAAATATTATTAGTATTTCATTTTATGCTAACACCCAGCGTCCCAAAAGATAATGGATTGACTATATATTTACCATAGACATTCTTACTCACAAAACTGAAGTACAGGATATCACATCATGACTGAATCAGTAAGCTAGTATACATACATTATATCTATTGGGGTAACACGTTAGAAATGACATCTGGAGTATAAATTTAAAACCATTATATATGAACAAAAATAAAGGTGATGAATCTATGTGAGCATTGGTACTGTGAAATTTAAGCTGATTTTATGACTACTAACCTGCTAATATGGCTGAAAGCTTCTCTAGTAAAATAAGTGACCTTTGTGATGCTTTTCCCAAATGAGTAGATATGGTATTGAACTGTCAATATATTAGTTGCATCCAAAATAAATGACTGTTCTGAGAACAGCAATTGGCAACTCTGGGTAGAGAAAAGAACTAATCCTATAATATTTAGAAATAAATAAAAAGGTATCTCTGGCTTCTTTGCAAGTTGTACCCTTATTTATCAGCTGACTGTCCATCCCTGTTCTATAATTACATTATTGTGGTAGCTATTTTTCAAAATTGTACCCTTTCTTTAGAGACACTCATTGCTTTAACTGGATAGTTTTTCTCTTCCTCTGTCCTGCTGTGATGCCTTTATCATAATACTCATCATGCTCTGGCAGCCACAATCTTGGGCTCCCAAGAATAGCCTCATAGAAAGGGTAAAATGAATTTGCAGAAGCCTTCTTAAATGTATTTCCCTTCCTTTCTAGCTATTGTCAGTAAAGCAATAATCCCCGCCCCCCCCCTCCCAATGCTCCCTTCTCCTTCAGCCCTGGTGGGAGTGAAAGTGGAAGATTGGGCATGCGGAATATCCAGGTGACAGCTTTTATACCCTGCATTATCTACTGCTGTGCATGTTAATAGTTTATGTTAAATCTGATTAAATATCCTTACTGTTGCAAATGAGTATCTTAGTAAATTACTTTGACAGATCCTTTACTATGATTGCTTTCTCCATTTTCCTCTCTTTAAGTTAGATATCCAGAACTGTAGATATTCATTAATATTAATAGTGGTAAGGATTCATTTAAAAAGATGCACTTGGTTTCATCACACTGAATTAATCAGACACATTCTTTAATACTTTCTTTCTGAAGTAGGGGGCACATTTTCCTATTGTCTGGATAAATAACTTAGAAGCTTCATTTTCATGAGTCATTTGGGGTAATATTTTCAAAGGTGTTTAGACACTGAAACTTACAGATAGACACTGAGGAATTTTCAAAACTGGGAAAGCAGTTCACCTTAGCTTGATTTCAACAGGAGTGAGTTGTGTAACCTCCGTGGATGCTTTTGAAAATCCCACTCCCTTTCTACTGACCAGTTTCAATGCCTACAAATCTTTGAGAAACTGACCTTCGTGCACAGAGGTGACACAGGTTCTACTGACTAAGGGTCTAGATCTAAGCACCTAAGTCACTTGTGAAAACTTTACTTGACCCATTTTACCTTCAAGTGACATATCAGACCATGAGATACAAGAAAATGAATTTTCTGACTTTCACTAGACTAAAAGAAGAAAAAGCTTGTTTTGCAAGAAGGAACTCTTCCAATTATAGTCCACACCTGCACTCCTTACTTGACTTACTGTCTATGGAAAGCTACATGCTTTAATAATTATGCTACCATATTAACTAGTACTTTGCAATTAGTAAACATATCCAGTCAGTGTATATGCACTGGCAATTTTCATCTCAATTATGATAATTAGGGACCTACCGAATTCGTGGTGAGAGAAAGCAATTTTCACTGCTTGGCTGCAGCACGAAGAACGAATTACACTGTCGTTTTGTGGTGGCCCTGCCCCTCAGAGCTGATTTGCAGAGAGGCCCAGGGTGCAGGAGGGATGATAGGGCAGCTGCCATCTTGATGGCTGGCTACTCTTTGTGTGGAGCCATTCCTTGGCACTGACAGGTGGAAAGGCACGAGGGAGGTCATGCTGCCCAGCCAGCTGGTGCCTTCCCCTCCAGGGCAGGGTGCAAGGTTGTGCTGTAATGGCAGTAAGGTCTGTTGGCTCCCACTGGGGAGCCAGCATTTTATTTTTATTAGGCTTTATTAGGGTTTTTTTTTTTGATTTCCTGGGAAAATGCAGCCAATTGCATTTTTCACAGAGATCGCTGTTTTTTTGCAGTTTCCACAAAAATTGCAAAACCACAATTTAAGTAGATATTTAATGGTTACAATTTAAGTAGGTCCCTAATGATAACTCTGTCTAGTCTGTTTGCCTCACAAATATCTTGCTAATCTATTACGTTCCCTTTAATGCTCTACTTTGCTTCATCACAGTATCCTCTCCTTGAATTCCTATATATTAGCTTCCTGTCTGTTCCTGACTCATGTATATATGTTTCCCTCCACTTGAGATCACCCCCTTGGTCCTAAGCCAGATGTGTCAAACCCACCTCGTGCCCCTTGGCCAGATCCAAACTGTGGGTCTCTTTGCGAACCAGATCCAGCCCAGTGTACACGGAAGTGGCAGTGGAGAATATGGTGGGCAGCAGAGGCAGCAAAGCATCCAGTGGCAGTGTAAGTGGCAATGGAGCAGGTGACAGTGGTAGTGGCAACAGCAGCAGCAGAGCACACAGTAGTGAGTCCAGCTGCATGCCCCGTGCTAGGGATATTGCTGTGGCCCTGGCACCACATACCACCACTGTGCCATAGGGGCAACTCCAGCTCTAGCTCCAGCTCCAACTCTACCACAGAAGATGCAGATGCAGCAAGGCCTGCCACTGCATGCTCTGTTGCTGTTGCTGCTGTGGCTACCACCAGTGCCACTGCATGCTCTGCTGCCATTGTTATCACCACCACTACCACATGCTCCACTGTCACCATCGCATAATCTGCTGCCTTTGAATGCTCCACTCCCACTGTCACTGTGTGCCTCCAACTTCTGGTCTCACACTGGTAGTTTAGTGGACTGGAGAGAGCAGCTCTGCAGGCTGGATCTGGCCTGCCATATATTTGCTACCTGTACTCTAAACCTTTCTTCATCTCCATTCCCACTTAAAAGGTGGCACCTTCTGCCACGTTGCCCTTTTGTCTGAAATAGCCTTCATCTATCAAAAAACTTTCCATCTTTCTGTCCCTCTGTATGGCCTGTCTTTCTTTTTCTCTCCAGACCTGCTTAGCTGATGGGGATTTATTAGGTGAGGAAAGTGTGGTCACATTGGCTCTACTCTTTTCCTTTCCAAAAATCCACAGATTTTTGCAATGGCCCTTTTAGTTCGGCAGCTTTGCAGCAATTTTTATATGACAGCTGGAGTTTTCAGCTTCACTTCTCACTCGTATGCAAAAAGTATCTACTGAAGAAAAACACCCAATTTATATGGGGTTTGAGTTGGCGAGAACAGAGATGCATATTTTTGTTTCACCTACCGGTTTCTGTTGCTGGAAATCCAATCGGAGATTAATGTTGCAGCCTGCTGGTGACAGTGTTTGTTACCAAAGCTGCAGGCCAGCATGATGACTTCTCGACGCAATTCTCTGCCCAGATAACAAACACAGATGCTCATCAGGTCATGTTTATAAATATACATGCTGAAATTATCCAAAAGCAATATTTTAACCTCTCTTCTAAGATAAAAGGAGCAGTTCATATTTAAGTAAACTAAGATATGAAAGAATGCTGTAACTGAGTATTTGTGAACGCCAGCTAAGCAGTTGTTACAACTGCAATGTTTAAATAAAAGCCATGCACCAAAATTTGCCCTCATTGACACTCATACATCCCTACTGACTTCACTGGCCCCAGGAGTTCAAATCCCAAAATCTCCAATGGAGCCAGAACTTAAATTAAAGCTTAGCAAGAACATTTCTTTGTTGTCTAAACTAAAGGAATAGGAAACTGCTTCGCAGCAGCTACCCCCTCAGGTGAGGAAACATAAAAGGAGGAGAATGGTAGGAAGGTATTCACAAGCTGCTGAAGTTCTCACTAAATACTAGATGAGTGCTTTACTACAACTGTCTATTGCAGAAACAAAGAAAGAAATATAACAGTACTCATGTTGATAGGGAGCTTGAATAAGGGATCTGTTTAAATTATTTGTTGGCCATCCAAGCTTGAGATACATCGATGCAACTTGTTTTAAAATATATTCCTGGAAATAAAAAGAAAAAAAAGATAAATGTATTTTCAGCTTTATATTAGGACTCTTCTCACTTGAAATATCACTGACATTTTTTCTAAATGTTTCACTTCCAAGATGCTTTGATTTGGGTCTGCCAGATTACAATGTGGACTTTTGCAAATGCCTTTCTTTACTGTATTGGGTGATGAGCCTACAGAAACATGTCCAGGACCACAGTTCTAACCAATTTAATACTATAAAATATGGGAGCTTAGATATTGCTTGCTTAGACAATATTTTCAACTCATATAGAAGAGGGAAAAGTTTTTGAAATTCAGACAGGCTAATGTCTTTTCTAGCTAAGCCAGTCTCAACTTCAGAATGCATATTTGAGTAATGCCCGTTAACATTTATAAGAGACACACTTAGCACTATGCAGTGAAGTAACTGATAGCCATGACCATCTTTATATTCATAGTTATGGCAAAACCATTACGTAAGTGCAGCCAATTTATCTAATAATACTGAGCAATGTGTGTTGCATATCTAGACTGGGTTATTTAACGATACTGTATTTCAATGTCCATTGAATTCTTATTTTGAAATATTAATGGCAGCACAAGATACATTTTATCTTACTTTCACATCTTAAAAAACAGGTATCTTTACATTCTCAGACAAATCTTATTTTCATTATATTCATACACAGTTTTCTCCCAGTGAAGTTCACAGCTTGAAAAAACAAGAATTGAAATATAAACTAATACTAGAGAACTATTTTATTTTTATAAGGCTGTGTATGTATATGTGTGTGTGTGTGTGTGTATAATCACATGACAAAAGGAATGCACAATACAGCTTTTTCCAGCAGATAAGTTATTCTGTGACTAAAGTGACTTAAAATTTCTTCAGCTATCAACTCTGCTTTCAGAAGTTTGGGAGGATCAGTGATAAAACACAATCCTGCAATGAAATTTACCATTTTTATTTATTAAAATTGCATTCTACTTATATAAACATGTTTGGAAGTGAAAAAACAGTGACTGTATAATGATGCTTTTTTTTCAGTGCAGATTTTGGTCAATAGACTATAGCTGCAAATGATTTAACATAATTTTACATTACAGCTGTCTGGTTTGGAGTTAGACCCAAATCACAGATTCATGTAGAAATATTTCAGTGTGCATGTACTAATCCACAGTACTCTTTTTTCATACCAGCAGGTATCTAGGTATCTTTTCATAACTCTCATTTACATATACCAGGTATTATGAAATTCCTTCACGTCAATGTTTCAAATTAACATACAATGTTGCTGGCCATTCATTTTATGTGCAGTATTCAAGATTCACTGCTATTACAAAAGCTCGGCCCAGGTTATAATTGTCAATAGAGGCAATTAAAGCCTGTGTCATCAGCATTCCTTTTATCAAGCTTAAGCTTTTGTAACATTTTTTCAGGTAATGCTAAAGAGTTCATTGTGTCTATTTTGATTATCTACTGTGTGCTGCTACTGCTGTCCCCTCAGACCCAATTATAAATGGGTTTTTGACTCAATAGTGATCTAATCCTTCTTAATTAAGAGAAGTGCATTAAATTCACCATGCCTTTTTGGATGGAAATAATGACTGGAAATCTTTATCTCAACTGCATGCATCCTGCTAAGTTCTGCTAGCCTTCTCAGTTCATTCTTATCTGAGGCCTCAGTATAAGTACAGCCCAGCTCCAGGAAATACAGAATTTGGGATATGTGATTTTTTAAAAGTTAAATAGCTTATTTGTCACAATATTTTATAGCAAGAACAGTTACCTTTGCTTGTACTAATTACATGCGCCTCAAATAGCAGTTATATCACCGTTCAAATGCAAATGAAACAAAGCTTGACAATTGCTATGTTTAAATTAAAAATAATTAGAAAGTGAGTTAATAATCCTAGGTCAGTTACAGTATTTAACTGGGGACTAGTTCATCTCATGGAAACAGAAAAAAAGAGAATATGTTTTTTACATTGAAGATGTTGTAGTTTTCTGTGCGGTCCAGTAATTTATCTAGAGGATAAAGAGCTCGGCTGGCAGCATGCCAAGGAAGAAAATCCTTCTCTTCAGAAAGGTATCTGATAATCTCCAGAGGAATACTTTGAGGCAAATAGCCAGCTCTGCACAGTCAAAGAAGTTAATATTATTATTATTTGCAGAGAAGGTACATGATGATGCAAAAAAGAGTTTTTTCATATGCAAATGACAGACAGAAATCATGATAAATCCAGCACATTATAATGAAATCAAAGTCATTGCTCTTTAAAATAAAACAACAAAAAATACTTGTATACTTTAAGTGTCTGATAGATAGAAGTAAGGCCCATATAGAAAGCAGTCTGAATTAAATCAACAACCCCAGGAATTTTGCTTCACAGAACATTCCTACAGGCCACGGGCAATTGAGAAGAACTGATTGTGAAGAAGCATTATTTAATTTCATACTTATTCTCCCCTTCAAAGTTGTTTTGTGTAGTATCTACATCGAGCCATTTTGGAACAAGTTACTTTGGTATAAATGGAAGCAGAATCCAATAGCATCACAGGAGTTTAAGAATGTTTTGGTATTTTTCATCAGAACTATGTGTTTTCGAAGTTTAAAAATCAATTAAAAGTCACTCCCTATTTTCCATGGCAGAAAGAGATGCTTCTAGCAAATCAAATAGTTTAACAACTTTCCTGAATTTCTGTTAAAGGTTTTCATATAAAAATGTAATCAAAATACAAGCATTTAGAAGTAGCTTTTTAAAAATTCTATACTGGAAATTTCAAGCTTCAGGATCTTTGCTCATTTTATTTTTCTGAATTGTTTTATATCTAACTATCAGAGTGCAGAAACAAAATGTAACCCTCTGGGTGAAAACTTTTTCACAATACATAGACCTGTTCTCTGGATGCAACCATTTACATCCATAGGAGTTCTCTACATATCTGAAAAGGAAATAATTATTCTGTTTTTATTAAACACATTCAGAACTGGCACTGAATTTTGCAGGTGTTGATTTAGCACAGGTTAGAGCATGATAAACCCTCACAGATTTTTTTGTCTGGCGGTTTGATAATGTTCCCTTTCATTTCCCTCACTGTTTGGAGAAAGGTACATATACAAATAAGCAAAGCGTGAGTGTTGACTAGACCATGGATATTTGAGTATGCAAGTATTGGAGGATAGGTTCTGATCTTAAATAATGCCAGTACCAATCCAGAGTAACTTGCCTGATACCTTTGAAATAGATACAACCTAAGACAAGTGGTTACTATAAAGGTACGTCCCCACACTACTAGTTCAGAACACATAGTGCCTCAAACTCCTTTGTGGCAAAATTCTTCCTTGATCCCCTTTTTCTGTTGAAAAGAAAGTGAGTTACTGCAGCCCCTGAAGGATTTATTCTTTTTCATACCAGCACCTCACCAGCTACTCCCCCATCTTGAGTCACTTCATCTTTTCCTGAAGCTGCATTCTGCCAAGAGATAGCTCTTGCTTAGCCAAAAAAAAAAAAAAAAGACAGGACACATTTTTGCTTAGTGAATCACACTGGATTTTTAAGACTGTGAGATTAGAATGTGGTCCCTAGAGCAGAACTGGGGCAGAGGAATGGTGTTATGTTCATGAATGAGGCAAGATTTGCAAGCGTCTAAAGCTAGAGAAAGTAACTCGATTTGAAATTGCTTTATTTTTGTCTATTTTTTCCAATTTCAAGAGCTAGAGAAGATTATGGAACCACATGTTGCTATAGTCCTAATGGTTTGTAAAGATGTGAAACTATAATTAATGGCACCAGGTGGAGACTGGATTGACTGCAAAGTTAAACATCTTGGAGATAATGTTTAGCAGAGAAGTAAACTAGCTTGAAGTTGTGTATTTGTAATTGGTTCCTAATGGGGTTTGTGATTATTGTAACTGATAATTTGGTTGACAAGGAGAAAGTGTGGAGCAAGAAACAAAAGGACGGCTGCAGGAAAACATGCTGCTTGAGGAACAAATGGATGTAGTATATTGTAGCTAGTGTTGTGGATCACACTCCTGAAATTCCATCCTTTGGAGCTAGCGACAAAAATATAATCTCAGCAGCAAAAAAGGAGAATGTGGGTGTGTCTACACATGCTATTAATATGCAGCAATAAATTCCAGAGCTTATTGCTCCAGAGTTTATTGCTTCCTGGAAGCTCCCAGGTGTGCTGTATACACCTGTGCCCAAACTGTAGCACAGTGGTCCAAGTCAAAGCAGCCCTGGCTGGCGGGTGGTCTGGTGGCACAAGGGTGCTTCAGTATGGGGCTAACTGACATACTGCCTCTGTACTGAAGCACCATTGTGCCCCAGCCAGCCAGGGCAGTGTCTACATGTGCATTACAGCACATGAAAAAACTCTGCAGCAGGGTAGTACTTTATTTACTACCCTGCTGAGGTATTTAATAGTTTCCTACACCCTAAAAGGGATGCACATGTAGATGCTGAAATGATTACTGCAGAGTTAATTAGTCAGCTCTGCAGTAAACGTCTCCTGTAGATGTGTCCTGCGAGTGATTTATGTTATCATACTTCATGTAGAAAATAAATGTGAAGAGTGAATTCAGAGAGATCCCTCCTTTTTGCCATGTCTTTGTGTAGCAGCACACCTTCGGGTGCTTGCCACTTTAAGTGTTGAGTCTGGCAGAAAGCAGATGCCTGATTGCAGCAGCCATTGTAGAACACAGGCTAGCTATATAAAGACAGCAGTTTTACTGCAGGCAGCAGGCACAGACATTGCCTGGCTGAACTACTGTATGGAACATCTAGCAGGTAAGTGCAGGAGGTTCTTTGTCCTAGGCATGACCTAAAACTGTGCCCTGATGAGGAAGGGTGGCCTGGTGAGGCTCCTAGTGGTGTGGGAGCCCCTAGGAAATGCCAGGCCAGTTACTGCCCCAGTGAAAGGCGGGTAGGGGTGCCTTAACCCTAGCCCCCACCATCTAGTGGGTAAATCACAAGAGTGTGGGAGTAGTGGGGCCAGGTATGCTCATGTGTACATCCCTGTGCCCAGCAGGGATGTGAGATCCTGGAGACCCCAGAGGGGGTAGTGTGGGAAGTGTAGTGTGAGGCCCAGAATGGAGTAGAGTTGAATTGGGAGCAGGCCTGAAGGGCTGTGCATGTGAGGGGGCTGAGTAGGGCTGAACAGGGAGTAGATCTGAAGGACAGTCCCAGGGGTGCACTGGGTAGGGCCGAATTGGAGTAAGCCTGAAGGCCAGTGCAAGGGCCAGCCCTGTGAGAAGCTAGCTGCAAGTATGAGGAGGAGACCGCAGAGTGGGGTGTGGTATAGTTGCCCGGTGAGGGGCTTGGGGCAGAACTGACCCAGGGTTTGGCACAAGGCTGGGCCACGTAGAGTAGGGGAAGCCATGGGAACCGAAGGACTGCGTGGTGAGGCCAGCATGCAAGTAGCGAAGCCTGATGGCTTAAGAGGGGCCACTCAAGATGAGCAAGGGCAATGGAGTGTGGCCCAGTAATGGGCAGTATATCAGAGGCCCCTGAGACAGGCAGGTGGAGTGAAGGTGAGGATGAATTGAGCCCAACTTTGGACTGGGTTTGCTCTGGTCTCAGACAAGGAAGTAATCTTAATCTGGATGCCATCTGTGAGGCATGGGCTGTAGTATAGGGGAGGTTTGGAGCCGCAGATAGCGCCCCCTGGCATCGGGGCTGGGAATGGGCACCAGTTTATGGGAGCAGCAAAGTCGTGGCAGGAAAGACTGGGTGGACCGCCCCATAGAGACAGGTCGGCAGGCCGGCATGAGACTTGTCCCCGAGTGTACCTTGGAAGGTGCCAGAGTGCCGACATGTTGGAACCTGGAGCAGCTGTTTGCAGCCTCCTGGCTACAGCTGGCCCTGTCACACTTTGGTTTTCAAATAGCAACTCCTTTGTGGTAATAGTTATCTTAGGTACTGACAGACATACGGGGGGGAGGAGGCAGGGGGCGGAATGTGCTTTACCAGAAGCTGTAATGTGTTAGTTAGACCTGACTCTGCAGTATCTGTAGAGATCAGGTACTTCAGCAGCACTTTTTGGTGCTTTTAGCTAAAGCTGACTGAATCAGCTATTAGATAAAAGCACCAAAAAAGCCCCACTAAAGCACCTGATCTCTACAGAGGATGGGAAAGCCAGGTGCAACTAAGGTGCTGTCTCTTCTGGACATGTGCTGGGCTTGGCACACACTGAGTTTAAAGTAAGCCAAGGTTTTTTTGGTTTTTCTTCTACATCTGCAATCAGCTCTTTATAATAACAAGAGCAGGGGTACGCAACGTTTTTTGGATAGAGTGCCAAAAAAACCACAATGTCTACCTTGGAAGGTGCTAGAGTGCCAACATGTTGGAGCCTGGAACAACTGTTTGCAGCCTCCTGGCTACACTGGCCCATTGGGGCCCAGTCTGCTTGTAGCAGGGTTTGCAGCCTCCCAGCTGCCTGCTGGGAGCAGCCTGGACTCCATGGCTGGCAGTAGCTGCTTAGAGCCTGGGCTGGCAGTGGTGTGCTGAGCAAAATGGCCTTGTGAGCCATGCTCGGCACATATGCTGGGGGTTGCTGACCCCTGAACTAGACTTGTCTCTCATCACCTCTTGGCTGACAATTTCCAAAACTCCTTTTCCCCCTTAATAGCTCCAGTTATGTTCTTATCCTTTCTTCCTCTTCCCCTCAATCTCCTGGAGATCTTCTCTGTAACTTCTCTTCCATGCCTATTGAGTTTCCTTCCCAGATCTCCTGTTTCCTGTTTCTCTTATACGTCCAGACACACCAAAGCTTGCCACCTCTCCCGTCTTAAATGAAATTTGAATATATAGCTTCCCTCTCATCCACTCCTACCACTAAAACTCTGGTTCCAATCCATTTAGGCTGCGCAATTGTAACTTCTTTGTCTCCAGCTACCTGACTCTCTACTCTTCCATCTGTTTCAACATTCAGAAGCTAAGACAGTCTTTGATCCCCATGCTATACATTGCCTGAGGCTTTCAATAGGATATCTCTCATTAACAAAACAAAGTCATTACCTAGGTTTTACATATTTCATTGTCATCTACACTTTGTAGATGCCACTATCCCATCTCTCACTTCTCTCCACTTACTCCCTGTGTTCTGCTCATTTTCCTGGTTTTCCTGGGGGGTGTGGCGGGGTGGTTCCTTGTATTTAATATTATAATGAGGCTGGATCAAAGCCCTGGGTCCAGCTGGTCCCAGCCAGAGGATCAGAGCAAGTCATTCTGTTAGGCTGCTGGGACACAGGTGCCAACTACAGAGAGCCTAGAGCACTGCCTTAGGCCCAGCTGGATCTAATGGGGCAATAAGGACAACCAACCTCCTAAGGCCACAGATAACAGGCCCCACCTACTTTGGCCACCAGGCCCAGGCCATAGTATTCTGTCTGGACAAAGCCTTAGGTTTCTGACGTTCCTACACTTGCTTACTTCAGGGCTCTCTAGCCCTGACTCTTGGTTCACCTTGATTTGGCTCCTGATTTAGGTTCTGACTCCTAGCTCACCCTGATTCAGAACATCACCATCATCTGATGCTTGGCTCCTTGGAAACCTGACCCCTGGGCACTGCCTATGCATCAGGTGATATTTCCCAATTGTTCATGCCCAGGTTCCTAACAAATATGACCTATTCTTCCAACCTACTTCACCTTCAATATAATCAAACTGCAGGATCTCTCTGGAGTTCCAGATGGAAGCAATGGGTCACTTTGTAGAGTAAGAGCCTACCCAAGACAAGCAAAAGGGGAAGAATCAGAAACAAAGAGGTTGAAATCTACAAATCCTCAAAGTCACAGACCTATAGGAGCACTAAACCATAATTAGAATAATCAGAGAAGCAGCAGCAGGCACCTTTCTAGCTAAAGAAAAAATGGAATATAACTGTCAGCCAATTATGAAAAGAAAACACAATTCACAAGAACTGTACAGATGACAGAAAGTAATTTGAAGCTCTGTGCATGTTACACTTCTTTGGTGTCCCTCTCATCCCTTTTGCAGTGCTGATCATCAGAAGCCTGTTTCATCACTGTCTTCTCCTTTATCCACTCTCTTACCTTCTGCCATGCTGTCCCATAAGCATCAAACTCATAAGCATCAACTTTCTTCTTTTATCGCTCTTTAAAACAGTGGCTCTTAACTTTTGTAGATTCAGGGCCCCCACCCTTCCATAATTTCTATTTATTTATTTAATTTGGTGACACTCCAGCTGTTGTGTCACCTCAGCTCACCTCTGGTTCTCAACCAGGGTGATGCTACAGCTCCCATGACTGGATAGAACTGCCCTGCAGGCTGCACGCAAAGCCAGATCAGGAAGGGCGGGTCAGAAGCATGTGCTCCCCACTGCATACGGGTTATCTGATCAACCGAAAGTCACAACCCTTCATTGTCTGATCTGCCCCATGTGTCTCTGTTTCTGGAGTATCATACAGGGTCAGACCAAGAAGGGCTGCTACAAGAGCACACGTTCCTGCTCCAGTCCTTTCTACACAAGGCATAAGGGGTGGTTTCATATGGTTGCAGCACTCCTGAAAGGCTCTTGTGGTACCCCAGGGTACTGAGGCTCCCAGGTTGAGAACCATTGCCGTAAAAGATCGTTATTTCTCCTCATAAGGCCCCCAAATACTAATCCTGACCATGACAGGGACTTAGTTTTTTAAGTCTGTATATTCTTCAGTAATCAGCCATGGGGCTGGCTTTCAACACACCTAACAAGACCAGCAACAGGTATCAGGCCATTGTCTGCCAGAATTCAATAAACATGAGCTATGTTGCAATGACAGTGGTCTTTTTTCTGTATTTTTCCAGTGTAACCATTTCAGGGGTTAACTGAAATGTTGCATCTCTCTTGGAAAGCAACTGATATGACTTCTGGTTAATGCAGGTTCTTCTCATACAGGTTAATACACTTACAACATGTAGTGACTGCTATGTTGTATGAAGTAAGCAGGCCTAAGTATTATACACCAAAAGCAGCCATTTGAAGATATCAGCAAATATCCAATAAAAAACTTCTGCAGAGAACTTTGATATATGGTTTTTATGTAGGAAAAATAATCTAACCAACCACTGCAGTGAAAGCTAAATATTTCACACCACTTTATCCAGTTCACTGTTATTGTATTTGAAGCCACTGGTGCTAGGTCACAGGCAAGTGTTCTAATTTTGGCCATGAACCTGCAGCGTATTTACTAGGGGTGTGCAAAGTGGACCCTATTTGATTCAGATTCAGCCCAAATCAGGGACAGCGATTTGATTCATTGATTCAGATCACTGTCCCTGATTCGATTCAGCTAAATCCAAATCTGAAGATTTGGTGCTGATTTGGAGAGTCAGAGATTTGGATATAGACACAGCTTTAAAAGTTTTTTCTATATACCTTGAGGTACCAGCATGGCTTGTGAATGCTGCGATGTTGGGATGGATGGAGTGTCCCACAGAAGTGTGGGGAGGCCCTCCATGGGCTCAGCTGCAAACCCGGAAGTGGGTTGGAAGTACTTCCAGTTCATTTCTGGGTCCACCAGGGAGCATGCTGGGGGCCCCCTGTCCCCCCCACCAGATTGGTGATCGGTCATGGGGGGCCACAAGTGCCTCCCTGAAACCAAGGAGGCACCAGTAACCAAGTTGGAGGGGCATGGTGAGGTCCCCCCAGCACACTCCTCGGCAGACCCGGAAGTGGACCAGAAGTGCTTCTGGTCCACTTCTGGGTCTGCTGCCGAGCATGCTGGGGGGCCCCACCATGCCCCCCTGCATGTCTGTGGGACACTCCATGCACCCTGGTATCACAGCATTCATGAACCCCTGCTACCTAGAGGTATGTAGAAAAAACATTTAAAGCTGTGTCAATGTCTGAATCTCTGAATCTTTCCGAATCGATTTGGAGGGCTCTGATTCAATTCTGAGAGATTAAAGGGTCTCCTGATCTGATTTGGATTCAGAGATTTGGCCACTGAATCAGGCTAAATCTCCACTGAATCAAATCAGGAACCAAAGCTTCGCACAGCCCTAGTATTTACACAAATCTAATACACTAAAAATTTCCAAATACATTAAACTGGTTTTGCATCTCAAATGCATTTTGAGTTATGCACCTTTTCTTTGACATCCTAAATCACACAGAAAGAGCAGAATGCAAGCATGTTGTACAGTCACTGAGATACAGCAAAGGTACACTTATGCCATTTGATACATTTACTCTAACACTGCCGAACACTACATAATTGTTCTTGCTTATCTGTGTATATGAGAGCCGTGCTGTCAGGCATTCTTTCATCACTTATTAGGTGAAGTCAAGTGCAAACAAAGAACTTTTCCATTGTGTTTAAACAGGGCAAGATTTGGGATCATCTTTATCTCCTCTGTTAGTGAGTTCTCCAGCAGAAATCCTCTGGCAAATCGAACAAGGACAATGTCAGCGTGGCAGCATGATGTGCCCCTGACAACCTGTTTCACTTATCAGGCAACCTTTCTGCAGAATGGACCAGTGGGGATTGCATGATGAATAAAGCCATAGCAGTCTACAGGCTACTTCTGAAAATGCAAAATGTATTGGATGAATATTGCTAGCCCCGCATCTAACAGGAAAGAGCAGTATATAGTTTGATGGCAAATATTTTGGTTTGATTATATTATAAGGCAGTCTTGGATTAGAAATACATCTAGACCAAAATATAAGAATAAGTACATTGACAGGGAGAAGATGCACCCATTTTCCAATGATGACAGAGCAAGGCATGTTGCTTCTAAGGGATCTTTCAGTGGCTTTTTGCACAATAGTGTCATGAACATCAGCTCTTAAATGAGACACTCTCTTGCCTGTACTGAAGAAAGCACTCTGGTAGGCCTTGATACCAAGGGAAGAAGCAATGAATAAGAAAAGAGAATATTAAAAATGGTAATGAAATATCCTTCACAAAGAATTCCCACTAAAAATCTAATGAATATCAAAATTAATCTTTAAATTACTGAATATGTAATCTTTAAATTACATGAGCTTTTAATGACTCAGATAAAGACAGCAGATCTAGATTATGCTATGAAACATCAGTGTGTTATTCAGCTGTATTCTGACCTTGGTTTGTTCTTTACACTGAGCCACTGAACTCATGGACAGATCCCAACACATTCATTTTCCCCTTAGGGACAAAGTACCAAATGGTAGTGTAATTGCCAAGGGAAAATTATTACACCGTTCTGAATTATTTCTATCATAAATCCAGGACCAGTCAAACAGACTCTGTCACAAAAACGACAGGGTTGCAGTACAGTGATGAGAATCCCACATACAAGTATACCATAAATCCCTAAGCCCCACCACCCACCAAAGTCATTTTGAGTAATGTGTTTAAATCAAAATTAGAAAATCCAAGCTGGCAGCAAACTGGTTGACATTGTTGAAACAATGGAAATGAGGTGATTTACTTGCCACTGGTTTAAAACCCATCCTGGGTTGTCTGTTTCATATGAAATGTGCAGAACGTGACTAGCTTTCAGTCAGGAAAAAATCTTCTTGTGAGAAGGAAAAAGGAAAAAAAAGAAACAAGAAAAGAAAAGTAGCTCTTTTTAATGTAGTTTTGCAACATAGATTGTTTCTGTTTCCGGTTCTGTTTTTGTGCTCTGCCTCACAAGGGAACAGACAATATTCAACAGTTCATTAAAAAAAAACCACTTAAAAAGGGTTTTGTTTCTTATTCATTGGCTCATTTAGGACAAAACAATGAGGATCACAGCAAATTACATATCAACCTTGGTTTATTATGCACAATTTAAATATAAATATTATTTGACTATCTAATCCTGTTTTTCCTTCCCTGCTTCAAGAAGAACACTTATCCCTGCTGGTAACCTCAGAAGGTATTTGACTGCTGTTTTCTGTCATGTGCCCTCCTGGAAGTAGCAGTGGTGAGGTATCAACAGAAAATTTTGAATAATGAAGGAGAAAAAAAAGATCCTTAAGTAGCAAGGACACACAAGCGGCCCGAAGACCATCTCCAAAGAGCCTATGACAGGTACCCCTGACTTCTGCAAGTCTGAGAGGCTAGAGACAAAAAAGATGAAATCCAAGAGATCCAAATTCCAGTAAAAAAAAAAAAAAAAAAAAAAAAAAAAAAAAAA
>NW_017729022.1:29839066-29845302 GCF_001723915.1 Gavialis gangeticus | reverse complement strand
AAAAAAAAAAAAAAAAAAAAAAAGAGAGAAAGGAAGAAAAGAAAAGACTGGAACAAGCATTGCTAACCTCTCTCAAACATGCACAGAAAGCTTCTTGGCAATGATAGAAAATTCATCCCTCGAGGGATCTGCCCATCTGAAGAGTCAAGAACAAATACAAGTTTCAAAAGCTGATCTGCCTAGTTCTCCCTATGTGAGCTGACTTTGGTCCTTTTAGGACATAAGAATGCTTGTTTGGCTCTATCCAAATGAGTTGATCTATAACAATTTACACCAGATGTGAATTTTGCTCCTATGTGATTTGAGTCCTGGGATGCAGTACTTCTCTTTAATGAATGCAACACTATCATTTGGCTTGTAAGCCAACTTCAGCTGCTAAATTTAAATTAACATTGCATATCTGCAGCCTCAAAGAAATGAAACAGGCATGTTCTATGATGGTTATGAATCAGGCTTTCTTAATATTATGTTTTCTTACATGAAAAATAGTTGAGGGCTCTTCAAGCGATGTTCAGTTCTACACAAGGGCATCTGAAGTATCATACATGGAATAGTTTAAATTGAATGCAATTAGCAGGGAACACCATGTGTCTTAAATTATCTTGCGCAGCTTTATAGTTACTACCTAAGCAAAAGCTGATGTTAATTTGAATTAATCACTTACCTTTGTTGGAGAACCCCCCCCCCCTTCAAATTAACTAAGCTACTTTTTCCCCTCCCCTATCACAAAAAGAAAGTGAAAAAGGAATCAGCTTCTGCTTCCTTGCTAAAATTTTGGTATATATAATAATTTATATCATATCAGTGTCCATTATCATGAACCCCTGATATTTCTTTTAAGTTACTCACTTACTTACATTTGTTAAAGAAACATGAATATTCATTTATTTCAAGGAATAAAGGTGATTCCAGATGGCTCAATTATTTAAAGTGTTCTTCAAAGTGGGTTTTGGGGGGTTTTTTTTGGAGGGGGTTAGAATTTAGGGTCATTCCACTCTTAACTGACTCATATATAGCTATGTAACTGCTGTTTTAGGTGCTTAGCCACTGTCTGCAATTCAGCATTGCCTGTGACAGTCCATTGATCATGCCCAATAGTGCTGTGCTGTAGCCAAGCAGGTATGCATGCAAGTTTGAGAAAGTCCAGAAATTTTAGTCAAACAAAAACCATGACCACCAGGTATAAGATGCTGGAGGAAAAGGACAATAATCTTTCCATTTTTAACCTAATAAGCTAGTGGCTAGGGGACTTGCCTCTGGAGTAGGGGACCCAGTGTCTATGCCCCTGTTGCCCAAGGGGAATTGAAAAAACATATATTGCTTCCCAGCAAAGTGTTTTGACCACCAAGCCACTGGCCAGACATTGCCCAGACCCCTCTCTCTTGAAACTGGTCCACTGCACCTTACATCTGATATTCACTGGATAAACAGCCTTGGGAAAGTTCTTTTTCCATTGGGACCTAGCACCCCTTCATTCCAGAGCAGCAACCATACGACTGAGCCACACACCCTCTAGCTTTTAAGTTTCCTCCCAATCTTACGCATCTCCCTCTCTTGGCTGCCAAGTCGACTATTTTCCATGCTGCAGCTGTAGCTTCATGGTCAGAGCACTCGAGCAAGTGAAGCAGGTTTAGACAATCAGACTCTCTGGGTGAGTGCCCTGGTCACTAGGCTGTTGGTTTGAGGCATGCAGACTGGTTGTTTGGGTGGTATCTGGGAGCTGACACTCTTGATATACACACTCCTGGAGTCTGTATGTTTTGGAAGGCCAATGCTAGCAAGCTGTTTTTCAGATCCCAAAGGCGACACAGAAAACACAACTTGCATACGTGTTCAGTGGTGAAAGCTCAGAAAGGTTTGTTGTTGGACAGCACAGCAGTTGGTCTGATAACAATAGTTTCACAGTTTCTAGGGTCAGGAGGGACCTGAACAGATCATCAAGTCTGACCCCCTGCCCTGGGCAGGAACAAGTGCTGGGATCATAATACCCCAGCCAGATATCTATCCAACCTCCTCTTGAAGACCTCCCAAGGTAGGGGAGAGCACCACCTCCCTTGGGAGTCCATTCCAGAGCCTAACCGTAAAGTAATGCCTCCTGGTATCAAGCCTGAACCTGCTCTCAATCACTTTGTGGCTGTTACTTCTTGTTATCCCAGGTGGTGCCCGGGGGGAACAGAGCTTTACCTATTTTCCGCTGGTCCCCCCGGTGAGTTTATAGACAGCCACCAGATCCCCTCAGTCTTCTCTTGTAGAGGCTGAATAGATCCTAGAAACTATGAAACAATCAGTCCAACTTAGTGCAGCTTGCCCTTGAAAGGTAGATGCACCATACACTATTCATATGCCCCTAGGTCTTTGCAAGGGGCAGGTCTTCAAACACCTGTATTTATACTTCCAGCCCCCCTCCTTCCCCAGTCTCATGCCACCTCTTATGTCTCTCTGTTAATGTTCATCTGTACTTGCATCATTTGCCAAGGTTATGCATCTGTACTTGTTATCTCTGTTTCATTAGTAAGTTTTAACTTTTACATTTGTTCTTGAGCTTTTCTGACTGCTGTTTTTGTATTCCCTTCGGTGTCTTTATGCTCAATAGAGCATTTTTTTTTCTTTCTTACTGGGCCACTGTAATATGGAACCCGTACCTCTATTATTTATAAAGATCTCTTTAAGGATGCCAGCCCAGGATGACAGTCAGGCCTCCCCCAGGGTGCTTATAGGAGGCCTGACAAGAGAAGATCTGTAAGTGGAAATACTGGTCAGCTGCATTGCCATGGGCAAGTAATCCCTGAAGGCAGGCCAGGCCCAAGAGGCTGGTGTGCAGGTAAGCCAGATCTAAGACAGACAGACTGTTGTGTGGGTGAGCCAGACCCGAAAGACTGCTGTGCAGAGAACAAATGTTAGTCACCCCTCTCTCCAACTGAGCTGAGGGCCTGTAACCATTGGAAGAACAAGATGTGACAGGTGAGATCACAAGCTTTCAGATGGTTGGGAGACCAAGCCAAGTTCCTCTCTGCTACAGGGCAGTAGTATGCCCCGAAGTTACAGCCCCACGACCATCACAGTCATCTAGGAGTCAGAAGGCCCCATACTGTTTTTTTAGCACTGTAACTTGCTATAACTTAGCATAACTATGGCCTAGCACAACCGGAGCCAACACAGGCTATTGGGCTAAAAGGTGGGAAAATCATTGTCATCCTCTTCCTCCATTTTACTTTCAGTAGGAATATGTGCTGGGCAATTCCAAACTGTTTATAAATGATAAAAACTGCAGTTATGCAGCTATGTATATGTACTTAATGATGCAGAGTAAAACAGGATTTAGCCGCTTATCTCTTAGTCTGTTGATGTTCTATGTACTTCAGCAGCATGTGTTCAAAAAAAGTTCAAAATGACTTACAATTTTGTTTTTGTAGGTATGTCATGCATTATCTGTCTCTCTTGGTGTAATGTATATGGCTTTGGTAAAAGAAAGCCAACATCTGACTGGGCAATAAGATAATCGGAGTTTAAAAATGAGAGACCTTCCTACTGAATGACAGTATACAAAAATGATCCTGAAAAGATGCAAGGAAAATTACTCATGCATAAAAATAGCTGCAGGATTGGGCTTCATATCTGCAAATGCATCCTTGTATGTATGCACATATCTGGTCACTGGCATGATAATATTATCCTCATAATACCCTGGGAATCAGGAAGTATTATTTCCTCCAAATTACACGTGGAAAATGAAGGCACAGATGTTTGTGCTTTTTTTTCTGTTTTTTTTTTAAGTGACTTGGCTAAGGAAGAACCAAGAACTGAATGCAGGGTTCACAAATCTCTCTCCAGCACCCTAAACATAAGATAGTGCTTCCCCATCCTTCATTTGTGGCAAGTGAAAAGATCTGTTCGTAAAGCCACATAAAAATGAACCAAATGCATGTGACTTTCATTCCAAACTGTTGTCTGTAAATGAAAGCCAGCGAAATGATCCCCTGTTGTATTTTACATGTGCCACAGTGAAATCCTAACCTGCAGTTTTAAAAATTGTCATGTAAAATCAAAAATGCAAACTCTAAAATCAGAAAACAGAATCTGCACAGGTAGTTTGAAAGTTCACCTCACAGTTCAGAAGTTCAGAGTGCATGTTCTGGCAAGTCATCAAACATATTCATGTAAGATTACTACTCAATCCCATTTTAGACAGCAGCAATTATATAGAGAGATCAGAGGAACAGGAGGATGGTGGGAGGTCATTTGCGAGGGGCTCTTATTTTTCCTTCTCTGCCTGCTTCACTTAAAATACCAGATTAAAATTCTCCTTACTGATATAAGCACAATTCTCTTCAATTTTTGTTAATGCTTGTGAGATAATAGCTGAAGATGGCTCATCCTCATGTTATCACAATGGAGTTCATGGCTTCTGAACTTTAATGTGGATGCATCTATCACAAGCCAACTTCAAGAGCTAAACAAAACCATAAGGTGGCAAAACTGGGGCTAATCAAAATTTTCTACTATCTTGAACACGATGGCATTTTCCTGATCCAATCTACTTTGGTTTGTTGCTAAGTATATAATTAGTACAGTATATGGGATGAAAGTATTCTTGCCAGCATGAATCAGGAGTCCAAAGCACAGGTGAAGAATTACATTTTGTGGTGATAGTAAATTAAAAGCATCATTCACTTCTATGAGAAATATAAATACTCCAGCAAGATTAATCCAATGAACTAAGTATTCTGGAGCAGGCTCGAAGAATTTTTTATTAGGGTAAAATTACATGTTATACCTAGACCACACTAAATCTGTGGAGTGTTAAACAGTGTTAAAGTTAGAATGCTCTGAGTAGTCACACGTTAAGGGTTAATACTGTTTCTTGCCTCCACAACTCTGACTTGCCACTGGAGGGCTCATGAGCAGGGGTGTGGCTAAGAGTCAGGACACTTGGCTAAGTACAGACAGTCAAAAAGCCCAAGGCTGAATAGATTCAATCTTTGCAGGTTAGACTAAAGTGCATAGATTGAACTGATAAACAAGTGAACAGGCATTCTCTTTTAATTCCAGAAATGCAGCCACATGCCTGCAGCGGCCCAGGCCAGAAGCTGGGGGCACTAGAACACCCCTCCCTGCTTACCTGGAGCAGACAGCTTAGGCCAAGGCTAGCCTGTCCACCCTGTGATGGGGACTTTACAGAGGGAGGTGCAAAGCATCCTGGGATATTGGGAGACTGTGAGTTAACTTGAATCTCGAGGGGATCTGGGACAGAAGTTCAATAAACCAATTTAACCTAAATCAGTTAAGTCTGATGCTATATCCATCCAGGTTTGTCTTAAGCTGGTTTTGGCCATTTTGAAAGTAGTTTCTGTGCACTGAACTTCTGTTGCATTACAGATTTGAACCAGTTTCCAATCACACCAGTTTATGTGTAATTTCTGTCCCTAGCCCTAGACTTTATCCCTGCCCTGGATGGGGTCCTGGGAGTTATGCACCTGGGATGCTGGAGGCTTCCAAAATGCTTGTTTTATCTCTGTGGAGGAAACTGAAATAACCCAAAAATGAGCTAGGTAGCACAGGCCAGGGTTAACCCTTGCCTGAAGTGGCATAATTCTGAGACGCTCAGCGTGCACTAAGCACAAGTTAACAAACTTTAACATGCAGACATTTGTGTTTTCAGTGATGCTAGTACAGATGATCTAAGTGTAACACGTAACTTCACCCTTATTCTTTTGAACATTTTCTAGTAGTTGAAGGACTTATCCAAATTCCTTACATGTTTGCGGGGAAAGAGGGTTGTTGAATTCTGGTAGCAGGGCTTCCCTGCAATATATTGTAAATTTTGGGTCACTGCCCACTAGCCCATAATAATAACAGATTGAATGCTGACACAGTAACAAAGCAGGGCAAAGGTTTTGATTTGCCATTTGTCCCATGATGTTTTGATTTTTTTTATATGACCATAAAGATTTATGAACTGAAACAACTGCCTCCAAGTAGGATGGAGATGAAGGTTTCAGTAAGCATAAAGAATATTAGGTTGTGGACACGTACATTTGGAGCCATTTTAAAAGGGAAGTGGGGGCTTTTACTCCAAATCATGCACCAGATGCTATAACAGAGATGTGCAAAGTCTGGCCCGCAGGCCGGATCTGGTGAGCAGTGGAATCCATTTCCCAGCCACCCCTGCTCACATGGCTGGGGCCGGTCTCCATGGAGACCCCAGCCACAGCTGCACTGTGATAGTGCAAGGCTGG
>NW_017729022.1:29832675-29834066 GCF_001723915.1 Gavialis gangeticus | reverse complement strand
TGTTGCCACGGAGACAAGCCTCAGCCATGCTGGCAGGGCATGTGGCAGGGCAGGGGGCTGCTCTGGAGCTGCTGGGATCTTGCAGCAGGGGCAGCTTGGTCCGGGGCCAGGGCAGAGTCACAATCTGCAGCCTGCATGCTCCAGGCAGGGACATACAAGCTGCAGATCATGGCTCTGCCCCGGCTCCTTGCAGTGGTGACAGCCTGGTTCAGAACAGGGGCAGAGCCATGATCTGCTGCCTGTGCACCCCTGCCCACAGCATGCAGGCTGAAGATCACAGCTCTGCCCTGGCCCTGACTACGCTGCTCCTGGTGCAAGATCCCAGTGGCTCCAGAGCAGCCCTCTACCTTGCCCTGCCAACACAGCTGGGGCCAGGCTCCATGGCAACCCCAGCCTTGCACTATCTCAGTGCAGCTATGGCAGACCTCCATGGAGACCAGCCCCAGCCATGCAGGCAGAAGCGGCTGGGAGTACAGCTGCCAACCAGCTCTGCCATTTTGCCCATCCCTGTGCTATAATCTAATAGTTATGTGTGAACAAGCTATGGATAGTTTCATAGTAGGTAGGGTCGGAAGGGACCCGAGCAGATCCTCAAGTCCGACCCCCTGCCACGGGCAGGAAAGAATGCTGGGGTCAAATGACCCCAGCTAAGTGGCTGTCTAGCCACCTTTTGAAGACCCCCAGGGTAGGAGCGAGCACCACTTCCCTTGGAAGTTGGTTCCAGATCCTAGCTGCCCTGACTGTGAAGTACTGCCTCCTGATATCTAGCTTGAATCTACTCTCGGTCAACTTATGGCCGTTGTTCCTTGTTACTCCCGGTAGTGCTTGGAAGAACGGAGACTCCCCCATAGCCTGCTGGTCCCCCTTGGCCAGTTTGTAGATGGCCACCAGATTCCCTCTCAGCCTTCTCTTGTGGAGGCTGAACAGGTTCAGGTCCTGTAGCCTCCACTCATAGGGCTTGCCTTGCTGCCCCCTGATCATGTGAGTGGCCCTCCTCTGGACCCTCTGGATGCTGTCCACAACCCTCCTGAAGTGCAGTGCCCAGAACTGGACGCAGTACTCCAACTGCGGCCTGACCAGTGTCACATAGAGGGGGAGGATCACCTCCTTGCACCTGCTCATGATGCATCTGTGGATGCATGACAAGGTGCAGTTAGCCTTCCTGACTGCTTCCCCACATTGGTGGTCCATGTTCATTTTGAAATCAATAATGACACCAAGATCCTTTTCTGCTTCTGTGCTGACTAGAAGGGAATTCCCCAGCCTGTAGGTATGCTGCTGGTTCTTCCTCCCTAGGTGCATCACCTTGCACTTGTCAGTATTGAATCCCATCCTGTTCTCATCCGCCCACCCTTGTAACCTGTCCAGATCTAGTTGTAGCCTGTCCCTCC
>NW_017729022.1:29797239-29827675 GCF_001723915.1 Gavialis gangeticus | reverse complement strand
TAACCTGTCTAGATCTAGTTGCAACCTGTCCCTCTCCTCCAGCATGCCCACTTTTCCCCACATCTTAGTGTCATCCACAAATGTGAACAAGCTGCTTTTCACCCCCTTGTCCAAGTCGCTGATGAAGATGTTGAACAGTGCGGGCCCGAGGACTGAGCCTTGGGGGACCCCACTTACCACATCTCTCCAGGTTGAAAAAGACCCATCCACCACCACTCTCTGGGTATCATCTACATGATGATACAAATGTAGCAAATCCCCTCTGACTTTAACACTGCTTCATCCACGGTTAAAGTTAAAGGAGTTTTGCTATATTGGTATCACACCACAAGTAATTGTTAAAATGTAACAGCTGTTGTATGCTCTTGTTCAGCAGATCTCCTTTTGAAATTGCTCCCAGTATAGGTGTGCCCATACTATTCTCTGACTGCAGAATGGAAAATGGTTGTTTTAAAACCTCCACTAGTCTATACTATCCCCATCACAATTGGCATAGCCAATTCAGAGGATTTAAGCCACGGATTATGGTAAGAAGTCATATTACTATCAGTTGCCACTGTGCACAACACAATGAAGTAGAATTGGCATTTATGGGTATATACAAGCATTATATTTAGATCACCCTAAGCAAGGTTAGGGTGATCTAAATGTCTGTGCAAGAATTCACAAGGCTTGGGTTGCCCTAAAAATGAGACACCTGACTGAAAGTTAAGTCGTTTCAGAGGTGAATTAACATTAGATCAGCAAGGGGTTAACCCTGTGCTACTTTTATCCCTGCTGACCCTGGCCAGGCTATTTTTACCCTCCAAGACCAACTACCACCCCCAAACCAGGCAGCCCCCCATGGATCCAGCAACCCCCTCTACAGACCCACCAGCCCCTTTGCAGCTGCCAACTCCCTCCTGCTCCCACCTCACAGATCCACCAGCCTCTACTGATCCCGCCAGCCCCTCCCCTCTACCAACTAATTTACCACAAGCTGCTCATCTTCACCCCAGCAAGCATCCATACCTGCATGCATGGATCCTGACTCAGGTTTAGGGGAATTAAACTAAGCCACCTACTAAACTAACCCTGAGCCAAGGCCTGAAAATGCTTGTCTGTACCCTATGTTGAAATCATTTCAACAGTGGTTTATTATAAAATAGCTATACGGTACCATCTATCAAGTGTGGTCCAAGCTATCAGTCAGGGATTAGCAGTCTTTGTTGG
Organism: Gavialis gangeticus; assembly: GCF_001723915.1. Lineage (NCBI taxonomy): Eukaryota > Metazoa > Chordata > Crocodylia > Gavialidae > Gavialis > Gavialis gangeticus. Next base: position 29,826,463 of record NW_017729022.1, on the reverse strand, counting down.
GACACAGAGGTACTTATTAAGAAAGAATTTATCAGCATTATGCTCACCTTAGTGCTGAATCCATGAACAAATATTATCAAGGATAATAATTAACATTGAAGCCTAAATGCATAAGGCATTCATTCATGTAGACACAATAATATTTTCTGTGAATGATCAAAACAAGACCAGCAACCCTGGATATAGCTGTTGAAATTTAGAGATGCTTACAAAAATCCTAACTGGGATAGATGAAAACCTCTGCCCAGTCAAACACTTATTATTCTATTAATTTCTAGCTCTGGAATTTTATTAAGGGGTCCTCAAAAACCTGACTTTTCTGGGCATTAGGCTGAACAGGGCTTTAAGTAATATAATCAAGTATAATATGGATCCAATTATCTTGAATATGTTGGGAGACTTCAAACACTGGAATAAATTAAATCTTAATCTCTGGGGGAGGATTAGTGAAATAAAGATGACTGCAACTCCATAGTTTAATTTTGTCATGCTTATGCTTTCACTATATACCTCAGGGAAATATATTTCCAAAACAAGGAGAACAGCATTGGATTTTAGATGGAGTGTTGGCAGCCAAAATTTAAGGATTACTTATACTAATAGTTGAAGCTCAGAGTTGAGAAGACTATTTCAGTGGGTGCTTCAGCACTTTGGGTCTTGTAGGGAGCACATAGGAGCTGCTCATGTTTGATTACCTCTGTATTTAGATGTGCAAATTCAGGCTCTCATGTTTGAAAATGCTTATCCGGGGGTTGTTCCTCTCTTAACTGACTGAATGGAAGGGACTTCCTGAGCTATCAAATCCTCTGTGTTAATTGTTAATCAAAGGAATTACGCAAATTGACATTTCAACCCCTCACCCACAACTATGATGAACAACACCCAAAACATCAAGAACATCCTATAATATGGTAAAGTAAAAGCAGAAGAGATGAGGGAACTGGTCAATGCTTTGCCACTGCCATGATGTGGAAAGTAGTTGGTTAACATATGCTCAGAAGGTCCTACAGAAAAAAGGGACCATGACACTACAAAGCAAGATAAAAATCCCTACAGTCCATGCCAATGAGTATTTTCTTTCTGACCCCAGATCTGGCAACTGGTGGGTTCCTTAGCAGAATAACAAAATCCTTTGCCAAGAAACTCAGGGTTTTCTGAGCAAAGGTCACAGAAGATTTCATATCAGAAATGGGATTAGATCTTTGCCCTCTATTGCTTGCTTCATCCAGTCTACCTCAGGTTAACTCTATGTCCAGAAGTGGAGGTTAGCTGCTCAACAGAGGAGGTGGCTCCATGAAAGAGCTTCTGGTGGCCTGGATAGCAGTGCTCCCATATTTGTTAAAAAAACTGGGGACAATTGGTATCTTCCCCAATCCAGTAACAAGGTTATGTTTTGTTTTGTTTTTTTCCATATACCATATGCCAGCTCTGGGTGGCTGCGAGGAGAAGGTAATTTTTAGGGAATAAATGACAAGCAACTCACCTTCTTCAGCCATTAGTATTAATTTACTATTCCAAAGCTGTTTTCACAAAGAAGAGGATTAGATCATTACTTTTCTTAAAAATAAATGAAAGCCAAGTTCTACCTTTGTATTATTTGTTTCAGTAACAGGACCCTGATTTCACTAAATTAGAAGGCTAAGTGCCCCTGTGCCTAACGTTACCCTACTCCAGGATTCTACTTGGGGAAACCCCTTTGAGATAAAGAGAGCAGTAACTGAAAGAGGAAGTGGTGCAAGGATGGGAAGGAAAAGAATCCAGTCTCTGGATGCCTTTAGACCTAAGATTAGAGCTCCATGCCATAGTTTAAGTTAGAATTGACTGCCCCACAAACTGGGGGGCACTGTTTCTCAAAGCCACTGGAATGTACAGTCTATTAGGGAAGAAAACCAAGGCAGGAAAACAATCTCCATTAACATGAGTTTTTATTTGCATAAGGACCCTGGGTCTCTGATTTGGGGAAAACCTTAGGAAAAGGGAGGTCTCTTTTTGACTCCAGAACAGACCATTTGAGGAATGAAAGTTAGAAGGTTTATAGAAGGACAATAGCTTTCTGGGTTATTCCTTTGACTTGTTACAGACCCCCAAATTGGGAAAGGTCAATGTCCGCTGCCTTTGTTAGCCAGCAAGGGCTGAGTCGAAAGAGGGGGTAGCTCCCACTTCATGTTATAGTTGGGTATAGGGAAAAAAGCAAGTACCCAGACACAGAGGAGACTGTGCACTTAGGTTAGTAGGTTTAATCAGTTCTACAAACATTTCCACAGACACCTTCACTAATATTTTCTTACCCTTGACTGGGTTCAATAATAGCCATCTACCCTTCATCCCACCTGAGTTTACCTGGTGAAAGTTCTACCCAAACCTAGTTGGCTCATTTGGCTAGCACCATTAAGGCATACCAGCTTCTGAAACCAGTGGCCTAGAGGGGAGCAATTGCTTAGCATAATGTTTGACCACCCTTGAGTCCACAGTCTGAATGACCAGGTACCCATCTATACCTTCATTGATTGAGGAGCAATCTTGGGCATATACTCAGAGCAAAACTCAAACTCACACATCTGGATCTGCAGACAAACACCTCAAATGTGTTGCTAACAACTCTCTTCCTCTCCCCTTATCCTAAGGTAATTCTAAACGTTGCATCCAACTCACTGGTGTCAAAGACATCTGTGTATTCACTTATTTCTAGTACAACCAACTCTATGACATAGTCTCAGAGCACAAGACTGGATACAGGCTGATTCTCAGCATCAAGAATTGGTTTCCTGAACAAATGACATGTACATGAAGTACCTATCACTTTGACACTATATGTTGGCTAAGGTGAAGGTGAGGTCAAAAGAGTATTGAAAATATGCTAGTCTTTGAGAGAGGAATTGGTAAAAACATCAGAGCCTGAAGGAACAATCAGTTCTTTTGAAGAAAGAAGTTATTCTACTTCTGCATAGTCACACCTTTGAAATTTTAATTTCACTATTGAAAATCAGATATAAGCTAGACTTGACTACTTGTTCTGGCATTGCTTTCAGGTGCATATTCAGCAATGGTCACAGACTATAAATGACTTGGACCCTGAGGTGCAGGGGGAATAGGGATGACATGAAGCTCCATTTGTTAGAAGCTTGGTCTCTGATACAGTGCTCTGTAAAGAGTCAGAAAATAACAGGATAAGCTAAAGACAAGATTGATGCTCAAAAGGGAAGTGGGATGTCTCCTGCTATAACACCATTGACAGGAGCTATATGGATTATCCTTTCCTTAATTTAAGCCTAGATACACTATTCATATAAGTCCTTTTACTTTAATTTGATTTTATCTGTGTACTTTTAATAAAACTTATTACCATTACAACCCCTATGGTTTCAGAACGTTTGGAAATTTCATACAGACTATCCCAGAGAGGTGAAACAAGCTTCAACTTCTCATAAGCTGTCATAAAGAAAGAGTGCCTAGAGCTTATTCCTGCTCAAGATTCCTGGGCATGGAGTAGAGGAAAATTTCTTATGAAATATGTCACTATCAAGGCTACAATTCTCCAGCTACTTAGGATGTACCTAGGGACTGAACTTGAGAACAAAGTTACCCTAAAAAAAATCAGCAGAATAGACGAGCTTCTGAAAGAGAGAAGCTATACAAAATGCACAAATTCTTAAATAAGAATTCAGTTCAGATCATTCTGATTAATGTTATGGAAGCAAGAAACTAGGAATGAATATATTTCAACATCTTGGACAAAACTTTGGGAAACTACAGCTACAGAATTCAAATATTTCTTGAAAGTATCAATTCATCTATAATGTTTATGTCCAAAAAAACCATTACGTTGGAAGTGCAGGAGTGGACAGTGAGAGAATAATGCCCATTTGGAGATGTAAAATCACGTACAAACTTAAAAGGAAAATATTCAGTTCTCCAAATGCAATTATAGAAGTAATTGTGCTCCAGACCTCTGCATAATAAATTATACAAAAAGAGAGAATCTGGTACTTCCTTGACAAACAAAGTGTGGATTAAATTAGCATTAATAACAGCTAGAAATATCATACTAGGACTTTGGAAAAGTGAATCAAATCTCTCACTTGCAGAATGGACACTACCTTTATCAAGTTCAACAACACACTTGGAAGTATTTTATAAGATGCTGAATAGGATGAGGCATTTTAAAGAAATACAGACTCTATCATTTATTGAGGCAGAAATGAAGGAGGTTGTTTACTTTGGAAATGATTTTTAAGAGGACAAGCATAAAATCTGTTCTTTTTCGTCTTAAAATTAATAACTATAGTGAGAAATGAAGCACACATTAAAATTAAATTAAAAATAAATATGCATAAATCACCATTTTCATTTCTCTCAGATATAACCACGTTTCAGGGTAGACAAAAATATAAATCTGTGATGTCCATGTGCCAAGAGCAAGAATTGAGAATTCCCCCAACAAAATACTGAATTAAAACCCTTCAAAGACATTGGACATAAACTACTAGTTATGACCACTATATGCTTGACTAATTCACTCTTCTTATGCTTTAGGTTTCTCTCCTTGTACAAACCATTATATATAGACACATTATATAGCGACTCAAACATTACACCTAACTTGCAATGTAAACAGTACAGTTTATCAAGTTCAAGTAACGTGGAAACCATAGCAAAGCTCAGTACAAGGAGTGTCTGTGCTGTGCTTCACAGCCCTGAGAGAATGGCTAAGCTGGCTTTAAGGTACTTTTGCACCCTTGAAATCCTGGGACATTAGGGGATTCCTAAGGGACATCTGTGTTATTCTGACAGTCCTATAGGCCTAAGGGTATGTCTTCGTGACACAGTGCAGCAAATCAGATTCTGTTTATGACAATCTGCCCTGCTGAGTAACTTCTCTCTAGGGCCTGCTGCATGTAGAGCCCAGAATTTCTACAGTACTGTGCCATACAGTTTCTGTAGCTCCTCTGAACCATGGCTCAGAAGACAACCTAGCAGATTTCTTTCACAATGCAGCAGAATTCTTCCCTAGATGGAATTGTGGCTTTTATAATCCCTAGATATGCTGGTAGCCCTTTTATCCTGGCCATTGGGTGTGCAGACACAAGGATCTCCTCAATAATTTTTGTCTAGTGGGATAAAGCAGACCAAACAGTAACTAGGACCAAAGAACCAAAGTCTTGTTAAAAATGAATATCATGTCTAGTGAGTCAGTGGGAATACATTCATCATATATATAATGGTATTTCATATTCTGTCCCATTAAAATTGATACATAAAGTGAAAAAGTGCATTTCCATGCTTATCTCAAGAAAGACAGCAAGTTTATCTAGCTTCCAACTATGTAGCTTATTACAGTTGGAACAGTGCCTGTAAATCTGTTGCATGGAAATATGCAAGTCTCTCTCAAAACTCAATCTGTTGTAAGTAGATTCTTGTGCAAGGCAATATATTTAAGATAATAATACTGCCATAAATCTTGGTAGAGATTTAGAAGAGAAGAGAAAACAAGAAATAGAAATGTACCAATGGATCTTCTACAGAGGAGCATTTCCAATGTAGTACACCTGTACATACTCTGTACTTTGTTCTGCTGTGCAAAAAACGGCAGCAGCAAAGTTATGTAACTCACTAAAGGAAATATTGTAGCACACAATACTACTACTTAACAACTTCAGAATACAGGTTTCGCTCGCTTTATGAGGGTTCTGTATGTGTGAATTCGCTCTTATATGATGACCCTTTTTATACCAAAAATTTGCTACATGCGAGGTAAAGTCACTCTTAGGTGATTAGTGTGATGGAAGCCCACAGTTGGCTACTTTGTGCAATGCATTGTGGGAGTGATGTTCACTAAAATATAGTCTCCTTTGTGGATCTGTGCTCCTCATTCGTTGCCTGTGACACGTGTTTCTGTAGTTGCCATCCCCATTATGGTAACGTTCACCATCACCATGTGCTTGTGCGTACTGTCTGCTGTTGGTGAGTACCAAAATTGTATTGTAAAAGTGGTGGAAATGGGTCTGGGGGTCAGTACAGTTGAGGTCTTGGAACGTATCCGTATTTGTTACATTGTAAAGTGGGTTCCCTTTACGTGAATTCGAGTTACACACCTTTTTCTAAGAATGCATGTACAGTATAAACCGAGGGAAACCTGTACTATAAAGAAATACCTTATTTATGTGACACTTCAGCAATTTTTTTAGATAGACAAAATGTAATAATATCCCAAATTAGATCATAGCCAGGAAGTTAGCATTAAAAACATTATTCTGTGAAAAGCTCTTTGGGAGCTTTAATGACAGCAAGCAGCAGAACCTTGTCTTTACATATCATGAAAAAGACACCTTGGGCCATTAGCTTAGTACCGACTCAGGCTGGGTACAAACATTCATTTCTAGTGATGGAAAATTTCCACCACTAGAAATGATTCAAAGAGAGGGAGCAGTACAGGTGTTCAGACTGCAACAAACCCCTGCTCCTTGCACTTTCCCAAAACTAGGGAGATCCCGGGGACAGGAGTAGCGGGGGCAAAGCCCCCAACCTGCTTCTTGCTCTGGGGACTGTAGTAAAAAGTCGGCAGGTGTTGGCACTATTCCCTCTTGTTCGGGTCCTGGGTACCAGGAGCTGAGTGGACTGAACCCCACAGCAAGCCCTCTGCCCACTCCGCACACCTGGGACTCCAGCGTGAGAAGCATGTGGGTGCTCTGTCCCCCACCCTAGGGAGGGCTTCCCCTGCCCCAGTTCCTGGCCCTACAGGCTTTAAAACACTGCATGCACTGCCAGCTGGGCAAGCTGGAAACTGGGTTGGGGAAAGACTCCTTGAGCTTCCTGCTATGCAATCCCAACTTCTTCTTGCCACGCATGCTACCCAGCTGGGTAGCAGAGGTGGCAATTTAAAAGCTGGCAGGGCCAGGAAGTGGGCTTAGGAAACACCTTCTCAAGCCCACTTCCCAGCTCTGCCAGCCTCCCCTGTCCATGATGCCCAGCTGGGTGATACAGACGATGATTTAAAAGCTGGCAAGGCTGGGAAGCATTCTCACTGAGTGAGAAGCAGACAGGGGACTGTGATGCTTCCTGTACTTTGCTCCACTGCCCAGGAGTAAAGTGGAAAGGGTGGTGGGCAAAGCCCCCTGCCCACTTCTTAGTCCAGAGACTCCAGTGTCCAAAGAGCCAGCTAGAAGCAGCTCATGGTTGCTTGTCCTTCCTCTCCTAATATACAGGAGGTACTGAAGCTGCTGCTCCCTGTACCTTCCACTGACTTGGGTGACTCCAATGTCAGGAAGGCATGGAAGACTTTCCCCACAGCTCCACCCCTCCTAGTCCCTAAGAGAAGTTAAGCCAGGCAAAAGTTTACAATGTTTATTCTCCTGAGAGAGATGCTCCATGAACTGACTTCTATTGAAGTTGATTAGAGTTGGATTAGAGTTGGCTTATTTTTCTCTCAGAGCCATCACTTTTGGTTTGGGAGAAAGAGTGTGAATGTTATTACATCTTTGGTTCCTACAGGGAGAATAGTGACTCTCCCAGTAGCAAATGAACATCTGTATGTGGCCTCAGAGAGAAAATACCTACCCATCAGATCAACAATACAGCTTCTTACAATGCACAAGATTTTCACTTATATCCCACCTGGGTTGACATTGTTTAGATTATGGGAACTGAAGAGAACCAGAGACTGGTACCAAAAGGCATCAGATCACTTTATCAGCAAAGTAAAGCAATGGCCAAACTATAATTTATGCTGTACAAAATATATATGAAGTTGTACTTCGAAGAGTCAACATATTAGTTCATTATATAGAATTCTACTAACTATGCAGTATGTTCAGGTGAAATCTTGATCCTACTGGAGTTAAGAGTTTTGTCACTAACTTCAATAGGACTAAGATTGCCCCCCAGATGATCAATGTACCTAGTTCTGTACAGTTATGAATGGGAAAAGTCTGCAAACACAGTACTAAAAGCCTCTTCTTGGCTTGGGTAAGCAACACTTCTCATCCCTTCTTCTCCTACTTAACTGGTGCAGTGACAGCTGCCCTTCCCATTTCAGTCTACATAAACTATTGGTTACAAAGATTTCCTACCCATCCCCCACAACTATAGCATGACAGTACTTCAGAAGAACCTTAGAATAACAGAATGATAGAAATGTAGGGCTGGAAAGACCTAAGAAGACCATCTAGTCCACCCCCCCAACTAAAGGCACATTCACCCTGATTAAAACATCCTAGAGAAGCGTTTGTCTAAACTCCCAAGGATAGAGATTCCACAACTTCTCTAGGTAGCTGTTTCGATGCTTGACCATCCTCATAGTCAGAAAGTTTTTCTTAATATCCAACATTAATTTCCTCTTGTTGCAAATCAAAATGATTACTCCTTACACTGTTCCCTGTGGCTACAAAAAAAAAGTCTATCACTGTTTGCTTTATAACTACTCTTCAGGTATTAGAAGACTGTTATCAAATTTTCCTACCAGTCTTTTCTCCAGACTAAATAATCCAAGCTCTTTAAACTGTCTTCATAAATCATGTTTCCTAAACATCCTAAACATTTTAGCTGCTCTTCACTAGATTCTTAATTTGTCCACATCTCTTCTGAAGTGCGTACTCGATACTGGACACTACACCAGGTCAGACTCATTAGCAGAATCGCTAATAGAGAGGAATCACTTCCCTTGACTTGCAAGCACATTCCTATTAATCCAATATCCTTTTGTCTTTTATTTTGGCAACAAGAGCACACTGTTGTGCAAGGAGTAATCACAGTTTCATTCCTTATGACAAAAGAAGACTGGAGAGGAGTGTGTAAGGGAAGAAAGGCTGCCCCCTTCCATTCTTTCAAAAGCCGTAGCTGGAGCAACTCTGACTTGCACTATTTTGATGACAGTGGATGTGCCTACGTATGTGCTTAGGTCTGGTGTAGAATAATTAGCTGCCCAGGAAAGCGTTACCATCTCCGCATACGATGGTATTGAGTTGCTGTAAACTAATTAACACCGCCTTAAGATTGTACTGTTGGGGACAGTTCTATCTGACAGTGGAGTAATTAACTGCAATTAAACACACACCTAGATGCTGACTTTCAGCACCCTCGTACCCCTGCCAGCTGCAACATCACCTGGGCCTAAAGCTGACCCCCACATGCCCTCTGCCAGCCCAGGCCTGCTATGCCTTGGCTCAAATTGCTGCCATCCCAGGTACATGTGTAGATGCTGCACCTGGGAGTAGTTTACTCTGACTCAAACTGCTCCAGAGTTTACTGCTTTGCATTAATTACATGTGTAGATGCACCTACTGTCACTGCCTGACTGTAGGCCATCTCATCTCTGAGGCCGTGCTCCTCTGCATGATCACCTAGCACAGTCCGAAGATTAAACCCCAAATCTACCCATAAACATGTTAACTTATAGAGCTATCAATAATCTCAATTACTCTTTTCACATAATCTCCTTGAACAATAGTTTGAGAGCAGGAATGTTCAAAGACCTTAAGAATCCCAAAGTCTGAGATGTTCCAGTTCTAACGCTGCTCTTTACTCCAGATGTCCAGTCTGATCTTAGAACTGGAAAAGTTCCATTGCCTGAAGTTGTGAGGAAGTAATTATTTAACCAGGACTGTAATATCTAATTACATGGCTATGAAAACAATAAAAAGGTGGTACAATACTATACACATTCTGATACTGTTCAGTAGGACTGCAGCCTTTCATACAGTCTTAATGCTGCCACATAGAACAACTTCTTTATGATGGATGTCCAAAAAATGTTCCATGACAGATTACCAAATATATATATGAAAATGATATAACAGTACATGTCAGAGCAACCTCCTCTTCCTCCTTCCCCCCCACCAAAAAAACACAACAACCAAACAAACCCTGATGCTTGAAGGTGTTTTCCGTCACAAATTAAATACAGCACAAGGGTCATTTTTTAAAAAAGCTAGTTCATTAGAGAAATAGGGAAGAGATTATTTATCTCCAAAGTGTTAAATTGAACTTGCTGCAAAATTGATCAGGCCTCTCCACACTCGGAAATACCCTACGGCAATTATTGATCTAGAATGGTCAGAGTGCTGTGGTTCTTACACTCAGTACTGAGAGAGAGAGCAAGAAAGAGTGGGAGGAAAGGAGGAAGGAATTAAAGTCACTCTAAAATATTTAACTTCAAAATACACACATCCATTGCATAAATGAATGCAGGGACTGTTACAGGAATGTATATTAGCTTACATTATCTACAGGAAAACATACCTGGCTAAATTGAATGCATCATCGATCAAACCTGCTCGATTACTGACTGAGATAACCTGTAAGGAGCAATCAGAAAAATGGAACCATTTAGGATGATAAAAGCAGCCTAGGCTCACACATCAAAAGCAGATTTTAAGGATGAAACCAAGAGTTTACCTCGTGGTTCCTCATCAGTTGGTTAATTAACAGCCTCCAATTCCTAATGTCATAGTTAACCCTGAAGTAGCCAGTTTGATTGATGTTACCCAGCAACCAAATTGCCTCATCTAAGGCAGGAATTCTGTGGTATTCTGGAAACAAAGAACAGTATATGGGGGGCAATTAAATATTTTTAAAAATATATTCAAAAGGAATTTAACACTCTAAAAATACATCTTTTCCTTATTTATTATTTATAAAAGACATTATTACAACATTTAAAAGAACAAACAGAACACTAATAACACAGTTAATCCTTTAAGATCATAATAACTTTCAATATTTGAGTTCTACCTGAAGTAATGTAAAGGGGTACTTGGACCCTGATTCAGCCAGTTGACCTTGCAGATAGATCCCTGCTCGTGAGGATCCTGTTACAGGTTAGGGGCCTAGAAGATGCATTTTCTCAATGTATTCTTAACTAGAAGTCAATTACCCTTTGAAGATTTGAGGTCTGATTTTGTTCTCACTAGCTCAGTTTTATTAAAGTACAACTCCAACAACTTCAATGGAGTCGCTTGTGAGAGAAGAATCAAACTCTTGGTTTATAAATAACACTTAAATTACTGTGGGCCTAATCAATGGAAGTAGTATTAGGTCCTTTGTAACCAAGTTTCTAAGTGAGAGTGTTTTCACTAGTATAGTTTGTGGCTGCTTGCATCTGACAGGCTCTCCTTTTGATTTAAACCAATTAATCTTATACCAATTAACCTGTTTTTTTCCTCTTTCAATAATGATTTAGTACATGATTCTGCAAACATTTCTACATGTGCTAACACTTGCTTTTTACAGCATTATTCACATGATTAAAGCTAAACATGTATGTAATCATTTGCAGAGACTCAAAAGCCAGAATTAATTAAACTCTACATTTCAAACTTCTTTGACTGCAAGAAATGCAGGATCAGACTCCAAACATCTCATTAAAAGTCCTTTAAATCAGTAATCTTTTCTGATCCAACTAATTATTACTATAAAACTAGGACTTGCTATAAAATCAAAGGTGTTTTTTTTCCTTATGTCACATAACAAAGTAGTATAATATAATTTGTTTGCACAGTCCTGATAAAAGCCACAGCCTAACATTTGTTTTCCTTGTCATCCATTTTAAAAATAAATGCTACATTCAAACTTCTTACGGACATAGCTTCAACAGGTAACTGATCAGTATGCCTAAACTGCATGAAACGAATGAAAATACGTGGCAAACACATTAATGTGGTCTAACACTTCACCTATGTCACCTAATTCTAAACATTTTGCTATGCCAAGTTGTTAACCTGTTTTTTACAAATGTATTGGGTTTTTTTGTAAAGTAATAAATGAGTAAAACTATAAATGAAAGTAACACTTCCATCATAACGGTAGTTTTACTAGCACAGAATAAAATACACAAAAATAATCATTATTTTAGGATGTAACAACAGAGAATGCCGCAAGGCCCCAATTCTAAAAACATGTAAGCACCCACATATTTTTATACATATGTAGTTTCCTTATACATAGAAGTTGAATGTATGCAGGAACAACACAACTTTAGCACTAGGAGAAATATACTGATGTTAAAATATTTTTAAAAGGACAAGGCTTCTTTGTGATACATTTTATTGGACCAACTGTATAGTTGGGAAAGCTGCTGGACAAGATTTTGGGAATCAGTTGCCCTTCCTCCAGTCAGGAAGAAGCCTTGCCTCTAGGACATATCCTGGAGCATCCCAGCTACAACTCTAACCCTACTACAGTCTTTTCAAAATATTTTTCTGAAGCTGAAAAAAACAGGAGTAACTCAATTGTTGCTTAGAATGATTTGAGTACCTGTATACATTAGCTTGTGCCAGTTTTAATTAAGCAGTTTAGTGAAACAGGCTAATCTAAACTGGTGCAAATAAATGTGGAAATTTATATTTTGGTTTAAAATTAGTTACATTGGTTTGACTTGTTCCTCTAAATTTATCCATCAGATTTAAATTGACTTAAGACTGTCTACACACAAAGTTGTGTCAACATAAATGAATCAGTTTTAAAAAAACACCTTTAGGTAAACTAATGAAACTCTGCATTTAAACCAGGTCTTGCAGAAATATAGATTAAATATTAAATCAAATGCAGACTTCAGCTCAATGTTGTGACTCAACTCCCAGGCAAATTGTCACACTGTGGAAGCCTCAGCCTGACTTAGACACATAGGAGAGTAAGTAACTAAGAATGGGATACACAGAGCCAATTAAACTAATCAGGAAGCTGCCTAAGGTAGCTGATAAGAAATGCCAAAGAATGAGGGATGGCCTTAATCCTGCCCCTCAAAGGTAATTAGCTGCCAAATCTGGGATGGAGGGACATGCCTCCTTGAATTTAGGATTAATCAACTGAGGTGCTCACCTTATATCTAGCAGTCTGGTGGGAACACTTATCTGGATCGTGGGAGTTCTTTCTCAGTTCAACTTGCCTTCTGCCTGCTTTACAAAATGGACCTGAAAGCAGGTCTTATACATGTCTGACATGAGCACTCTAACCATGAGCCTATATGGGATTCTGGGGAAATTCTCTTGGTCTTTGCTATTGAAACTGTTCCATTTTGTGTAATTACCTAAATATTCATTGGACCAGAATAAGGATGATTCATTGGTATTTGAATTAGGGCATTTACATGGGAAATCTAGGTCCTATCCTGTATGTCTTGTAGTCTAGTGTTTAGTGAACTCATTGGGAAGATTGGAGACCTGGTTTCAGATGCCTTCTCTTAGTCAGGCAGATGAGTGCTCTAAACATTAAGGTACAAATGGTGTACCACTTCTGCTGCGCAATGGTTTTTGCAAGACCTAAACCTTTAGAGAAGTTCTCACCATGTCTACCAGGCCAGGGCAAGACAGATGGCAAGACAGTTTGGCAGAACTTAGGCAATAACCTGTTTGGTACTGTCAAAAAGAGACTGGCTCTCCATTCACTTCTATGGAACTCTATGGTAGAAACAGAGGCACCCTGGGAATTTAAGCCTTTCCATACATAGTTAAGTGTTTGCTGAGCAGGGCAGGGCAGCAGGGGAAAGAGGGGTTGGTTGGGATTTCAATTTGGGACTTAGCTATCTAAAGGGCAGTTAGGTCCCTTTGTAGAAGTAGCCCTGACTCCTAATACTTGGTAATATAAGGAGGGACAAATCCTGACAGCTGTAGACTAAATGGCCATTGGTACATAGAATTGCACCGCAGCGCCAGGTGCTTTTAAAAGTGCCCAGCACTTAAACTAAAACTCAAAGCTGTTTTAGTTTAAAAGCACACCGCCACCATTTTCCCCAGCGCTGATGTGCATTTTGCCATTTATACAAATGTATGTGATGCAGTGCCAAGAGCGTCAGCTTGCATGCAGAGCAGACTCGATCTACGCCAGATGACATGGCGGATTTCTGGTGCGTTGGAGAAGACAAATGTATGTATATAAATGCCCAATCAGAGGGCATATTAACCCATTTCTTCTGTATGTTTCAAGTCCTCGTTGTACTAACAAAGGTAGACTGGACCAACCAGGGTTGGCACAAAATGGGATGCAAAGGAACTTCGCAGTCTCTCCAGAGTCAAGATCCAGGAAGAATCTTGTCAGGGCAATGAACTAATTGCAATTAGCTCTATACTGGTAACCTGAGATTCAGGACTGTACGGTGTAGTATTCTCTTCTATGGACACGTGGGACAGAGCAGGGACAGCAGCAAACTATTCTTTAGCCTCCTCTTCTGTGGTTCACAACTCTGGCTTGTACTTCACATGTGAGACAGGATTAAGCTGAACAGTTTTGTAGGAAGTGAAAACTAAGGGTGGCTATTTTTACTATGTTAGTTTAGTACTCGTTTCTGTATATGAGGTTTCCATAAAGAACCCCTTTTTAATGTGACAACACTTGAAAATAATTACTTGTATTCGGTTAATTCATTTGCTTTTACATAATTTAAAATCTTTTGAATTGGCAAATGATAAAAAAGACATCTGATTGCATGTTATCCAATATCCTTCTAAAGAGATAAACAAAATGCAGACTGTGTAGATGGTATGTAATAAAATAAAGGGAACACCATATATATTTCTTTTTGGTTGAAGTATTTTCACATCTAGCTTTTACTCACAAAGTAATGTAAACCACTTATGCCTCATGACATGATGTAGAATGATACCTGTCATTTACAGATGACAACTTTGAAATACCTTATTCCATAAATATCAGCTCTAGGACATCTCATACACACATTGTTCTAATACAGAACAACCATATCTTTTCAAACACTGATGGCGTTATCAATGCTTTCAGTTAGCTCTGTGTACAATCATAACCTCTCGTTATTTCTCAATAAGGACACTGATATTTTGACCTTTTCCTGCAATAGAAGGCAAGAATCTTTCCATGCTATCCTAGCGCAGACAAGCAGGTGGTTATTTTAAAGGGCTGTCTGATGTATGTACTTCACATAGTTCTATATAATTTACTGGAATTTGATGCACTTGTCGATTCTCATGGTTTCCTATGAAAGAAGGTCATCTTTTCCCTCATGATTTTCTGGTGATTATGTGGAACTGAAAAACACTATACGCATGGGCAATTTACCCACTTATCAAAAACGTATTTATTAGAGTATCACAACAGTAACACTACAGTTAAGGAGAAGGTGATCATCCCATTCTGAACCCTGTAGTCAATCACTCATAACATTTTTAAAAAATCTTTCTACGCAGAAATTTCACATTACAGGTCTCAGTCAGCCCACAGACTGATTTCTTTTTAAGTCCAGACTAAACTATAGAGGTATATTTGAGTTTTAGGCAAGTAAAAATGTACACTACTTTTCCCCTCCAATAGTATTGCTTAGTAGTTAATTTTTCACTTGGATAGCTCAGAAAATTACGTTGTTTTAGAACTCTAAATTTGCCACTTACATAATGGAGATGTTTAGGGTGAACTGGTTAATTTTTATAAAGACATCTGGTTTTGAAGTAATGAAATGAATAAGGTCTGAGTCTCACTCGCTTGGCTCAAGTACTGTAAAGTGGTCTTACTGTTGGTGTTAATGGCATTTGTACTCAATTAAGGTGCTTCTGCACTGCATGTGCACTGTAAAGTATCTTTCCTGTTAAGATGAGACTTCACCAGTAAAGAGGTATGCTCATGTGTTAGCTAGGACATAGTAACTAACAAAAGTGAAAAAGACTACTGAAGTCAAAGGTTAAGTGAGAGCCAAGTTAGAGGTCAAGTTAAAACATGTAGGAAATCGACCTGCCTTCAGTAGCCTGTTACCTTGTGTTAATTACCGTGATAGCTAACATGAACTATAAACACACTTTTTCCTTTTGAAGACAAGATTTAAGTGAAAATAAGGCTCAGTAACATGAGCCTCAGAACCTACTTTCCAGTTCTGCGTTGCCTCAATTTCTATTAAAAATCAGTAATAGGGTATATGTCTGACTCCTTGCAGGAAGCACACATTTCCCTAACAGATCAGGTCCAGGTACAATCTAAAAGAAAGTGCTGTGGTGCTGGCGAAATACAGATTTTGTCTATACCCAGTCCTTATATCAATTAAAATATTTCAGGTTAAAGATATAACTTTTCCACCAAAATAAATAAATTGGTACAACCCCTAACTGGTGTCTTTCATATACTGCAATTGTGATTGTGTGATTTTGGAGGAAACTGCAATTCAGCGGGGGGGCGGAGGGGGGGAAAAGGAGGGGGGGGCTGCTGACACAGCAAGATGGCTGCCACCCCCACTCCTTGCCACTGATTGGCTGTGAGGGCTGCCCATCAAACAGCCCCACCCCCTCCACCAATTGGTGGAGGTGACAGGTCCGCATGACACAGCTCTTGCAGCCAATCAGTAGCGAGGGGTGGGGCCATAAGGATCCCCTCAACCAATCACGGGGGGGGTGGCATGCTTGGCCCACAAAAATGGCTGCCAGCCTTAAGATCTGTCCACAAAATCAGCCAGCTGCTGCCTTAAGTTTGGTAGACACCTACTTACATCGATGTAACTTCTTCCCCTTCCCTATTGGAATAGCTTCATCAATATAAGGAATTTTTATACAAATTAGGACTTGCTAAAATATTTCTGACAAACTTTCATGGAAAAATGGCAAAATGAAACAAGTCAAATCAAACTCAAATGTTTATGTTGTTTGGATTGGACTTACCGTTATTGCACATGGGAAAAAAATGTTCAGAGGGTATCTTCTGATATGTCAGTCTCATCACACATTCCCTTTGTATTCTTTTCTTGGATGCATGCATTCACTAACTATGTAAGAGAGTGGGATTGGCTTGATTTACACACACGCGATAGGACAAAGAGTAGGCAGTAGCTTGCTGCTAGTGGCCATGTTCAAGTGACAGGATCAGTGGTCACTGAACTACTGTGCATCTTCAGCTTTGGTGCCAAGTTACTGTATTTCTCCCTGATCCTCACTGCTGTTAGATTATGCTATAAGGCAAGATCTAATGAATGATTTTGGTTCACAGAGCCCCCTTTACTTCTTTACCTGCTTTGAAAGATGAAAAGAGGAAATAGAAGCAATCCAGGTCAGATTGGACAGCTGTCAGACTCAGAAAGAGAAAAACAAATGCTGTTCCATGAGGGGCATTGTGGCATCAACCCTCACACAGTCCCCATCTGAGAACTGTTAGGGAAATGAATGGAATCCAGCATGTGGCTGCTCAGAAACTGTTGTTCTTGGGGGATGTTTATGGTGGAAAGGAAGAAAGACAATGCCTGATGTCTTGGGCTTTCTCAATGAAAACGTGGTTGTGAAAACTGCAAACCATGTGCTCCAGTAATTCCTTTTGGATTACAAAAAGGAAGAGTCAAGAGAACCCAGCTCCTCAAGGATGAATATTGCCTTGGGGACATAAGCCAAGCAGGTTGCAGGATGTGGTGATAATAATGACGGTGTAGAGGAACTTAGTACAGTGTCAGTCCTTTCAGCGTCTTGTCCTGAACAACATGGGTTGCTTTGAGAGGCTGGTTTTGTAGCAACAGGCAATGGATTTCATATCATCAAATCAGTGCAGGATTGTAGCTTCCTGCATATCCATTGCCTTGATCATTGCTTCAGTCTGGGTCGCTGGGAAATCTTTCTGCAAGGTGGTTCACAGGTACAGATGCGATCAGTGGCCACTTCAGCCAGTTTTGCTCGGCATACTAGGCAATTAAAGAGGTGCTGGCCTTGATCTCTGTGCCTTGCAAAATGAAGCAGGATGTGGAGAAAAATGAAGCTGTGATTTACATTATGAAAATATCTGAATGAATCGAGAGCAGTCATACAGGCATCTTGCACCCACTGCTCTTCACAAACACAAGCAGCCGCCTCCACTTGTCACTTGTTTGCAGACTGCTAATAAAGCAGGTAATCAACATTGTGTGGCTCTTGGATGAGGCCACAAAGTTGGTCAGAAGGAATAATACAGGGGTCAACCAAGTAATTCTGTCACTATACCTGCTGAAGAGAAAACTAATATGCATGAAAAGTGTCTTCCATCAGTATAGTGAACAAATGGTGAACCCTTGGTAAAAATCATGGTGCATTTTCTGCTGTGAAATCATTACCTCACACCACTAAGAAGAAGGAGCATCATGTGGTGGTAATACATTTGGTCACCCATTTTTAAACTGCTATGGCTTCCTACCTCTCAGTTGAATACATGAAGAGGGATATACCATGCAACCCATAGAAAATTAGGGTTGGAAGGGACATCAGGCAGTCATCTAATCCAACCTCTTGCTCAAAGCTGGATCATCCCCTATTAGATCATTCCATCCAGGGCTCTGTTGAGCTAGACCTTAAAAACCTCCAAGGATGCAGATTCCACCACCTCTTTAGGTCAGGGTGCCCAACCCCTGGGCCGTGAATGATTAGCTGCCAGGCCGCAGGAGGGTTAGCTGTCAGAGTGGAAGTGACCGTGGACTGGTAAACCGTGGACTGGCAAACTGAGGACTGGAAGTAAGCAGCATACTGTGGACCAGCAGCCAACCCTTTATACTGAGTATAAGTACACTGCTGGTCTGCAGTTTGGCGATCCGCGGTGACTTCCAGTTCGCAGTCACCTCCAGTCTGCAGTTTGCTGGTCCTCAGCATAAAAAGGTTGGCAACCCCTGCTTTAGGTAACCCATTCCAGTGCTTCACTACCCTCCTAGTGAGAAAGTTTTTTGTAATCTCCAACCTAAACTTCCTTTGCTGCAACTTGAGGCCAGAACTTGAGTTCTGTCATCAGCTAGAGAACAGTCCAGCTCCATCCTCTTTGGAACAACCTTTCAAGTAGTTGAAGGCTGCTATCAAATCCTGTCTCAGTCTTGTCTTCTACAGACTTCAAAGTGTGCAAAAGTTAGAATACTCACCAGAGGGGCTGCCTGCCAGACTTCCAAAAATGCTTCAGATATCAGCATATAAGACAGGATGTGGCAAAGATTTGGAATTTTAACATGAGTTAAATATCCCCAATATACACGATGTGTATAATGGCATTAGAAATGACCCACAGTCCCATTTTATGTCTATACTGTCTGCACCAAAATCTGGAAGCTCAAAAAAATCCAACAGACTTGATGTGAATGTGTATATTACATATCCTTATAAAAAGGAAAGTGCAGCTTGACCCACACTTATAGATTCCCTTAGGGATGATCTACCCCCACAACCTCCAGCTGTAAAACTGTTTCAACACCGTAGAAGCTGTTTCAGGACTCCAACAGCCAAACTAAGGAAACACCCCTGGATTCCTCCCCTCCCCTTAGATAAACAGCTTGGAAATTGCCCTTTCTGGTATATACCATCTAGGTTACCCTTCTGTGGTAACAAGCACACCACCTCTGAACCAACTGCAGGAAACGTCTAAGGATTCCCACAGCAGCATCAAGTCCGCCATGGTATATGTACAGTGCATGCAGAGGCGCACACATTACATATATCTAGAATTGTTCTCATTAATTGTTTTTACTGATTTAATCACCCAAGATGTCATTTGTGTCAATGTTGCATACACATACAAGATGACACCCTCCCTGCCCTGATGAGTTTATAATCTAATTTTAACCAAGGAACAATGAATGAGTGATGGAAAGAGAAATGAAGAAGGACACAGATAATGACAATGGATCATAATTATATTAATTAGCTATGCACACACCTTGACAGCATGGCATCATTTGAATATTGAACCATTTCAATTTTTTTTTAAAGATATACATAACAGCCATCCCAAAATTATTGCTCAGAACAGCCATCATTAGTTTGCAGACTGCTTGTATTAATCACAGCAGAAGTAGAATTTAAGAGGAGAATAGTGGCTGTATGGATTATTTCAAGAAGGACAGTCTGTGAGTAAAGGGCAGAGATGAAGAAACTGTGAAGATGACTGTGTGAGAAATTGATAAATGAGCTTTCAAGGCTGGCATCAATGGCAGACTGAGGGAGCTGTGTGTGCATGATGTTATAATGATCTGATCAACTACACTATAGTCAATGGCAGTCTGTCTACAGACTTCAATGGGAGCTGGATCAAACCCTGAATGACAAGAGCAGACAAGAAGGGTGGGACTGTGTGTGAAAGTGTCAAGCAGCCTGAAGTACTACAAAAAAAGATATTAGTATTGTGACCAACTTTATGCTGCTTGGGGAAACTTAACTTCTGCATTCCCTCACCTCTGTGCCTAAATTCTAGGAATAAAAATGACATCGGTTTCATGCCCAGCCCTGAGCCAGGGCTAAAAAGTGTATGTTAGATACTGGGAGCAGCAATAACATTTCAAGGTCTGATATACTGTGAGTAATCAGGGCTAGAAACACACACCTTGCATCACTAGAAATTGGAGATTCTCAGATTTCCACTGCTATCCAAGTGTACAATGTTCCTTTCTAGCCCTGCAGGTTACTAATGGTCTATGTTACCTTTACCCCTTACTGACCTACAAAAGAACAAAAAGGAAAGACAGGCATAGGCATGCTTAGCTATTTCCTCCTTCTAGTTCAACTTACCCTGAAAGGAAACATGTATACCTTTTCTGTACTACAAACTGGGATCAATTCTTCCTCTATGCCCATGCATGTAGGGAGGTATGGCTCCCTCTCTTCCCCTTTTAATCATGTCGTTCAAATCCCCAACTTTCCTTCCTCATCCACCTCAATTCTGATATACATTTATTAACAGCTTCTTCATGAACTACTAGGGAAAGAGAGAAATGTTTTATCCTAGTTGCAAAACAATTCCAAGCTGATAAAAAGCACTGGCTCCCAGGTCTAGCCATTCTCAAGATAGTTGCTGCTATGATCATGTCAGAACTGAAGGTGGGAAAGAAGCAAGATGGTAATCAGAATAAAGTGATTTCAAAATCCTGTATCTAGTGATCAGCCAGGGATAGCAATGACTTTAAGGACAGGAAATGTTTCTAAGCACAGGTTTTGGACCATGGATCATATTTAAAAACTTGCCAGAAGTCTCAGCCTTAAAGTTTCTCTCCTAACTATTTTCATTTATTAGTTTACAGATTTTACATTTAGGAGATGCTTTACTACAAAAGATAGTTTATCTGATGTTCACACTCTATAAAGAGAATTACATTCATTCAATCATCTGAGATATAAAATAGCTGCTTTGAAATATATTTGTTTAAAAATATTTTATTACACTACCTAACTTTTGCAAAAATTACTAACCTACCTGCTTACTTCCTATCTTCCTCCCCACCCCCAAACTGTCTCTTTTCCAATTCATTTTCAAGCAGCTGAAATTGGATGCAGAGCAACTAAACAATTACCTAAGATCAATTCTGAAGAAACAGTTCAGGAAAACACAAGTATGCTTTACGAGATTCCACTGGGAGGAAAGTTTATTTTTACCTGATTTGTTAGACACCCATATAATTGCCTCTGATGAGATGTGGCTCGTATTTCCTACTGCAATTGTTAATGGAATCTGCCACAAGTAGCTGCAAGACAAAGGAGGGGGATCTAAGAACAAAAATACTGAACTGATTCTTCTCACTTACAGCAATCAGGGATCATGTCAAAGAAATCAAAACACCAATTCAGTAGCAGTGTAAAGATTTTGATTCTAACAAGTTACTTTGATTTTGAAATGCATTTGCTATTAGTAACAAAACAATGAAAAAGTCATTCATCTTTAAAATAAAAGATACTAAATTATGGTTTTCATTTTTTACAAGCTATCATCACCAGACAACATTTCTGCTATGTTTCTTCTAATTCAACACTCTGCTTTACAAAAGAGGAAAGAATCATCTCCCAATGAAAGACAAGCACTATTTACATTCATTAAGGAAAAAAGAATCTCCCAGGAAAATACACGCTCCATTCATCAGACTCCAAAGTTTAAAAACAACCTAATCTTTTAATACCTTCTTAAAATGGTGTGATGCACTATCATTAATGGAAAGTGGTGTCATTCAATGAATAGGCTTGATCCTCCCACATGGTGTGGTTATTTACATCTTTGCAAATTAGGTGTAAAATGCTGCCACTCAAATTTGGACCAATGTAATCATAACACAGGAGGAATCTCTGCATCTTTGTGGTAGGTATGCTAAGAATCATCTCTCATTAAAGATACATTTTATAATTCATCTAAGATCATTCATTACCTTTTGCCTTACCAAACAGAAATTACTGTACCTCTTGTCTCTGTTTTGCAAGACCAAAAAGATCACTTCTTGACTTCACCATTATCTTATCCTTAATCCCCCAAATCAAAACCAGTCTTTCTATAACCCAGTAAGAAGATTCCCTGAAGAGCCTGCTACATTGTTTTGTACATTACTGAAAAAGGAAGCACTTGCCAGGAATATTCCTTTTATGCACAAGTTCACTTCCAACTCAGATGTTCTGCAATACTGCCTAGGTTTGCTCCACACACAAAGTTGCAATTTTAAATCACTTTAATTAAAATGGTGCAAGCTTGAGTAGGGACAAAGCCCTAAAATCCAAGACCAATTTTACTACTACCAGACTATGCAATTACAAAATTAGTTTGTGGCTAGATATTTTATATCACAGCCATCCTTTCCTTCAGTTTTATTCAGTCTTCCTTATTCAGAAACTTGTTCTATTTAACTATAAACAATACACAATGTGTCACAGTCACAAATGCATTTGTTTGTTAACAACAAGTAACATATTAATGCTTGCAAGAGACTGTGAATCTGCTAGGAATCTATCTGTAGCACAGTGCTGGAAATTACACCCATTATGCAGTGCAAGGCAGTACGTCTTATGCATCTTCAACTAGAAATGGTAAAATATTATTTCTGTTCCCCTCAGAGTGCATCAATGAGACACGGATTATTTGATTCTTTTCCTTATTATTTCAAAGGTTTGATCCAGCAAATATTTACACGCGAATAGCTTTACACACTTGACTTCTCATGCACATAAGCATTTCTAGCATCTGAAAAACAAACCAAAATAGAGCAGTATGCCTGGGAGAATAATATTCCAAAACAGCTATTCTTCAATGTGGGGAAGATGCTTAGAAACCTGTATCACTGCAAATGTTATGAGCCACAGTGGAAGGCAAAATATGATTTCAAAGTGGTTTATGGCAGCCAAAAAATGCCAATGTGATTTTGGGCTGCAAGGGTACTGGCATCACATATGTAATACTCTCCAGCTCTCTGCCTTAGCTTATAGGACCAGAGTGAATTCCTTCTTCATCTTCTCTCTATTCCATCCCCTTTTGTTGGAGTCAATTCTTTTCTCTGTTTCTTTGGATGAAGGGAATGAATTCCTACGTTTTTCTTAGAACAGGAGCAGCACTATTCCTCTCCTTGTGTCTCATGTCCATGTGGTCAGAGACGTATACATCTCTGACTGGCTCTCTGCTGCTTGCTCTTACCCATTAATTCTAGCACCTAGCCTTGAAGACTAGAAAACAGACCAGTTGATACTTGTACCCTCAACCATATGCCTAAAGAAACAGGGCAGCTCAGGTTCTGGGGGAAAGAACATTTAATGGCTATCAAGCTACATTCACAACTAGTACATGGTACTTGAAGGGCTTCAAAAAGTCCTATACATATACCTATGTATATACATACACGTAGTACATAGTATATACATATCCAAGTACATATACATCTACTTTTAGACAGAAAGATGGTCTCTGTACCTGGGGTGTAATGTTCAAAAGTAAAATGTGGCGTACCACATTTGAGGGAATCTATGAGGAAGAGGAAATGATAAATTTGAAATTTTACTACATGTTGGGATTCTGTGATGGAACTACATTGAGCATAATTTTGCACATTCATAAGTATCTTGAAGAGATGCATGAAAAATGGGACTACTATTGAAGGTCAATATAAATATACCTGTTATCAGTATTAGCACATTATTCTTGTAAAGAGTTAAACTCAAGTTGACAGGATAACATTCACAATTAAAGCAAATGTACTGCAACTCTTTGTTGTGGTGGCACCACACCAATGCATAATACAGAAGTACATTAGTATCTGCATTCAATTTACAAAATAATTTGGAGAGACTTGTTTGATATAGTAATACAATTTAGTAACTGCTGAAGTGCATGTAATACCAGCCACTAGCTAATTATGCTGTGTTTGGATTATATAGATTTTTTTTTTGCCTTGAACATTACATTACAACTACATAGCCTGTATTAGTGCACTTTATCTTACTAAAAAAAGATCATATTTGTGATGAGTACTTGCTTATGCCTTAACTTACAACAAATAATAACTGAGAAACCTCAGTGGAAAAATTCAGACTGCAAACTACTATGCAAACATGGTACTTCACCCTCCTATCTGTGATGAATAGTAATGATATAGTAATATTGAACTTCCAATAGAACTATTAGCTTTTTGTAAAGACCACGCAAAGCAAGAAAATACACGCTAGTATTTCTCCTACTGACATAATAAAGATCTCAGAATTATTATAAAGAATGGGTGAGATTCCTGGAGATACAGATTTTACACACCTCTCAACTACTTCTGTACATTAATAATTTTTTCCTGCAATTTAAACCTCTATTTTTGTCATGAATCATTTTCCTGTTAACTACAATGTGGCTGCAATGTCACCCTTGCTATACAGTGAACCCTGTGCTTTTCAGTTTACATTTCCTCTCCTCCGTTCCTTTATTCAGTGCTATTTTGGATGTGCTTTTCACTCTGCCTGCTGTTTTATTTTACTTTGTTTTTCCATTTGATTTTTTTTCTGTAGTAATTCTGATCTCAATCTAAACCGGGGTAGGCAACTTCCAGCACATGTGAAAGAGTAGGGCATGCAAAGGCATTTTGCTTGGCACACATACCTCAGGGCAGATGGTGGGGAAGGGGCCAGGGCTACCCTGCCACATCAAGGATCGGGCACTTTGTGGCTCCCCTTTCGTCCACCCCTACTATGCCAACATCTTACACGTCAAAGGTGCAGGTGTTTTTGACACTCTGCCCAACTATGTTGCCGACCCCTGCCCTACACCTTTTAAATCCATGCTGCTTGAACAGATTCATATTAGACAAATTAACCCAATTCCTGTTATTATTGACAGTGCAATTAATAAGATTGTTTGATACTCAAAGCATCTGATTTTAGGTGCTAAAATCCTTGAAATTAATATGATCACTTTTGGTGAATCCACAGTACATCTGCCCCTAAAATATTGTCCTAAAGACTGTAATCTAAGCAACAATGTTTTGGGAGTGTGGGCATTACAAGAGAGCCCATATTTGTGGCTCACTGATCCTAACATTTAAGATGGAACATAGTATCTATGCTGGAGGATAAAACTTGGGATGTTTTATACTTACCCAGTATTAATATAGAGTGGAATGACAACAAGGGAGGAGGCCATTTGGATGTGAAGTATTATGTCATGATCTATGGCTCACATTTTCCCATTAGAGAATGCAGCAAGATCTGACAGTGTTATGGAAAACTAGTATTAGGGAGGTCTGCAAGAACCCTACCAACATCTGAAGACTGTTCAGGAAAATTACTGTGAGCTGTCTCAGGGCCAACCTATTTCTCTTTTTCAGCAGTGGCAGGTTTTTTTAATGGCATGTTTGGGGTGTTGGGTTGTTTTTTTTGGCAGGGAGGGGGTTACTTTAGCAGATCAGGAACAGGACTCATTTGTAAAGCCAATAGAGAAGACTTTGCAGCTATCTTGTCAGTGAAAAAAGAAACTTCCCTTGGGGCCGAAAGGGATTTTATCTAAGGTTCATTGATCCACTTTTTGTTGTGTTTTCAAAGATGCCTAGACTAGAAGTAGTGAGATCCTCCTTATCTTTCCTAGCAAAAAGGGAATTTGAAAGATATTAAGAACTGCAGACCTACTACACCTTTGAATTCAAATTACAAAAGTCTGCCTCCCATTTTACCCTAAAAGAGATTTAGGAAAATAGCAAGGAAATTACTCTATCCTCATTAATCAAATTCAGTTAAAAGTTGCACAGTAGCAGATACTTTGTGTGCTTTGGGAAATTTTGAAACTAGGAGGCTTGGGTCAGGCCAGCTTTTGAAGGAGTGACCATACTTTACTTGCAGTTGGTCTTGTCACAATATCACATTCACTTGCAGCGTGCTCACCTGTTACCCTTACATACTCACGGACTATGTACCTTCATAGAGAAAACCAGAGGAGAGGGCAGATAATGCTACATTAGACAACAAGGTACAACTGTCTGTTGAGTTTATTTGTTTTTGTCTGGATCATTTATTGCATCGTGAAAGGGCATTTCAGGGTTTAAATGTACAGACCATGGAGAGAGGAATTTCACTTGTCAATGATAATTTTCACACATGCAGAAGATGTCACAGTGCTGGTAGGCAGTGTAGAAGATGAGGACATATTTTTTGACACTTCACACAACTTTTCATCTGCAGCCAGAGCAGCGATTAACATGGAGTGCAAGGTTTTGTGGGTAGGGGGTTGAGGCTCTTTGCTCTGCCAGAGGACTTAGAGCCTGTGATTAGTTCTCCTGGGGTTATAGATATTTTAGGATTAACCTTCAGCAGTGATTTAATATCTTGGTTGAACCAAGACAATCAGTTTGCCTCCTGATAGGTTAAAGTGATGAGGTGGAAGAGATGGACCCTGACACTGGCAGAAAGGGTGATGTTAATTAAAAAATGTATTTTACCTCTTTGCATTTATGTGGCATTTGTGTATGGTCCCCCTGGAAAACTGTTGTTTAAGTTGACAGGGTTATTTATTTAGATGCTCTGGGGCAAAAAATGTAACCTTGGAAAAAGAAGTGCAATTTGTTTGTCAGTTAAAGAAGAGAACTTAGGAAGAAGATATGCCCAGAAGCTTTCTTCATGGCTTTTATTTTACTTTTAATTTTTAAAGGGATTATGTGGGTAAAGGTAGGGAATGACAACATGTTTTCCTTTTACTGGACAAAGTCACAGGAGAGGAAATGAGTAAAAAGAAGATTCAGCTTGTGAAAAGGGTCTTTTCTTTGTGATGTTCCGCCCCCCCTGCAAATCCCATCAGGCTTCTTGCATACAGCTTGATTACACATGCATTTCCCACTGTGAATCTGGGCAAAAGCACTACAGCACAAGGGCTCACAGTTTAATGAAACACTATATTGAATAAGGTACTTAATAAGGAATATTTCTGAGACTGTCACTTGGAAGGACTTTAGCTGCGTGGAACTTTGCTTCATTCAATAAGGATTCAAACACAGGGATATATGGTAGTGCATACCTCCTGACAAATAATGTAAGAGGCAGCTATGTGGTTAGTGGTACCATCTCACAGATTTTGAAGGCTCTGTTGATTGGCCTTTATGCACATGAGGATCACTGCGGTGGCTGAGCTGGAGCACACATGCAGGAGCAGTCCATGTTTTGCATATTCAAACTCAAGTGTATTTGTTGGTGCTTGTGCTTTGGCTCTCTCTTATTTTGCACCCCTGAATGTTTGCACCCTGTGCTGAATGTACCTTGTTTTAGCACTGGCTCATGGATGATGGAGCCTTTTCAAACTGAGAGGGCAAGGCCTGTGGCCTCAGGCAGTAGAATGGAACTGGAGGGATTCCCATAATAGATAAAGGCTGCCCCTGGGGACATTGATCTGGATCCAAATATTTTCACTATTCTGCTCTCCTAACATTTGTGTTTGGAATCTGCTGGCCTCTCAACTGACTGGTTCTGATGGTGCACGGCCATACTAATGTTTCTGGCATCTGGACTTTTTTCAGACATCAGGGGATACTGTTCTTTCCTTAGTAAGGAAGGATAGACAAACTTTAATTGAATATTGTCTTTGAGAAAGAGCCACTGTTCAGCCTAAAGCTTTAGTTCAAACACTTTGCCAACAATGGAAGAGAAAAGCAAATGATGAGTTTGTCAAAATGGGATTTGATACATGGAGCTATGATATCCAAGTGTCTTTTTAATTATTGGGACAACTAGTATATGGGCTGGTGGGTTTGGATGGTTCCTTTTTATATTTTATTGCTACCTCTATTCTGATAATAACTTTTGGTTACTGCTTTGATATTTACTTTCCATAAACATAAACGGAGGGAACATAAAATACTGTGTTCACTTTGCCTGTACACTTTCATAAGTGCTTGAAGTCCAATGCCTAACATAATTTTTTTATCATTCCAATTAAGCACTAATCCTCTAGGACCAAGAAAACTTTTCAGTGTCATGTCAGAATCACTCAAATAAAAAAACATGTGCTTTTTTAGGTGATCTGTTGATAATAAAAAGCAGCATATTATACAATATAACACATTCTTCTAGTGGCTACCAACCAATCTGGCAAGTATACCATAAATTAAGCTCCACATCCTCCCTGAGTACCATTCTGATCCCCTTCCTCTGTCTGATCTGCCGCTTTGCTTTCCAGTCCCTGGTCTGTCTGCCGTGGTGCTGCCTGCCACTTATGGCATGTATGCTGCAGGTTGGCCAACCCTGCCTTATTTGACCCCTCTTAACGTAGCCCCATCTGCTTCTTGAAGGGTGGACTGATTGAAATAGAATAAAACATTAACTGTTTTAATCACAATTTAAATCACCAGAAAAGAACACAAATATTTAAATTAGTTTCACAAAACTTTGACAGAATTTGGAATTTTGTGTCTAAAATTTTAGATTGTTTTATTTCAATTGTAAATGCTTTGGGTTTTCCTTTTTTTTTTGTTTAATAAGTGATTCAGTTATATGACATATTGGTAGAAGCAAGGCTTTTTTTTTTTAAGTGATGTCTTTTATTAGATTGCATCACTGGGAGAGATGTTAGACAAGCTTTTGGGTCCCAGGTGTCCTTCTCCAGGTTTTGGTAAAGTATCTTATCAACCTTTACAAAATGTTATAAAAGAATGAATTTACAAGTACTAGTCCAGTTGGATCCTTTTTTTAATAACCACCATTACCTTTTACATTTCTACACAAAATCCTTCATTTTTATACCAACAAGAAGGGGCAGGAGGGTGTCAAGGGGAATGGATGCACCCTCCTTTCAGTCAACCATGCCACTGGAGCAGCAGCTGGGGACTTTTTTAATTCCCTTAAGCAAGTAAGTCCCCCCTGCCTTCCTCTCCATGTTCAGCAGCACTTCGCATCTCCTCCTCCCCTTACCATTACTGCTATCTCCTACTTTGGAGCCCCTGCTCCTCTACTTCTCCTGGGTCATTTGAGGACAGCAATAATGACAAGTTGGGAGGTAGGGAATTAAAGGGAGGAAACGTGCCACTGATCATGAAAGGAAGAGGGGGAGAAAAGATTTTTATCCTTTTGAGGGACTTTAAATCCTCCACTGCTGCTCCTAC
>NW_017729022.1:29786859-29797160 GCF_001723915.1 Gavialis gangeticus | reverse complement strand
GCAGTGCAGCTTGATGCTTCTGCACCCTCCTTTCCAAAATCCTGGATCCACTCATGCTGACAAGAAACACTGGATACTTGGCCTGCAACATTTTGAAGGAAGCTGATTTTCAGTAGTGCTGAGCAACTACCCACTAGTTGTGTTCTTATAGCATCCAGAATATGCTTACCCTATAATAAACAGGCTTAATCTGACTCATATTTTATCCTGTACTAAGGCAAAATTCTTTTGTAGGCTGTAGTTTTTCCAGTCCCAATCCCATATGCACTTTTCTGCATGTTACACTTTACTCATGCAAGTAATCCCTTGATGTTAGAGTGTGTAGGAGGGGAATTTAGGCTTCTGTGAGATTGTATTGAGCTAAGATTAGCCAAGAATGAGGTGGCAAGACAATGGACTGGAGCTCCATAACCAGGCATAAGGAGATCAGTACTTTAGCTTGATCTAATACTCTCCAGACCATGCTCAAACACTTTAATTAATAGATTTATCAACCCACCCAATGTTTCTCTAGAATACTCTATCTTCAACCTAAACTAAAATATAATTTATACAAAAGTTTACAGTTTCATAGTACAACTTTTTAGTGGAAAAAAAAGTTGAATATGAAAGTCTACTAATAACTAGGAAAGCCTAATTAAAGATTAATTAAAGACATCCATTTGGCAACGTGAGACTGTAAAAACAGAAGGCAGAGAAACAGAAATATAAAAACAATATTTGATTTCATTTTCTGATCTAATTTTTTAATTAAAATTATTTTGTACAACTAAGACTATCACCTTCAGGCTTCACTCTTTTCCATCTCTTCTGATTCTCTGCCTGAATATATCCTGCTCAGTCTTCCACCTTTTGCCAACCACCCCCAGGTCCTCCCATTGGCCAAGGGCTGTCCAACTGTGTCAACCTAAAATTCCCCCCTGTATCACAAGTCCAAAGATATATCCTTCTCTTGCCCAGTCTTACTCCCTTGCTATTCTGCATCATTCTATCACCATTACTCACATTAATTCTTTTCATAGCTCCCTCACCCTACCTCTAACTAAAAGCATCTTTGGGCACACATGTACATTCATCCTTCACGCATGTTTATTTTTTAAGAAAACAGGAGTCTGTAAGTTAAAAAAAATGATATTGGTACCAAATAATGCTAGAGAATTAGTATAAGTGAACAAAGTGAAGAAAACATCACACTCTGCAGTGATAATAAAATACAGCTGCAACTTTTCACTGCCAGTTCCAATTCTTTGCATATAGATCACTGTACAGAAAACAACTGTACAATGCACCAATTTTATCTTCTCTAGTATTCTGTGCATTATAACACTGAAAGGTGCACATCAGATTATGCTGAAAGTCAGTATGGTAAGGAGCATTTCTCACCAAGTATAAACTGTGAAATGGATTTGGAAATAAAGTGTTAAATTAAACTCATGTTTCTGAGAGCACTGCAAGTGGTATCATTTACTGAAAAGTGACATCTGTTTAGGAACACACAGTATTGCCAGCCTATTTTCTATTTGGAATTAATAATAATGTAACAATCTGAACTTCTGCAGTGAAACAAAATGCTTAGACTCTCCTGTGGCTTTTATAGCAAGCGCCAAGGTATAGTACCACACGGGACATACTGAGTAGTTTGGGACTGGCAGTGGTGGCAAAATGCATTCTGGCTGCATAACTCTGAGACAGGAAGAATGCTTCCCAGATGACTATGGGTAACACTCTTTGAAGCTGCTCTCATGTCTAATAACTAGAAGTGAGGTCTGTGCTCCCCACAGTGCTAGCATCTGACAAACTGCTGGGCTAGGAATTGCCTCTGGCCATGCTTGCCTGCTGGAGGGGCTTAACCACTGGCAACAGAGATGTCCTTTACTGAATACAGGTGTACAGACAGAGTAAAAGGGCTTCCTACCCTACTCACCGACCCCCGCAAAAAGCCTTTTAGTCTATTTCTGATGTGTATATCCATAAACAATGGGTTGATGTTTTGGGGGTTTTTTATAGCGTCTGCCAATTATTAGAATCTTAATAGAATCAGCCGCATAGTGGAATCAAACCCCAAACCAAATGGCAAAAGCACTGTAGTAAATGCATTTTCAGTTTCTTATTAGTATCTTGCTTTACAGAATCAGCTGCTTATTAGAATGAAAATCTTAAACCATAATCTAGACATGCAAGCTATTTTCCCCACCACCTATTAGAATTATTGAATAAAGTACAGTGAAGTACCAAAACTGTAAAGAGTTTCGTGATGAGGTGCTGCATAGACATTTTACTTTGCTCACATTATCTAGCTGCCATATAATGTGATTCTAATAACCAGAGAAGGCTATACCAATTTTGTTAATTTCCTGTGTTCTGCATTTAGGACATCAGTATCCTGTTCTTTTAAAGTCGAACTCTGGTGCCTTTATTCATGCTGCAATCAACTGCAATATCCAAGGTGTGTGGTATAATCAGTCTAACGGTGGCAGAATCAGTTCTAAGACAACATGCTATTATTTCTAACAGAAACAATAACTGAAGCTTAATATGACAAATATAGTATAGATGGAAGCTATAAAGAAAAAATAATCTTTCAAGCTGCTTTCAAAGAGATTGGAGAGTAAAAAGAATAAAACCTTTTTCCTGGGGTGGGTGGTTGTCTATTACAGGCAAACAATTTAATAGATGTAAATTATTTTTAAGTGCTACTTTGTGCATGTATGCACATACTTTAGTTATTCATTTTACTTAATGCATGAACACTTTAGCTTATCCTTGTACTATTATAATACTAAATATTTAAGAACTTCTTATGGAATGATAATACTATGAGTATTGGGCTAGTTCATAATCTTCATAACAAGGTCTCATGGATAAGCACTGCCACTTCTGATATAGCTGTACTACTTAACTGTGTGTCCAACAATTCCCTCTGCTCACTGCTGTCCGTTGCACAGTGACTATCACAAAGTGATCCCAACCATTCAGTGGAGCTAAGTGACAGGACCATACAAATAATAAGTGATAAAAAATATATTATATATAAACATGGTCATCCTTTCAAAATTCACATAATTATTAGTAAAGGGATACATGCAACCAATTTTAGGCAAATAAATGAGCTGTTGACAAGGAATTCAAAAGTGGTCCCAGGGTTACTTTCTTGATGTATACCTGTCATGCTATCATTTTTCCACCAGGGCTGCCACAGGTAGAGAAACACCATGGAGCAGAACTCTCCAGCATACCTTCAGTGGAGACTTCCACTCTGGGACCTGAATTTCTTTTCTCTATCCAGTTCCCACCAGAGTCAGCAGAACCGTGCTGGTCAGCGATGCCTTCCATATGTTTGTAAGGGGGCCTACATCATTCTCTCTTCACAGACAAGCAAATATGAATGATAAAAGTGTATCCATGCTCCAGGAAACAGTGTACAATTTCAGATTCTCCGGGAACTCTCAGTGGGGCATGAACTGCTGCTAAAGTCCACTCCTGCCCATCTACCAAGTTACAGTTTACTGATAAGTAGAAAATATATATTTTTATATTAATGAGAAATGCTAGGGGTTTTGTCTATATTTTTAAGGGAAGACTTCTGTTGTATTTTAAATAGAATAAAACCTCCCAAGATGCATTTGCACCTGCCCTTCAATATAGTACTGAAATAGCTTATGGATTTCATCAGAATTGATTAGTTTATTTTCCAGAACACAGATTATTTTTCATGATTTTTTTGTCATATTCATGGACCATTCCTATAATGATGGATGGTCCTAGTGCCTTAAAATTATGGTTTATCTGTCAGTAGGAAAACCCAATGAACCCTATCATATGGAATACCTCATCATATTGTGCAGTCTGATAATACCAGGACATATTCTGCTCTCAGATGTGCATGCATGAATTCAATTCAAGTCATCTGAAGTTGTGCGCTTATTCAAGGTCAGACTATGACCTATTAGTATAAGTAAGGCATGAGTTGTGGACTTTCCCTTGGATAACCTCAGGTTACTGTTTGACTATTATACAAATCAAGGTATATATCTCAGCCAAAGGCCAATTAAATCATTGTATAGACTCTCACTGACTTCAATAGGCTGGGATAGAGCCCTTAGATACAGGGATACTCCTGGATTAGATGTTTGTCGTTTCTTATTTTCTTTCAGTATTTCTCATACAACAGGGCACTCGGGCCTAGGTTACAGAACTAGGTAAGTAACCAGTAAATTCTGTCCTCATTTTCGCATGGAAATGGGGTTGTGTGAAGGCTAAAAGTTTTAGTGATATAGTGCTTAACATTTCACAAGTCAAATTGTATGAAGAAATCACATTCTGAATATATAACTCTTTAACACAACTTTCTTTCTGCATATTATCTCCGTAATTTTCATACTGTACTAGGAGAGAAAAAGCTATACGTACTCCAGTTCTCATCTCCAGCAAAAATGAAAAGAGATGCTTGTGTGCTGGCTTAAGCAATGATGCAAATGAAGCATTTTCAAAATTAGCAAGGGTTACTTTGGCAGTTAACTCATTAGGAAAACCTGCTTGTTGCACTCCTTTGTATGTCTTTTTGATGGAAGGTGGGGGAAGGAAAAGAAACAAATATGCTTCCTTACACTACACTGTAAATAGCTAAGGGCACAGAGAGCAGCACAGCATTTTACATTTTGGTTCTGAAATACTTCATCAGTTGCTATTCTTGCCTTCCTCACAAACACCTGCAAAACCTATTCCTAACCTGTTCTTTCAGACACAATGAAGAGTTAATGCCCTGGGGATGGACCTGAATCAGAGGCCTTAACCTTCCATGACTTTGGGGAAATACAGCTGGTTCCTTATCTCTGTTGTGCTGAACCAGCATCCCAGATCTGGATACCTACAGATTATGTGAAGTTAATGTTCTGAAACAGAATATTCCCTTGGGCCTCCAGGACATACTGAAAAAAAAAAAAAAAAATCAAAGGAAGGAACAGCCTCTAAGAGAAGAGCATCAAGCAGAATTGAAAACAGGAGTTCTTCAAGTTTGGGATAAAGAAGACTAAAGGCAGATGCAGTGGACTTTGCAAAAATTCCCCTTAGATTGTTTATTATTATTCCTGAAAATGATACTGGCCCTATAGAGCACTAGCTATCAACCTTTTTAGACTCAAGGAATAACTAAGAAAATGCCAGCTCTTAGTTCTCACCATTTTTTTTTTTTTACTACAAAAAAGAATAGTAGAGCAATTATTTTGTTGTAAAGAACATAGAAACACTACAACAGGTCAGGTGCACAGTTGCACAATGAGGAAAGAAGGTAAAGGACCTCCAAACTGTACCCTGAAACAAAGTCAGTTATTCTTCTTTGGGAGGGATGTCTCCTGCCTGTAAGTAATCATGGTGATAGCCAGCTATGCCGAAGTGGGTAGGGAAAATAGGGAGCATCTATTATTATGTCTAAACTCAGAGACAACCGTTTCACTCTATGAAAGGGCTGTAGAACATACAACTGTAAGGGACTACCTTTAGGCTCAGTTGTGCCTGACAGTACAGGTTGGCTTTAGTGGAGGTGCATACGTTTGTCACAAGGCTACCACCCCAAAAGGAACTGCATGAGTACAAAGGTACTTTAGACCAGTTGAATTAGTTTAAAGTCAGGCAGAAGGTAGGCCAGGGTGGTACTTTGGGGACTAACTGCTTCAGAGGGGCAAGAGCTTCGGTAGGCTACAGCCTACTTCATCAAATGCTAGGCATGGAGTGGCTTTAACATCCTCCTTCTGCCCAGGAGAAGATGCAAAGGCCTCTGAAATTAATACAGACTGCCACTGACTTCAGTGGACTATGAATCAGTTCTTTAATAGGCAATGCGTCAGGGCCACCTGGAAGCATTCTTTTGTATCTTCCACAATGCCAAACTGTCTACCACAAATGAGTCTAAAAGGTAAACCCCTGAAGTTTCCTATACCGAGTGCTCTGCCAAAGCAAGGAGAGTAGTACACTTTTCACTAATAGTATTTCAAAGCTCTACCTCAATTCCAGCATCATCTCCTTACACATGTAGAAAATATGAGCACCCTATAGTATGTACTCAAGGACAAGTAATATGAAAACTACTATGAAATCATTTCTACCCAGGAGAACTTTTACAGCCTTTTCTCCAATGCCTGATGAAGGGTGTTTGTACCCAAAAGCTTGCAATTAAAGAATTTTTTTTGCAAAAATCTTGTTGGTCTAAGAAAAGATATCATCTCCACTACAAATCCTGTTCACCTTTTCATCTAGACCGATACGGCTAAAACCTGGATACCTGACAATATGAAATAACGCATTTATAAATTATCAAAATATATCACATTAGTACGACATGGTCAGTTGGCTTAGTGAGAAGTCAATTTAAAGATACTAAGAAGGTCCAGATTATACAGGATTTCTAACAGAGCTGAAGCTATTTTCAGTTTGTCAATTTTGTCTTTCTACTGCATTTAATTGCATAGGACATGTAAAAGACATACAATTGTTTCTAACAGGCTATAACTATCAGTATGTAGTGTTACAATGAATTAAATGATCAATGATATTGTACTCTGGGCACTAATTTATAATCAAACTATATGACTTTAATATAATTTGGGGGAAGATGATTTTTGATAGACTAGTAGAATATGTATGTCTCATTTTTCACTTAATTTTTTATAGCCTCTGTTCCTTTGGAACTTACCCTTCAGGTAATATGATTTTCATATCATTCTCACTGGAAAGTGGCAGATCATAGCTCTGCTATCTAAGTGACTGATGTAGGGATGCAACCAATGAAATGTTCCCACTGTAGAGGCATAACTGGCTAGTACAGTGCCCCAGCCCTTCCTCCCCCCTGCACCTTCCCTGCAGAAGGCTGCAGCTCCAGCTCTGGCAGGCAGCGAGGATGGCAGAGTAGCGGTGGCGGTAGACAGTGCTGGAGGAGCAACTGGAAGTTTGCTGCTCCCTGAGGAGACATCACCTCCTTCTTTACTGCTGACATTCATGTTGAGCAGCAGACAAAAAACCTATTTTTGGCAGCAAAAACAGGGTGACGTCACTTGGCAGCAGAAACTACATTTCTCAGGCTGCACCTCATTCACTCACATGCTTGTGGTTGGCCAGAGCTGCTGCAGAAAGGTGCAGGATGCTGGAGACGGGGGCAGGAATGGGAGTCAGGAGAATGGAGTGCCCCCCATAACTCCCTTGTGCCTCCCCTGTTTAGGCAATGCCTAGGGTGCATGTCCACTTGCCCACATATCCTTACATCACCGCTCCATCACATCAGATTTTCTCCTCAGAGAAGAGGAAAAGTACAAATGTAAAGAAAGCAGAGGAAAAAAAGAAGGCTGCTCACAAAAGGATCCAAATACCAGAAATGTATTACCATAAAGCCTATTCTCACTAAGGCAGTGGTATTCAACCTGAGGCCCATAGGCATATTCTGGCCTGTAGAACCAGCACTTGGGTCTCCCCATAGGTCCAGAAATTTGGCAGCAATGCATCAGTGACAGCATTAATTACTGTGGCTTCCAAAGCTGCATCAATTAATGCTGCCAACATTTCCAGGCTCATGGGGAGTCCCACAGGCTGAATGGCATGGCCCCACATGCCAGATTGTGCTGATGTACAGAGTTGCTCCAGAGCCAGATTCAGTGTGTGGAGCCAGACTGACACATGAGGTTGCTTTTGGGCCAGATCCGGTGCATAGAGCTGGGCCAGGACATGGGTTTCCTCTCAGGCCAGATATGACATGCTGGTTCGGCCTAAGGATGAACCCTGCATGCCAACCGCACACTGGATCTGGCCTGTACACTGAGCCAACCCATGATGGAGCTCAGTGATTTCGCAAGATGGATGCTACACCCATGATGGGTGACACAATTGTCCATGAGACCTGGCCCATGGACCAGCTCTGCTCCACTCATCCAGCTTGTGGGGCTGGAAATTTGAGCACTGCTGCTTAGTTGCTCTAGGATTACTGCAGTACTCCTGTTTTAAGTTACCTGAAAAACATTAGTCATTGCTTTCCTGAGTAAGAAAATGTATTCATATTATTTTTACAAATATATATACATGCACATTCTAGATAGGCAATTTGTACTTAAAAGTAAACTTTTTTCAGACTGTACAAACACTTTCTATCAGTACATGTGATTTTTCTTGTTCTGTCTGCTTTTCTTTAAAAAATACAGGGCTATTTTAATTGTAGTACCATAAAAATATAGTCAGTGAAAATACAATTTACTATATTGCATTTTTTGGGGTCTGAGTGCCACAATATTCATGTTACATTAAGCCATGGAGAAAAAATGCACATATCCCATTTATCAGTATACAACATTGTATGCTTTTCTTTACAGGCACATTTCTCTATAAAACCTCACTGTGCCACATTAACACCTATACCTAGTTCTACCTGTTGGTGATTAACACCTACTGTCTCAACTTTCAGAAGCCAAGATTTAGAGCTTGCCCTTTGCCCCATTCAGCCAGCGGACAAGAAAACATCAGCTTTTAGGACAAAATGATAATGCTCAAGAATCATCCCTAATAGATAGTTCTGAATTTGCTTTTGGCTCAAGGGACCTGATGCTGGTCCCTAAACAATGACCTTAAAGTTGCCTTAAACAGGAAGCGGAGGACTCCCTCAGATCAAGGAAAGCTAGCATCATTTTAACATCTGTCCTCTTTGGCTCCTTAGGGGAGATGGGCCAATGTAGCACCACTATTTAAAAAGGGCAAAAAGGAGGACACAGGGAACTACAGACCAGCTAGCCTCACCTCAATACCTGGGAAATTACTTAAGCATTGTGGCTGGCGTGGCATGGGTGCTAAGGCACGTGGTTAACAGCCCAGAGTTTGCAAATTGGAAGGCAGAGCAGAAGTGCTCATAGCACGGCCTGACAGATTCCAGAGAATCTTCTAAATACCTTGTCACAAGGACATGAAAAAGGAAAGGTATGGAACATATCCTAAGGAAAGGGATTTGCGAGAATCTGAAGGAGGAAGAGCTGGTCACAAGAGCCCCTATGGATTTATGAAAAACAAATTGTGTCAAAAAAACTTGATCTCTTTCTTTAATAAAGGAACTACTTGGGTGGATAAAGGCAATGCTGCAGATCAGTGGTTCCCAATCTGGGATATGGGTACCACCAGTGGTACACAGACAACTTGTCAGTGGTATGTGTTAACAGATTTATTATAATTACTTTATATGACAAAAATTTGCTGGTGGTACTTAAGGTTGAACTGAAAAATTTGCTGGTGGTACTTAGGGTTGTATCATTTTAAACTGGTGGTGCACAATCTGTCAGAGTTTGAGGACTGCTGCTGTAGATACAATGCATCTGGACTTCAGCAAGGCTTTTGACAAGGTCCTACATGAGCTTCTCATAAACAAACTGGAGAAATGTGGGCAAGATAAAACTGGGACTGACTGCACATTTTTGACCACTCAAAGATTTTAGCAATTTTACAAAAAAACAACAAAGTTTTTTGTAGTTTCTTAACAGAAATATGATTTTTAAATCGTTTTTTGATACATTTAATGGAAAATGTGTGCCTTTTCTGTGTATTATTTGGACCTACTGGCAATGTTTTACAGTTTTTGATTGATATTTGACTGGTCACTTGGCCAAACTTTATTTGACCAGTCAAATCCCCAACCCTAGATAAAACTGCTACAAGGTGGATGGTCCATGTCAGAATGGCAAGAGGTTTCAAGTGAAGTCACACAAGGGTCTGTTCTGGGCCCAGTGCTGTTCATCATGTTTATTAACAATCTGGATGCTGGCATAGAAAGCTTCTTGAATAAGTTTGCGGATGACACAAAACTGGGAAGTATTCCAAACACATTGGAGGATGTAAGCTCAATTCAGAAAGATCTAGACAGACTGGAAATAGAGTTAATTGAGTTAACAAGATGAAATTCAATGTGGACAAATGCAAAGTGCTACACCTTGAGAGGAATAATCAAAAAAAACAAATATAACATGGGTAATACCTGGCTGGATGGCAGCACTATGGAAAAGGACTTGGGAGCCTTGGTAGATCACAGACTTACAAAAGTCAAATATGGTTTTGGGGTGCAATAATAGAAGCAGTAGGTGCAAGACATGGGAGGTGATAGTTCCTCTCTACTCAGCACCAGTTAGGCCTTATCTGGAATATTGTGTGAAGTTCTGGGTTTGAAGGAGTCAGAGCAGGTCCAAAAAAGATGATAAGGGGCTTGGAAAGCAAGTCCTAGAAGGAGAGGCTGAAGGAGTTAAGCATTTCTCAGTGCATTTTGCAGAAAGGGTCTAAATGAGGCATAG
>NW_017729022.1:29776262-29781859 GCF_001723915.1 Gavialis gangeticus | reverse complement strand
GCATGATTTGCTTTTGGAAAAGGTGTTTAAGAGTGGACATGATAGGAGTCTACAAATACTTGAAGGGCTGCCATAACGAAGAGGGAAAGCACTGTTTCTCTCTTGCTGAAGAGAGGAGGATGCAAATCAATGCCTAGAAGTTGCAGCAAAGAAAGTTTAGATTGGATATCTGGAAAAACTTCTTCACTGTTAGTATAGTGAGGCAGTGGAATAGACTACCTAGGAAAGTTGTGGATTCTCCATCTCTGGAGGTGTTCAAGAAGAGGATGGACAATCACTAGTCAGGGATGTTCTAGGCATAGATATCCATCTTCTATAAATATTTCCCATGTTTCTACAGGCTTCGTTGGATGTCCCCTTTCCCCTTTTCTGCTGCACATGTCAGGATGTTTTTAAGCCTTCCTCAGAGGTACTGGGTGTTGGCTACAGCCAAGGCTGGGGATTTTGACTGGGGTACTACAGTGCTCCTGCTGGGACTAAAACCAAAGATTCCTGGCTGGAGGGCCTTGCCTCTCTTAGGGTCAGATCGCTTGCCATATTTGGGGTCAGGAAGGAATTTTACCCCATGGTCAGACTGGTACAGACTATGGGGTTTTTTGCCTCCCTCTCCAGTGGGGGGCCTGACCCTCTACCTGGGATCTCTTGAGTATATATTGACAATGTTTCATAAAAGAAGAACATTGGCTGCCATGATCCCCCTTCTTTACCCAAGCAGGTTAGGGTGTTAGGTCTGTGTTGTGTCAGGGTTGACAGCAGTCTTATGTAGAGTTTAGTTTATGGATTGTACAGGTTGGTTTGCATAGGGATCATCCTGCCTCAGGCTAGATGACTTCTGGAGGTCCCTTCTAGCCATTCTACTCTATGATTAATAGTTGTTAAATTAGACCAACTACATGGGAGCTGAATAGTTCGAACAAATCTGCTCTTGACTAGCTTCAAGATCAATGATGGCACAAAGGTCACTCAAAGTCAGCTGTGCCATCCCCTCAACCAGAATGTGAGCATGAATAGGATACATTTTTTTTTAATAAACCAGTACCTGGGCTTTAAGCCCATCCCAAAGACTTTTTTTCCAGAGTCTACCATATAAAACATCCACTTCATACTAGCTTGTCTTTTTTTTTCTTTAATGTAACATATAGCTATCAGGAGCATCAGTATGAGGTAAAAATTGTTGTAAAACTAGTGATAAAGATTCTCTGTCAATAAAAGCAAACACGTCTGCTGATGTTTTACAGCTACTGTACAGCTGCAGACCCTTCCAGCCGCATGCTGGCTCACAACATCAAAATAAAATCAAAACAAGAGGAGAGGGAACATATGAGTGACAGAGACTGAAAATAGCCAAAGAGAGCTCTAAAGATGCAAATGTCCACATTAAAGACATTATTTCTGTTGTTCTGTTTTTCTAATGATAGAGGTCTAACCCTTTTAACTCAAATCATCCTTCATAAAATAAAATGGAAGGGTCATATGCCATCGGTATCATGCCATCAATTCTAGACAGAGCTTACTGATTTCTACACAGATTTCTACTTCAAAATGGTATGAAACTTCTAAACAACTACAGCTCTTTAGTACAAATGTTTATTAATAAATTTAAGTACCTGTTGTTTCCAAGAATGGGATCCTTGGTTTTAGCACTGATGTCATAAATAAAGCGCTCTTGAAAGATTTCTATGGTATTGACTGCAGTTTCATTTCTTATGATGGTGATAACAGGGTAGCCCATCTGTAATGTCCATTGATCCATTACTTCTTGAATATTTACTGATTTTCCAACTTTTTTTAGTGCCTTCAAAGAAAATAAATCAACATTAGTTTTGTTTTAATATGCTGAAAAAATATTGGCATTTACTACAGAGAACCAGAGAGCCATAAATTGTTCTTAGTGTTTTAATAACAATGAAACATATGTATAAACATGCACGTATCCAGATATGGACTCTCTCCAGTAGAAATAATAAAAAGAGGTCTTCCTCCTGCATAAAGTTAGGGCATCTATATAAAAAAGTAACTTCTGAACTAAAAGGAACAAATACTTTCATACTTTACTGCATACAACATACCCCAAAATAAGATACGCACCTCGTTTTTTGAAAAAGAATTTAAAAAAAAAAGATCTATCCTTGAAAATACTGGTAAGTAGCAGTAATTAACTAAGCAGCAGCAGCTAAGGTGCCCAGAGTGTACATCGTGCAGCTCTTTGTGGAGCAGGTGCAGTGTTACTTCACTTCCCTGCCTGGTAGGGGCTTACAAACAGAAGCTGCTTTTACCCTATTTCCTTACTTATAATGTACAACCCTATTTCGAGCAGCAGATTTTTGGGAAAAGCTGTGTATGTATGTGGGGGAATACAGTATTCCTGTGGTAAATTATGAAATCCAAATTAAAATACAGGATAAGATATTGGATGGGACTTAAACTCCAATCATTTAGGTACTTTTGAAAGCCCCACTTGCAGCTCCTGACCTTCCTCATATTTGTGGCATCCACCTAAACAGCGACCAAGGGTATCACACACACTCTTCCCCTTGGGCCAGATCTTAGTTGAACACACTGGAACTGTAGGGTTCCTCACAGTCTTGATCCAGATGTGGTGGCAAGGCAAGCAGCAGGACAAGGAGTAGGGATGGGGGTTAATGCTCATTCTCCTGCCCCCCACACCCTAAAGACATACATCGCCAATGGGGCTCTATGACCCAAATTTTGGCAGCAAGATCTTCCTGCTTGCTCTGGCCCCGAACTCCAGCTCCTCTGCCAGCCTCACAGGGCACACAACCTGGCTTTGCAGGCTGGAGCCACTCCCTGGTCCATTAGTTTGACACTCATGCCATATGTAAAATATTCCCATAATGAGCTAAGGCTAAAAAAGGACTTGGTCTCTTTAAGATACACTGACCAACATTTTTATTAAGGATTACTGATTTTGGATGCCTAGTTTGAGATGCTTTAAAGTAACTGTTAAAATATTGAAGACCTGGCCTCTGAAAAACGGGCTCTTTCAAGATATGTAAGGGCTAGGGCACATACACAATTACACTAGTGCAATTGACAATGAGTTGCTCGTTGATGGAAGCTCCACTAGGATCCAAATCAAACAGAAAAGAAACTCATTCCAGTGTAGGAGAGACTGAAGGATGCTACTATAACATAATGTAATTTACACTAGTGTACTTTTACCCCTAATTCTTATAGGGGCATGCCTACATCAGCACTGAGGAAGTAACTCTCAGGTAGAAATTGACATCATCTGATTTCTCTGTGTTTACATCATTGTAAGCACATTGTACATCTCTCATACTGGAACCAAAATATCATTTGCACTTGAAAATCTTGGTCCTGATGTCTAAAGCTAAGCCATACACATGCAGACCTCCCCTCCCCCCAACACTCTCAAATACAGAAATAACTTATTTTAGTTTAATACAGCTGGTCTCTGTGCAATTCAACATGAGCATAAATAAAATCAGGTGGAGTCTCAGCTGTAATACAGTAAGCCAGACAGAATGGAAGAGTGGCGTCTATTGGGGAAAGACTCCAGGAGAGTGAGAGACCAGAGACTGCTTGCTCTGCAAACAAGCACATGCATTTGATTGCCTGCTACTGCTGGAATAAGTACAGTTACCTCTGCCAAATCCAAGCAAACTCTAGGAAGAACCTCTCAGAATTAAGTCTTCTTGTAAAACACCCAAGGAGTGTGCAGGATCACAACAAATGGGCTTATAGGAAGGCAGAACTATAAGTTCTGTTATCAGTAGATTTGACCCTTTCAGTGTGGCATTGTTGCTTATAGCCCAGAATACAGGTGTGCTCTTGTGCTCGTATATTTTTCTGTTTTTTTGCATGATACATATGCAATTCTCATAGCATATTGCTGAGAATTTGTTCTAAGCCTTTTTACATAATAAAAGGAAAGGGGCAAAACAAGAAGCTTTACAGAAGAAGCAAGAGGGTCTGTGGGTGTCATTGTAACTGCAGCATGCTAAATGGGCTATTAAATAATTATAGTTCATTGTAGAAAATAGGGTTGCCAAACTTTAAAACTTTGGCCCTTCAAATAAATATGACATATCAAAAGACCATGAAATATAAATGCCAAATTATACCTTTTTTCACTCTTTCCTTCTTACCTTGCTACCACTGAAGTCAATGGGCACAGAATCTATTAATTTATTTTTATTAGAGCTCAGTGATATAACACAGACAAGGAAGTATAATGTAGGCCAGGAGTCTGTAACATTTCAGGAGCAGTGCACCAAAATAACCAAGGTCAGTCTGCACCTTCCAACACAGGTGCCATTGACACGACTTCTCCCTGCTACCCAGCTGCCACATGGGCAGAGATCCCAACCACCTAAACTCTGCAGAAGTCCCAGCTTCCTGGGCCAAGTAGAGCTACTCTGCAGGCCAACAGGCTCTAGGTTACTGACCCCTGTTCTAGGTAAAGACAAAAAGGAAATGCTGAGAAA
This sequence comes from Gavialis gangeticus, assembly GCF_001723915.1. Taxonomy (NCBI): domain Eukaryota; kingdom Metazoa; phylum Chordata; order Crocodylia; family Gavialidae; genus Gavialis; species Gavialis gangeticus. The sequence continues at coordinate 29,777,387 of NW_017729022.1, read as the reverse complement.
ACACCCTTCTGATGTTGTCACTTTCAATAAGGCGAAAAAACATTTTTTTACATACATTTTTTAATTTGCTCCAGGGCTTCAGAATTTCAATATGCATAATTCACTCCACACCTCAGCATGAAAAATACCACTGGCTTCCTGATTTCTTTGCAGTGTTATGTTTTACAGTACTTTACCTTTGACAGTGTATTCCAGAGATCGTTTCTGGCAGCATTACCATACATGTGAATGGTTAAATAGTCCTACAGAAATAAAATAAAATATAAATCAGTTGTTACTATATGCAGGCCAAATAATTATAGCTGTGAACCTTGGCTAGAACAAGTTAAACTACATAAATGCTTTCATTTTTTAGAAGTCTAAAAATATATAACATGTTCCCACTAAAGGAGTAAATAAACATTTTTTTGAGATTTTTAACATATTGTAAACTATGATCACATAAAACTCAATGCAGAAAATGTTAGGCAGTTTACCTCCAGCATTCAGTGCTTTATCTTTTCAATTCATCAATGAAGATTAACAATTCTAAACTATTTATTAATCTTTGCATAATCGCAGAATCTGTTTCGAGGCAATTCTTGGAAATGAGAGGGAAAACCTTTTATAGCAAGGTGGTAAACATCATTATAGCAGGTCAATGTGTGGTTAGTGTCAAGAACCTGCAGAATAATGTCATCAAGATTTGTTGCAAAATATTTAACCAAGAAATAGCCCATCAGAGCCATAGTCTTATTTAGAGAGGTCTGGTAGACAGGTGTTTTCTCCCTGTGATTAAATGTCAAAACAAATAATAGTGTCTATTCAAACTGCAGCATGCTCTCTTAAAGTTGTTCCGCCATGGAAAGCAACAGAAGAATGTGTATATCAAGTAAATGTGATACCCAAGACAAAAAAAAATAACTGTTTGCAAGAGTTACGTTAAAATATCCAACTCAAGATCTGTAAATTTAGGTTTCCTGTCTACTCCGCCACAATTTTGTTGACTGACTGTCATTGCTTTCTCTTCAACAACCAAAAGGCCAAAGGGTTGGAGCAATCATTCTCATAAAGAAAAGTGTCCCTCATGGCTCTTCAAAGGAAAAGCTGCCTAACCAAAACACAAAGACACTCAAGAGTGGTGAG
>NW_017729022.1:29772394-29776251 GCF_001723915.1 Gavialis gangeticus | reverse complement strand
ATTCTCATAAAGAAAAGTGTCCCTCATGGCTCTTCAAAGGAAAAGCTGCCTACTAAAACAGGATGAAAGGTGACGAAAGGTCAAAAAAAGTGGGTTTATTAAGTCTGAAGAAGACCGAGAGGAGGTTGGATCAGTCTTCAACTGCAGAAAGGGTTGTTCTAAATATGACCGTGATCAACTGTTCTCTATAGCCAAATGGGACAGGAGAAGAACTGGCTTACATTTCAAAAAGGGAAATTTATATTTCATATTAGGAAGAATTTTCTGGCTATGTGGATGGTTAACCACTGGAACAGATTACCTAGAGAGGTTATGAAATTTTTAAGGGCAGGTTAGACAATCACAGACATGTTCTTGCTTTCAGCTGAGAGCTGGACTAGATGACCCCCTGAAATCTTCTCTCCTCTTATTTTTCTATGATTCTACATGCTCTTGAGAACAACCAGCTACTCCCAAATCCATTTAATTCACAACTATTGAGTTTTCTTTCAAACATATCTCAGGGTACTCTTAGATCATCCAGGCACAAGATCTTTCCATTTTCATTCGTTATGTTTCCCAACTATGCTATCGCATTTACCCCCCCCCCCCGCCCCCAAAATATAGTAATAGACTTGAAATTCAGCGATGATTATTGGAATAACATATACTGTCTGCACTTAGCTTGTAAGAATAAACAACGACAGCAACAAACCACAGGAGAAGATGTAAATCGAAGGGACCCCCTTCATTTGAAATTCCATCACCTCTACTTTAAACAATGGTAGAAGACAAACCCTAATTTACAGCCTAATGATAGACTTAGGACAAATTTGCTGACTGTCTTATCTGTGCTTTGTGTGAAGTAGGATACTTTGGGAATAATTAGTGTTTGGAAAGCAAATTTTCTGATGTACAAATTGTAGCACCTGTGACAGATTTAGTTTTTGTCAGCCAACTCATAGTACAACACGCAGCAACTCCCATTTAATCACAGGCTAGAAAGGCTAAATGAGAACATTGACTGTGTTAACTGCATGCCTAGTCCTAACAATGTCATGAGAATAACTGTTGCAAAAAGACATTATACAGGCTGTACCAATACAGTGTGCTTCCATTTTATCTAAAAATATAGAGTCAGTTGAGATGCAGTTAAGAATTCAACAGCATCCAGCAATAAACAGAGTGAATTGTAAATTAAAAAGTGAAAACAGTAAAAATAGGACAAGGTAAATCAATAGCAACAAACATATGTGTACATTTTAAATGGTGCTAGAAAATACAATCTACATCAATTCTTCTGATATTTGCTTATAGGATCTGTATGCAATTCAATAAGGTAATTGAAACGTATGAGAATCTACTCCATAGAGCTAAATAATCTTGTTTACCAATCTACTGCCACACATTACACCTGTCTTTACTTTTGTATTCAGAAACACGTCCAAGACAGGCAAATGCATTTTGTTTGTCTTACAATATACAGGTTAGTTGGTCTGTTTCCAACTCCACGGGGTTTTTTGGGAGGGGCGGGGGGTAACAAGTTTATGGCATGGAGCAAAACAAAAAGAACCGCAGTGTTAACAAGTAAATAAGAAAAGATAATCCAATGATAAATACAACATAAAGCTATAGTCATTATATCATACAACACTATCTTACCTTTGTCCATTGCCTTTGAGCTAGACTGAGACCTTAGGCACAGCCCTAAACAAGAGCTGGTATATAAACTGTACCACCCCAGAAGCAGCCTTGCTAGTTCTTTTAAAACTACCATGGATACATCTACACCCATAGATACAAGTGCAAACCGTTGGACAGCAGTGTAGACATACTCAGAGCCACAATTCCATCTGTGCTTCCCTCAACTTAAATAAGAGAAAAGAGGAAGACTGCTGACTCGTACCTACGTCAATTACAACACCTCCCTTCCTAGGAATAGGAGCTAAAACTCCATCCCAACTCCATCCACCTGCTCAAGGAGAGAGCAAGCAGAGAAATATTACCTGCTTCCCCTTAAGCAAACACACACTCAGTCTGGGTAGCTCATGTGGGGCTATAAAGTAAGTTGTTATTATTCTCTTGAATGGATATTTAAGCCACAATTTCACCCATATATTCTAGAAAAAAAGAACCAAAGTAAAAAGAAAGGAAAGGAAAGACGATACTCAAATCACAGCAGCCCAGATCTAAAGTGCACTTAGCTCAGCTCAGAATGAGAGTTAAAGTGGCTTTAAGCATCTTATTCATAAATGCGTGGTACTGAAACCATCCTGCCGTCAGCCAGTCTCTGACACAATGCTGTACAAGCTACAAAGGCTGCTCTAAGAGCTAGGGCACATTGGAGGGGAAGGGAAGTCTATGACACCCCATGACTCTCAGCCCTAAGCCAGGTGCCAGGAGGGATGGTGGCATAGAAACCTTTGTGGCATCCCTACATCCTGGCGGGCTCCTCTACACAGGGAAAATCGAACACTAATGAGGAGAGCTGGCTTCAGACTTGATTCACAATATGGGGGCAGTACAAAGAATGCTCAGCAAGGTTAGGGATCTGGCTTAGAGTGTCATACAGAAGAAATATTAATCAAAGGCACATCAACGACACTTTTTTGTGTGTGTATAAATATAGCTCTAGCCAACACTCACCTGGAGTTAGCCAATCCTCAGCTTATCTTATCATTATAACTTTTTAAAATCGAGCTTCTCTTTGCAGGATTATAATAATGAAATATGGTAGAAACCTTTGTATTAAAAAAAACTGAATGCAAGCAGTCATTTCTAATAGCATGTAAGAGGGTTTTTTTCTTTTTTCCAGAAGCTCCCGTTTGGCAAAATAATATTACAGGAATTACACCAATACCCAAAGGAAACCAGAGATCAACCATATACCACAGGTGCCAATTTCAAGAAATGTGCAAAGCAGCAAGTAGAGTCTTGCACAGCCCAGAATTAAACTATAATTCTAATACTTTCTCAAATAACACATTTAATCTCTAAAGAAAATTAAAAGCCTTAACGCTTTGGTAACTAAATTATCACCTGAATATTGAAGCAGATGGCTTAAGTATTAGGAGAAATAGAAAACAGTCACAATGCTAAAGAATTTTGACAGACGTTTGTAGTAGTGCCGTTACTGATTAAACTTCTGGGTCCTTTACTGCATTAGATATTTTCATAAGTCAGATGACTCATCTTAAAGAAGTCTTTTTATCCCTTTTCAATCTGAGCTCTCTTCTTACTACTACAGATTGAGCCTTTTAGGCTGGAAAAAATAAGCTAATTCCTCCAACCAGAAATGCTAATACTTATAATTAGTAAAAGGTGGTGGCTGATATACACTTACAGGTAGAAAAAAATATAAAAGGGGGGAAAAAAACCCAAGTGTGTATTGTACTCCCAGTACAGAATGCATATCTATCACTGGAAACAGAGAGAGATCTATTGGCTAGGGCAGTAAATTTAATGGTGCCAGCAGCAGCGGCCTCAAGTGTGTTGTGCTGCCTCAGGCAGGCTGTTTCATAAACCAGAAGCAGTGTTTAGCTGTATCTGTATGGGAGGGATAATTAACACTGCTGAGTGCCAGCACCAGGTAGCCAGGCCCAAAATTAATTAGCCTGTCTGTGTGGCTGCAACTACACCATTTCTGCATTAAGAATCAGCTGCCTGGAGCAGCACAGTGCTGCCACTGAGAGACGGTAAATTTATTGTATATTCATAGCCATCATGAACCAAATTCTCCTTTGAGCATAATCAAGGTAATGTTGATTGACATTGATGGATATACACAGTGTGCCAGATATACACAAGTGTAACTGAAGTAAGAGAAGTAAGAAAAGTAAGAGAAGTTGATTTCAGGATAGAAGTTGATTTCAAGACAA
>NW_017729022.1:29771574-29772383 GCF_001723915.1 Gavialis gangeticus | reverse complement strand
GAGAAGTTGATTTCAGGATAGAAGTTGATTTCAAGACAAGCTGTATGGTAGCATTCACCTGAATGCAATCTACTTCCTCCCCATGAAAATCATGGATTGACACTGCAGCCTACATGTCTAAGATTCATACCCCTGTCCCCACCCTTGGCTTTTGTGCTTCTGGTAAACAGCTCCCAGGAGAATGATTGCCACATCTGGTTGTACTTAAAGACCCATATATCTCGAGGGCACTGGGTACCAAGGAACCCAGGAATGATTGGTAAATGTAACATCTTACCATAAGGCATTCAAATGAAATGCTGACCCTGGTATCCTCCTTCCTTGAGACTGTTAGCATCAAAGCTGCTGACACTCAAAGCACAAAGCCTGGATGAAGGGTTATAGAGAAGCAAGTACTGTACATGTCTTAGATAAAGTGTGACAACTGTAAGTGAATAAGAATCAGTAGTAAAGCATTGACAATGAGGCTGCACAAGTGATGAAGAGTCTTATGAGAGAGGAGGTCAAGAGCTGTAAGTGGAGGAGCTACAGCAAACTGCTGGGTCAAGAGTATTTTTATATGAAAAATTGTACAAGAAATTAAATGCTGAATGTCAGTGAATAATTCTGTTTGAGGGGAAAGAGACACTGGCATTAGCAACCTAGTTGGTTCACAATCAGAGCCACCTCAATACTGAGACACAAGGATCATAATAGAAGGGAGAACTGCAGAACCACTGGTATCCACCTACTCTAAAATAAATAGCTGCTTCACTTATAGAATCAGTTTATCTGAGGATGCCAGAAAACTGTCTTCCAGGCATCTTGTT
>NW_017729022.1:29765337-29766574 GCF_001723915.1 Gavialis gangeticus | reverse complement strand
CAATCTAAAGATTATATTTAATCCAGAGATTATATTTTAATATTCATAAGAAATTGTCTTCCAGAACGGACAAAAACAGTTCCTAACCTTGCCATATTTTAATCTGCTACTGAATTAAAATATATTTCTCATACAAAAACGTAGGTATTGGCCGGCCATGACATCAATATTGCAAAACAAACAACAATAAATATCACCACTTCCACAGATAAAAATAATGACATTAAAACTACAATAAAAGATGACAGCGCTACCTTCATGGGGAAGCTGTGAACATGCATGAAATAGCCTCAAATCCCAGGATACTACTTAGCAATATTATTGTGCTGTGTACAGGCACATCCTCCTGCGTGCCTCTCATTGATACCAGCATCACAGAAAGGACAGGATTACGAACAGCATTATGGTTCTGATTTATGATCAGAGTATGGTCTAAGACTGAAAAACCTAGTGCCAAGAGAATGCCATTGTTACTTTTACCAGATTTTGTCCTAGTGGTTTACTGTGAGGAGCATAAAATGGACAGTCAATTGTCTTCAGCATTTCTCTGTGTTTTACATGTTCAAAGAGATGCAAAAATGTTAACTCAAAAAAATATAGGGCTTGTCTATGCAGACTGCTCAGGAAAATTCACCCTTATTAACTTTTAAAATAGATTTATTAAATTGCATCACACTTCTGTGCGCACACTCTCATTCAGAGTTGATATGGCCTTAATTTGATTTAGCTTAATTCACTTCCAAAGTGCTAATGTAAATAAGCTAAACCAAATTAAGGTGACTGAAATTTTCCATGAAAGTGTCCACACAGATTTTTAATTTCATACCTTTAGTTAATTCAGACATCTGCTTCTTGAGCTTCCTTCCCTGTGTAGAAATGCCGTGAGTCCTCTTTATTTACTGTTATTTGTTTACATCAGTTTTCATGTGTAATTTAGAAGTACTATAGCAAAGTATCTCTCCTCTGGATATTCTTTAAATATTAGTAAAATCATCTTCAGTGATATCTATACATACGTTTGACCAAGATTTTCTAAAATAAAAAGCGACTGTCATTGCTTTCCCAGTTTGTGAAAATTAGATGAGATGCATCAAATTTGGTACCCAGAATAACCATCCACTTTAAAAGATCCTGGCCTTAATCTTTTTTTTTGTTAATGACTAAGATCAAGTGTGATCTTACCTGTTTTACATAATATTGTACATTTTTAACAGCTGGATCATTGGCTTTAACTAGG